>NW_027397083.1:10397006-10530693 GCF_003265705.2 Callorhinus ursinus
CTTTTGGGTTTTCCACATAAATTTTCATGTCATCTGCAATGAGTGAGAGTTTGACTTCTTCTCTGCTGATTCAGATGCCTTTGATTTCTTTTTGTTGTCTGATTGCCGAGGCTAGGACTTCTAGTACTATGTTGAATAACAGTAGTGAGAGAGGGCATCCCTGCCATGTTCCTAACCTTAACGGAAAAGTTCTCAGTTTTTCCCAATTGAGAATGATATTTGCTGTGGGCTTTTTGTAGATGGGTTTTATCATATTGAGGTATGTTCCCTCTATCCCTACAGTTTGAAGAGTTTTAATCAAGAAAGGATTCTGTATTTTGTCAAATGCTTTTTCTGCATTAAGAGGATCATATGGTTCTTGTTCTTTCTTTTATTAATGTGATATATCACATTGATTGATTTGTGGATGTTGAACCCAACTTGCAGCCCATAATCCTTTTAATGTACTTTTGGATCCTATTGGCTAATATCTTGGTGAGAATTTTGGCATCCATGTTCATCAGGGATATTAGTCTGTCATTCTTTTTGGAAGGGTCTTTGTCTGGTTTTGGGATCAAGGTAATGCTCGCCTCATAAAATGACTTTGGAAGTTTTCCTTCGATTTCTATTTTTTGAAACAGCTTCAAAGAATAGGTATTCATTCTTCTTTAAATGGTTGATAGAATTCCCCTGAGAACCCATCTGGCCCTCGGCTCTTGTTGGGAGATTTTTGATTACTGCTTCAATTTCCTTGCTGGTTATGGGTCTTTTCAGGTTTTCTATTTCTTCCTATTTCAGTTTTGGTAGTTTTATAAGTCTCTAGGAATGTATCCATTTCTTCCATATTGACTAATTTATTGGCATATAGGTGCTCTTAATATGTTCTTGTAATTGTATTTCTTCAGTGTTGGTTGTGATCGCTCCTCTTTCATTCATGATTTTATTAATTTGGGTCCTTTTTCTTTTCTTTTTCATGTCTGGCTAGGGATTTATCAATCTTATTAATTCTCTCAAAGAACCAGCTCCTAGTTTTGTTGATTTGTTCTACTGTTCTTTTGGTTTCTATTTAATTGATTTCTGCTCTAATCTTTATAATTCTCATCTTCTGCTGGGTTTAGACTTTATTTGCTGTTCTTTCTCCATCTTCTTTAGGTGTAAGGTTAGGTTGTGTATTTGAGATTTTTCTAATTTTTTGAGAAAGGCTTGTATTGGACTGCCTATACTGTATTCCAAAGTTTTGAATAGTTGTGTTTTCATTTTCATTTGTTTCCATGAATTTTTAAAATTCTTCTTTAATTTCCTGTTTGATCCATTCATTTTTTAGTAGGATGCTCTTTAGCTTCCATGTATTTGACTTCTTTCCAACTTTCCTCTTGTGGTTTAGTTCATGTTTCAAAGCACTCTGGTCTGAAAATATGCAGGGAATGATCCCAGGCTTTTGGTACCAGTTGAAATCTGATTTATGACCCAGGATGTGATCTGTTCTGGAGAATGTTCCATGTGCACTTGAGAAGAATGTGTGTTCTGTTGCTTTAGGGTGGAATGCTCTGAATGTGTCTGTGAATTCCATCTGGTCCAGTGTGTCATTCAAAGCCCTTGTTTCCTTTTTGATCTTCTTAGATGATCTATCCATTGCAGTGAGTGGGATGTTAAGGTCCCCTACCATTATTGTATTATTATCAATGTGTTTCTTTAATTTTATTATTAATTGGTTTATATAGTTGTCTGCTCCCAAGTTAGCATAGTATTTACCATTTTTAGATCTTGTTGGATAGACCCTTTTAGCATGATATAGTGTCCCTCTTCATCCCTTAATATGATCTTGTTTAAAATCTGTCTGATATAAGGATTGCTCCCCCAGCTTTCTTTTGATGTCCATTAGCACAATAAATCATTCTCCACCCCCTCACTTTCAATCTGGTGGTGTCCTTGGTTCTAAAATGAATCTCTTGTAGACAGCATATGGAATTGTCTTGCTCTTTTATCCAATCTGATACCTTGTGTCTTTGGATTGGAGTATTTAGTCCATTTACATTCAGAGTAATTATTGAAAGATATGAATTTAGTGCCATTGCATTCCCTATAAAGTCCCTGTTTTTGTATATTGTCCCTGTTTCTTTCTAGTTTATGTTACTTTTGGGGTCTCTCTTTGCTTACAGGATCCCCTTTAATATTTCTTGCAGGGCTGGTTTCGTGATCACAAATTCTTTTAGTTTCTGTTTGTCCTGGAAGCTCTTTACCTCTCCTTCCATTCTGAACGACAGCCTTGCTGGATAAAGTATTCTTGGCTGCATGTTTTTCTCATTTAGTGCTCTGAATATATCATGCCAATCCTTTCTGTCCTGCCAGGTCTCTGTGGATAGGTCTGCTGCCGGTCTAATGTTCTTACTCTTGTGTGTTAAGGACATTTTGCCTCCAGTTGCTTTCAGGATTTTCTCTTTACCTCTGAAATTTGCAAGCTTCACTATTATATGTCAGCGTGTTGACCTATTCTTATTGATTTTGAGGAGGGTTCTCTGTGCATCCTGAACTTGAATGCTTGTTTCCTTCCTCAGATTAGGGAAGTTCTCAGCTATGATTTGCTCAAATATACCATCTGTCCCTCTCTCTCTTTCTTCTTCTTCTTCTGGGACACCAATAATTCTAATATTGCCAATGTATATTAACAACACTTAAAAGCTAAATGATCATGGGGTTCTGGTTCAAGATGGCAACATAGGAAGACCTTGAACTTAACTCCTCCACAAACACCAAGGCTATCTATTTGTAGAGAAATTCCTTCTGAAGAACTGAGGTCTGACTGAAAAGCTTCTGCACAGCAAAATATAGAGAGGCCACATAGAGAATGCAAGAGAGATGGGAGACACCATAAAGAAGGGAACCCTCACCCCCAAAGCTGTGAGGGGCAGTGGGGAAGGACAAGACTGAGAGACTAGGAGCAAATTTATCTGCCCTGGGGCACAGAAAAAAAAAAAAGCTATGGGTTAAAAGGAAACTAGAGTATAAAAGATCCAGCCCTAACAGAGGGCAGGGGTAGAGGGGGTTGTTGGATGGGTGGCTGGAACTCTCTCTCTAGGTGGAGAGGCTGGTGAGCACCATGGTTTACACTTCCCCTGCACCCTGATAGTTCAGACAGGAGCAGGGTCCAAGTGCCATAGCTGGTTTACTACCTCAACAAGTCCCAGGCCCCTAACCCACATCAGCTCCAGGCATCCCACCAAGGCAGTCCCAGTATGATGCCCACCAGGACATCCAGTGCTCACTACAGCTTCAGCTGTTGTGACAAGGTGACATAGTTCCAAAGCACCTTGGAACACACTAGGCTCATACTACTTTGTCTTCAGAGAGACTGCTTGGGCACCTCCCCTCCCCAGCACAGAACACTCTGGGACCTCCAGGCTTATGCCTGCTTAAGCTCTAGAATTATTCAAAATAGCTAAGAGGTGGAAGCAGCTCAAATGTCTATTGACAAATGAATGGATAAAGAGAATGTGGAATACATCTCTCTCTCTCAAATATATATATTACTCAGCCTTACAAAAGAAATAAATTTTTCACAGGCTACATGTATGAACCTTGAGGATATTATTCTGGGTGAAGTAAGTCAGTCAAAAAAACCCCAAATAATGCATGATCTCACTTATATGAGATATCTAGAGTAGTCAAATTCTGGAAACAGAAAGTAGAATTGTGGTTGCCAGGATTTGTAGGGAAGGGGAAAGTGGGGCTTTTTGTTCAATGGGTATAGAGTTTCCATTTTGCAAGATGAAAAAGTTCTGGAAATCTCTTACATAGCAATGTGAATATAGTTAACACTACTGAATTGTACTCTTAAAAATGGTTAAGAGAGTTAAAAAAAAAAAAAAGCTGAATGATCATGAAAACTGTAATGGGCCCTCTGGGTGAAAAATCATTTAACTATCCTATATTTCAAATTTGTGAAATACTTGGAAAATTATATATATACATATATATGTATATATATAGTATATGCATAAAATTTATCTATTATTTATATATTAAAATACATAATATTATATTTATAGTTATATTTATATATTATGATATTAAATATGCTAAAATTTATATATTATTTATATATACACTCACACAATACAACATGTAGATTACTTGATGACCCATCAGGAAACACTAGTGTTTTACAGATCATACCATGAGAAAACATTTATTCTCACTGAGCCTAGGGTAGACCGCTAGGGAATATTCTACATCTAGAAGCTTGAATTTGGTCATTGCCATGAATACCTGAAAAGAAGGCTGGAGCCTATTCCTCACTTAATTTTTAAATCAGAGAAAGAAAAGATCGGTTAAAAGAACCTCAAATAGGGTACCTGAGTGGCTTAGTCGACTAAGCATCTGGCCTTCAGCTCAGGTCATGATCCCAGAGTCCCTGCTGAGCAGGGAGTCTGCTTCTCCCTCTGACCCTCCCCCCTCTCATGCTCTCTGTCTCTCAAATAAATAAATGAAATCTTTTTTAAAAAAAAAAGAACCTCAAATATATTTGAGAAACAAGAACAGAAAAAAAGCACATCCTTTCTGGCTACAGCCATGTGATAGACTTAGCAACCAGAAATAAGAATGGAACTATAATTTAGCCATAAACATCAGTCCATAGCTAGGCTCAGGGCAGGTGAGGCACATGTCAGCGGATGTCAAGAAAGAGTGTTTCTATAGCAAACACACCCCATTCATCAGTTCCTAAGGCATTCATAAAAAGCTTTCTCATAAATTGCATCAGTATTTAATTTGTACATTAGAGTAAAATGCAGTAAAATAAAAACCAAATTTAAATTAATTTGTCCAAGTTTTGCTACATTTTAAAACCAGAATATATATCCACATTAGTTTTACATGTTAATTTTAGGTAACGTTTACAGTTAGCTTCTGCCTGTGTTTTTCACTATAAAGTCCATTTAAAAATTGTCAGTTTAATGACCATCTATAAAAGAAAAAGCAGATCATTTGATGAATAAACTGTCCTTTAGATCACCTTTAAGACAATACCCCATCAGGCAATAAAAACTTCCAGTTCAATTTCCTTTAATAGAATGAAGTTTTCCCTTGAATAAAATTCTCTTCATTTGCTGATTGGGGAAGACAGCTCATTTTAATAGAGATTGTCCCTCCATGACTCTCCTACGTTTGCAGATTACTTAGGAAATATGAATTTCAGGAGGAAAAACATCATTAGCAATAGAAGTATTTAGAAGAAGTAAAAGGGTAAAATGTACATTTAGCACAAAGCAGCTCAGGGTTATCAGGATGCCATTAACAGCTCTTCACTATGTGAATGTTTTCAAACAAAATAAGCTAAATGAGTAACAAGGTGAATATGGTTCATTTCAAAACACTTATTTAGTGTTGCTTGAAAATTGGAGGGGAAAAAATGGTCCCATTCCAGCTCCTTTCCAAACATAGTAAACCCGGAAATCTTTCCATTGCATCTAATCAATTTGTGTTCTAATGTAATTGGGTTTCATATTAGGTCAAACACTGTTTTTAGAACCCTGCCAAGTAACAAACGTCACATATTTGTTTTATTCCTACCTAGCATGCTACAGAGAAGTACTTTACAAATTTTTACTTTGGTGTAGTCTAAAAGTGTCCCTTTCACGCTTGAAGAGATGAGCTGTTTTCCAGTAAAATGGCCAGAGATTTAATGACAGAGTATCCAGAAATGCAGCAGAATTCATTTTTCTTATTGCAAAAGAGTAACTAGGAAGTGTTTGATAGTTTGACTAATTATACAGCACACATTCACTGAGCACCTCCTTCAGAACCAGACCCTGAAGGAAGTTTTTGAATAAGACTCAAACCCTTCCTTTAAAATGCTTCTACACTAGGGACCCCTGGGTGGCTCAGTTGGTTAAGCATCTGACTCTTGATTTCAGCTCAGGTCATGATTTTAGGGTCCTGGGATGGAGCCCAGTGTTGTTTCCTGCCCAGCAGAGAGCCTGCTTGAGGATTCTATCTTCCTCTCCCTCTCTCCTCACCCCACTCATGTTCTCTCTCTCTCAAATAAATAATTAAATCTTTAAATAAAATGTCCCTAGTCTAGTGGAGAGAACTGCAGGTCAGCAGCCTGTCCATATTGTTGATTTAGAAAATAAATAAAATAAAGAAAATAAATATTACTAATTATCTTATGGCACAAACAAAATTACAGTTAATATGCTTGTATATATCTTATCATAATTTTTCTGTGCAATTTTGTATATATGCGTTCTCCAAGTGGGAATATACTATCTAAAATTATTGATTGCTTGCTTTTTAAATCTACTCTTCATTTATTGAATAATATGCCTCCATTTCACCAGTTTTAATGGTATTTACATATAGGGGTGTACTAAATTTATTTAACTATCCTCGAAGTGCTGGACATTTTTACATTACCAAAGTTTGTTATTATAAAAGAAAATGCTGGGCTGATCATTACTATAAATTTTTGCATGATATTTAATCATTTCCTTAGAATAAGTACTAATAGATAAAATTCCTGGAAAAAAAGGAATAATTTTAAGACATCTGAGACATACAGCCAAATTGTTCTTTTAAGTTGGTTTTTATTGGTATGAAAATAAGTTATGTTGTTTTTTTATTTTTAATAAGTCTCATCGTTTTCTCTGTTTTATAGTTTAAAAAAATAGCTTCTAATTTGTGAATACTTTTCTGCTGGGTATTTGCTAGTTTATTTTGTACAAAGGTCATTTATATTAAAAATATCCTCCCCCATATTTATCCTTTCTTTTCAATTTGTAGGTAAAGAGGGCCACATGCAAGGACCAGAGGGCAGCATCTAGGAGGTGAGAACATCCCCCAAGTCAGCATCCAGCAAAGAGCTGGAGACCTCAGACCTCCAATTTCAAGGAAATAAATGCAGCCAATAATCTGGATGCATTTAGGAGTAAATCCTTCCCCAGAGCTGCCAGGTAAGACTCTAATCACCTTGATTTTAGATTTGTGAGACCCCAATCAGAGAAGCTATCCAAGCCCACCCACTCTTCTGACCTACTCAGTTGTGAACTAATAAAGGGAAGTCATTTTAAGCCACTAAATTTGTGGTAATTTGTTACTTGACAATAGAAAATTAGTGCAGCCCTATAATGCAGTGATGGTGGATGACTGACTTTCTTCTTTTCTCATATGCTTCCTATAAAATATTATAATTAATCTTGATTTTGGTAATCATTTAAAGCTAGATAAACAACATATTCAGATAAACAACATATTAAGTGTCCATGATTCCAAGTTTAGTAAGAGCATTTAATAATAATAACAATAATAATGACACTACATCTCATCAAATGCTTTTATAGCATTTTTATAAAAAGTTTGTATGTCTTTTATTCTATTTTGATATATTTATGTGATGAATTATAGAAAATATTTCCCAGATTTATTTATGAAATAAACCTTTTTTTGTGTCTCATATGTATTTATTAATTTTTATTTATTTATTTATTATTTATTATTTATTTATTTTTAAATTTTATTATGTTGTGTTAATCACCATACATTACATCATTTTTGATGTAGGGTTCCATGATTCATTATCTGCGTATAACACCCAGGGCTCCATTCAGTACGTGCCCTCTTTAATGCCCATCACCAGGCTAACCCATCCCCCACCCCCTTCCCCCCCGAACCCTTAGTTTGTTTCTCAGAGTCCATAGTCTCTCATGGTTCGTCTCCCTCTCTGATTTTCCTCCCTTCATTGTACCCTTCCTACTATCTTCTTTTTAACATATAATGTATTATTTGTTTCAGAACAGGTGTGTGATTCAACAGTCTCACAGAATTCGCAGCCCTCACCATAACACATACTCTCCCCAATGTCCATCACCAAGCCACCCCATCCCTCCCAACCCCCACCACTCCAGCAAATCTGTTTGTTTCCTGAGATTAAGAATTCCTCCTATCATTGAGATCATATGATACATGTCTTTCTCTGATTGACATATTTTGCTCAGCTTAAGACCCTCCAGTTCCATCCACATCATTGTAAATGGCAAGATTTCATTCCTTTTGATGGCTGCATAATATTCCATTGTATATATATACCACTTCTTTATCCATTCATCTGTCAATGGACATCTTGGCTCTTTCCATAGTTTGGCTATTGTGGACATTGCTGCTATAAACATTGGGGTGCATGTACCCCTTCGGATCCCTACCTTTGTATCTTTGTGGTAAATACCCAGTAGTGCAATTGCTGGATCGTATGGTACCTCTATTTTCAACTGTTTGAGGAACGTCCATACTGTTTTCCAGAGTGGCTGCACCAGCCTGCATTCCCACCAACAGTGTAGGAGGGTTCCCTTTTCTCCACATCCCTGCCAACATCTGTTGTTTCCTGACTATTTATTTTAGCCATTCTGACTGCTGTGAGGTGGTATCTCACTGAGGTTTTGATTTGTATTTCCTTGATGCCGAGAGATGATGAGCACTTTTTCATGTGTCTGTTGGCCGTTTGGATGTCTTCTTTGGAAAAATGTCTGTTCATGTCTTCTGCCCATTTCTTGATTGCATTATTGTTCTTTGGGTGTTGAGTTTGATAAGTTCTTTATAGATTTTGGAGACTTACCCTTTATCTGATATGTCATTTGCAAATATCTTCTCCCATTCTGTTGGTTGTCTTTTGGTTTGGTTGACTGTTTCCTTTGCTGTGCAAAAGCTTTTTATCTTGATGAAGTCCCAATAGTTCATTTTAGCCCTTGCTTCCCTTGCCTTTGGTGAAGTTTCCAGGAAGAAGTTGCTGTGGCTGAGGTCGAAGAGGTTGCTGCCAGTGTTCTCCCAAAGAATTTTGATAGACTCCTGTCTCACATTTAGGTCTTTCAACCATTTGGAGTCTATTTTTGTGTGTGGTGTAAGGAAATGGTCCAGTTTCATTCTTCTGCATGTGGCTGTCCAATTTTCCCAACACCATTTGTTGAAGTGAATGTCTTTTTTCCATTGGATAGTCTTTCTTGCTTTGTTGAAGATTAGTTGATTATAGAGTCGAGGGTCCATTTCTGGGCTCTCTGTTCTGTTCCATTGATCTATGTGTCTGTTTTTGTGCCAGTATCATACTGTCTTGATAATTACAGCTTTGTAATAGAGCTTGAAGTCTGGGATTGTGATGCCACCAGCTCTGGTTTTCTTTTTCAACATTCCTCTGGCTATTTAGGGTCTTTTCTGGTTCCATACAAATTTTAGGATTATTTGTTCCATTTCTTTGAAAAAAGTGGATGGTATTTTGATAGGTATTTCATTGAATGTGTAGATTGCTCTAGGTAGCATTGACATCTTCACAATATTTGTTCTTCAATCCATGAGCATGGAACGTTTTTCCACTTCTTTGTGTCTTCCTCAATTTCTTTCGTGAGAATTTTATAGTTTTCTGAGTACAGATTCTTTGCCTCTTTGTTTAGATTTATTACTAGGTATCTTATGGTTTTGGGTGCAATTGTAAATGGGATCAACTCCTTAATTTCTCTTTCTTCTGTCTTCTTGCTGGTGTATAGGAATGCCACTGATTTCTGTACATTGATTTTATATCCTGCCACTTTACTGAATTCTTGTTTGATTTCTAGCAGTTTTGGGGTGGAATCTTTTGGGTTTTCCACATAAAGTATCATACCATCTGCAAAGAGTGAGAGTTTGACTTCTTCTTTGCTGATACTTTTTGTTGTCTGATTGCTATGGCTAGGACTTCTAGGAAGTCTAGTACAACATAGACTTCTAGTACTGTGTTGAATAGCAGTGGTGATAGTGGACATCCCTGCCATGTTCCTGACCTTAGGGGGAAAGCTCTCAGTTTTTCCCCATTGAGAATGATATTCGCCGTAGGTTTTTCATAGATGGCTTTTATGATATTAAGGTACATACCCTCTATCCCTATCCTTTGAAGAGTTTTGATCAAGAAAGGATGCTGTACTTTGTCAAATGCTTTTTCTGCATCTATTGAGAGGATCATATGGTTCCTGTTCTTTCTTTTATTAATGTATTGTATCAGATTGATTGATTTGTAGATTTTGAACCATCCTTGCAGCCCAGGAATAAATCCCACTTGGTTGTGGTGAATAATCCTTTTAATATATTGTTGGATCCTATTGGCTAGTATTTTGGTGAGAATTTTTGCATCCATGTTCATCAGGGATATTGGACTATAATTCTCCTTTTTGAATAGGTCTTTGGTTTTGGGATCAAGGTAATTCTGGCCTCATAAAATGAGTGTGGAAGTTTTCCTTCCATTTCTATTTTTTGGAACAGTTTCAGAAGAATAGGTATTAATTCTTCTTGAAATGTTTGGTAGAATTCCCCTGGGAAGCCATCTGGCCCTGGGCTTTTGTTTGGTGGGAGATTTTTGATGACTACTTTAATTTCCTTAGTGGTTATAGGTCTGTTCAGGTTTTCTATTTCTTCCTGGTTCAATTTTGGTAGTTGATACATCTCTAGGAATGCACCCATTTCTTCCAGGTTATCTAATTTGCTGGCATAGAGTTGCTCATAATATGTTCTTATAATTGTTTGTATTTCTTTGGTGTTGGTTGTCATCTCTCCTCTTTCATTCATGATTTTATTTATTTGGGTCCTTTCTCTTTTCTTTTTGGTAAGTCTGGCCAGGGGTTTATCAATCTCATTAATTCTTTCAAAGAATAAGCTCCTAGTTTTGTTGATCTGTTCTACTGTTCTTTGGTTTTTGTTTCATTGATTTCTGCTCTGATCTTTATTATTTCTCTTCTCCTGCTGGGTTTAGGCTTTATTTGCTGTTCTTTCTCCTTTAGGTGTAGGGTTAGGTTGTGTATTTGAGACCTTTCTTGTTTCTTGAGAAAGGCTTGTATTGCTCTATACTTTCCTCTTAGGACTGCCTTTGCTGTATCCCAAAGATTTTGAATGGTTGTGTTTTCATTTTCATTGGTTTCCATGAATTTTTTTAATTCTTCTTTAATTTCCTGGTTGACCCATTCATTCTTTAGTAGGATGCTCTTTAGCTTCCATGTATTTGAGTTCTTTCCGACTTTCCTCTTGTGATTGAGTTCTAGTTTCAAAAGCACTGTGGTCCAAAAATAAGCAGGGAATGATCCCAATCTTTTGTACCTGATTTGTGACCTAAGATGTGATCTATTCTGGAGAATGTTCCATAGGCACTAGAGAAGAATGTGTATTCCGTTGCTTTGGGATGGAATATTCTGAATATATCTGTGAAGTCCATTTGGTCCAGTGTGTCATTTAAAGTCTCTATTTCCTTGTTGATCTTTTGCTTAAATGATCCGTCCATTTCAGTGAGGGGTGTTAAAGTCCCCTACCATTACCGTATTGTTGTCAGTGTGTTTCTTTGCTTTTGTTATTAATTGCCTTATAAAAGTGGCTGCTCCCATGTTAGGGGCATAGATATTTACAATTGTTAGGTCTTCTTGTTAGATAGACCCTTTAAGTAGGATATAGTGTCCTTCCTCATCTCTTATTATAGTCTTTGTTTTAAAATCTAATTTTAAGGATTGCCACCCCAGCTTTCTTTTGGTGTTCATTAGCATGTTAAATGGTTTTGTACCCCCTCACTTTCAATGTGAAGGTGTCTTTGGGTCTAAAAGAGTCTCTTGCAGACAGCATATCGATGGGTCTTGTTTTTTTTTTATCCAATCTGGTAGCCTGTGTCTTTTGATTGGGGCATTGAGCCCATTTTCATTCAAGGTAACCATTGAAAGATATGAATTTAGTGCCATTGTATTGCCTGTAAGGTGACTCTTACTGTATATTGTCTGTGTTCCTTCCTGGTCTGTTACTTTTAGGCTCTCTCTTTGCTTAGGGGACCCCTTTCAATATTTTTTGTAGGACTGGTTTCGTGTTTGCAAATTCCTTTAGTTTTTGTTTGTCCTGGGAGCTTTTTATCTCTCCTTCAATTTTCAATGAAAGCCTAGCTGGATATAGTATTCTTGGCTGCATATTTTTCTCATTTAGTGCTCTGAATGGGTCATGCCAGTCTTTTCTGGCCTGCCAGGTCTCTGTGGATAGGTCTGTTGCCAATCTAATGTTTCTACCATTGTAGATTACAGACCTCTTGTCCCAAGCTGCTTTCAGGATTTTCTCTTTGTCTCTGAGACTCATAAGTTTTACTGTTACATGTCAGGGTGTTGACCTATTTTTGTTGATTTTGAGGGGGGTTTCTCTGTGCCTCCTGGATTTTGATGCCTGTTTCCTTCCCCAAATTAGGGAAGTTGTCTGCTATAATTTGCTCCAATATACCTTCTGCCCCCCTCTCTCTTTCTTCTTCTTCTGGGATCCCAATTATTCTAATGTTGTTTTGTCTTATGGTATCACTTATCTCTCGAATTCTGCCCTTGTGATCCAGTAGTTGTTTATCTCTCTTTTCTCAGCTTCTTGACTTTCCATCATTTGGTCTTCTATATCACTAATTCTCTCTTCTGCCTCATTTATCCTAGCAGTTAGAGCTTCCATTTTTTATTCCACCTCCTTAATAGCCTTTTTGATTTCGACTTGGTTAGATTTTAGTTCTTTTATTTCTCCAGAAAGGGTTTCTCTAATATCTTCCATGCTTTTTTCAAGCCCAGCTAGTATCTTTATAATCGTCATTCTGAACTCTAGTTCCAACATCTTACTAATGTCCATATTGATTAGGTCACTGGCAGTCGGTACTGCCTCTTGTTCTTTTTTTTTTTTTTGATGTGATTTTTTCCATCTTGTCATTTTGTCCAGAGGAGAATAGATGAATGAGAGAACAAAATGCTAACAGGGTAACAGTGACCCCAGAGAAATATACACTAAATAAATCAGAAGAGACCTGAAACTGGGGGGGGGGAAGGGAAAGAAAGCAAAAAGAAAAAAAAGAAAAAACAGAAGATAAAAAAAAAGAATATGATCAAATATCATCAGGCTGGTGAATTGATCAGTGTCACACACTAGATTTTGGGCATATTTTGGTCTGTTAGAAGAAAGTGAATCCCAAAATTTTAAAGAAAGAAAAGCTTATATATGTACAAACATAAGGGTAAATATGATGAAGGGATAGAATATGACTATAAAGATGAAAATTATAAAAGATTTTATGAAAGGAATTGATAAGTTGGTTTAAAAAAGAAAGAAGAGAATTTAAAAAAAAAAAGGAGAGATTGTGATCAGGCAGGAGACTAGAACAAAGCCATACACTAGAGATTTAGGGTATATTTTGGTCTATTAGAAGAAACTGTATCCCAAAATTTTAAAGAAAGAACAATTTATATATATATACCAAAAATAAGGTTAACAACTATGAAGCGATAGAATATGACTCTAAAAATGAAAAATAAAAAAGATTTTTTAAAAAGGGACTGATAAGGGGCACCTGGGTGGCTCAGTTGGTTAAGCAACTGCCTTTGGCTCAGGTCATGTTTCTGGAGTCCTGGGATCAAGTCCCACATCGGGCTCCCTGCTCGGTGGGGAGTCTGCTTCTCCCTCTGACTCTCTTCCCTCTCGTGCTCTCTATCTCTCATTCTCACTCTCTCAAATAAATAAATAAAATCTTTAAAAAAATTTAAAAAAGGGACTGATAATTGAAAAAGGGAAAAAGAAAAATTCTAAAAAAAAAAGAAAATTAAAAAAATTAACTTTGAAAGAATAAAGAATCAGGGGGAAGAAAGCCATGAATTCTATGTACAGTATTCCCCTAGTGCTGAAGTTCTGCCGTTCTCATTGATAGGTAAACTTGGTCTTGGCTTGCTGTTCTTGCTGATCTTCTGGGGGAGGGGCCTGTTGCTGTGGTTTCCAAATGTCTTTGCCGATGGCAGAATTGCCCTGCCCTTGCCGGCCGGGCTAAGTAATCTCCTCGGATTTGCTCTCGGGATCTTTTCTTCACCGCAAGCTTTCTGTACAGCTTTGGAGGACAAGAGTGAAAATGGTGGCCTCCCAATCTCCCCCCCAGAGGAGCCGAGAACTCGGGGCCCCACTCCTCAATGCACCTCTAGAGAAAAGTAATCAATCACTTCTGTCTCCCCGGTCTCCGGCTACAATCCGTGCTCACCCAGCTTGTGACTGAACATTTCTATCTCTGGCACCGGACCCCGTGTGGAGTCTCCAAACCCAGCAGATTCCTGCAGTGTGCTCCGGTGCTGCTCCTCCCGGGGGAGGAATGGGAGTCTCCCTGGATCTGCCACTTGTTGGGTCCCTGCTGGAGGAGCAGTGGCCCGACTGCACCGTGGATCAGGGTTTATGGCAATCCCGAGCTGACAGCCTGCGCCTTGGCTCTGTCTCTGCAGCCAGCTTCCCTGCTCCAATACCTGGGAACTCTGCTGCACTCAGGCACTCCCCGTCTTTCTGTGACCCCGAGGGTCCTGAGACCACACTGTCCAGCGAGGGTTCCACCCCCCACTTAGCCACTGGAGCGACGTCCCTTAGCTGAGCCGACTTCTAAAAGTTCCGATTTTGTGCTCTGCTGCTCTATCACTTGCCAGTGGTGGCTGATGGAGGCCCCCTCCCCCGCCGTCTATCCTCCCGAATATCGCCTCAGATTCATTTCTCCGAACGTCCTATCTTCCAGAAAGTGGTCGCTTTTCCGTTCAGAGAATTGCTGCTATTCTTTTCTTTGATCTCCTGTTGAGTTTGAAAGTGTTCAGAATGGTTTGATCCCTATCCAGCTGAATTCCTGGGACAAGATGAAATTTAGGTCTCTTACTCCTCCGCCATCTTGCTCCTCCTTTCATGTTATTATTTATTTCAGTTATGGGTTGTTATTTTATTTGAGATATTTTATATCTACTTATAAGGAGGTGGATATGTAAAATTTTCTTTTATTTTCTGCTATTGTTTTTCTTATTTAAGGTTTTAGGATTATGCCAGAGTCATAACATCAGTGGAAAAACTCTTCATTTTTACATGTCCTGTGAATTATTTGTTCTTAACTATTTGAAAAACTAACTTGTCCATAAAATCATTTTGGACTAGAAACACTTAAGCAATAATTCTTTAAAAACTTGTTCATTTTTTGTCAGAGTTATTAGTCTATTAAACAGTGCAGTGCCAGATATATTCAGGGGCATAAAAATCAACACAGGGTGGGAGGTAAGAAAATAGTGATGGCTTTTGATGAGAAAATAATGCTGACTTGTGAAGATCAGGAAGACAGCCAGACAAACAGGGCAGGGAAGGGAATTTCAGGAAGGACAGCATTTATAAAACCATAGGTATATGTGGAAGTACATTACCTACTATATGCTTGTTGTTTCATATCTGGTGTATATTTTATTCCAAATAATTTTATCCTGCCACATAGCACATATGAAAAGGAGAAACTCAAAAAATTTAATCCACTTATGTAAAGTTACCAGTAAATGTAAAAATGAAATTCAAACACAGTTCCAACTAATTCCAAAATATACATTTTATTTCTTCTATAATATATTGTTACTGGAAATAAAACTTCAAAAATCTAAAGATGGCCAAAGGGTTGAAAATGTGGGAAAATAGAAGTAATTTTGTTGATTTATATTCTACTTCTATATTGCAATAATTTTTATTGTTATAGGATATGAGCTTTATTAGATTCACATTGATACTTCTATTTATTAAGAAATTTCATATTTTTCATTTAATTCTCCAATGAATATGTGATACATTCTTTACAACCCAGGAATGTCTTTCTCAAGGACCTGGCAGCCATCACTTTGAAATGTAATCATCAATAAAGGTAGATCCCCTATCTTCTAGTCTCTGAGAGGGTAGGAATCTAACTTTGATAAGGGATGTTTTGGCAAACACAGTGAGTTAGTCCCATTCACCAATCTCCTCCCCTAATATTTTCCTGTACTTTTCCATTAGCTCACTCCAACTTTTAAAAATCCTTCAGCCTTTTCTTCTGCTAATTTGAATTCAATCTCTCTCCCCAATTACAATAATCTTGACCTCTATTACAATCCTCTGGAATAAAGTCTTTCTTGCTATTTTTAGCAAGTGTCCAGTGCAATTGTTCTTTTACCATACATGTTACAATTTACCTTGATTGTATAGTTCTTAAGTAGCTCAGCTGAGATTGTAATTTTTCTATCACATCAACATTGCTTGGAATGTTTATGTATAGGTACTATGTCACTTATAAAATAATT
Source organism: Callorhinus ursinus (assembly GCF_003265705.2). NCBI lineage: Eukaryota > Metazoa > Chordata > Mammalia > Carnivora > Otariidae > Callorhinus > Callorhinus ursinus. The sequence continues at coordinate 10,413,080 of NW_027397083.1, forward strand.
AAGTAGATATATATGAACAAATCAGACTTTCTTTAATGTAGTTCTGTTCAACAAGCATTGACAACTTGAAGTGACTTTAGTAGCTGATCTTCAGCTCAGGTTTGAAATGGTACTTGCTTAGTATAAGTGGTATGGATGGCAGGTGTTCTGAATCTCTCTGTATATACATTATCATTCAATGCTTTTATAATTATCATTGCAGTTATTTCAGTTTCCCTAGATGATTAACATCTATGTAAATAACCACAACTCCATGCTTCAAGATCATTGTTATTGAACACTCAGCTTGGAAATATAGACACAAATTTTCCTTTTTGTAAAGCCATTTACCAGTATTTTGTCCTTGGACAAGTCTGTTCTCACTCTGATAAAAATCTCAAGAATGATATATGCTTCCCAGATTTTTGATCAAGTGGAACAAATTATATTTTAAAACACTTTGAAATAGACATTATTATATAAAAAGAAGTCGCTGTAATTACTTGGTCAGTGGAAATTCATGAAATTTTGAAATTGTTACCATAGTGGTTTAGGTAAAATTTGAAGTCAAAGTAAAAAAAAAAATTGATATTTAATATCAAAAATAATACATTTAACTTTTTTAAACAAAAACATCCTATTTCCTCATATATCTATTTAATACAATAGCCTCAAACAAAGTATTCCAAGTTTCATTTATTTTTTGTGTCATATTCCATAAACACTACTTGTTTTAGATTTTTTGTGTAATTGATATTTAAGTGTTTGAACAATTAGAACATTTGAGCAGCTGTATTCTATCACAGGCTTAAGGAAGTCAATGGAAACAGTCTTTTTATAAACGAAGACTGTTGAGCAGATTCTGTAAATTTATAATAGCTTTGGAACATATGTTTAATAATGTATTTGGACTCATTTTGAGCCAGGTAACAGAAAACTGGTTCAATTACCTTTAAGTGGAAAGGGTACATGAAGCAAACTTCAAAAGGAGATGGGGTGAAACTGATTTCATTAATGACTGGATGCAGGAATATCATCATCAGGCCTGTTGATTTTGCACTGGATCTGGTCTCTCTTTTTTTTTCTTTGTCTTTTATCTCCACTTCTCTTTGTTTTGACTTCATTCTCTTGGACCAGCTGTCTCCACAAATCCAAGACCATGGTCACATGCTGTTTCTGGCTTTTATACAATATAGACTCATAAACAGAAAGAGAACACTTTTCTGCCAGTTTCCATTATAGAAAAAGGTCCTAAGGAAGATCTCTGATTGATGTGGATTGGTCATATTTTTACAACTGGAAAATGAATGAGAACAGAGGGATGGGTTGTTTTGATTGTCACCACTAATATGAAGGAGCAAGAGCAATAGCATTGCAGGGCTCTGCCCTAGCAGAATGGGAAGAAACTATTGGAGAGAGAAAACCAATGCTATACTACAGATTTCTGATAATGGATTGGTTCATTTGAAATCATTTATCAACAAGCCAAAACTGACCTAATAGATCTGAATTTTCCATGTTTATAGTAACATTTTCAGACTAGATTTATTTATGATTACCTAAGGTCTATCTTCAGAATAATACTTCTTTTTGAAGAGTAGTAACTGAATATCATAAAAATGGATTATTTAAACAAAATATACACATTTTCAGACCTGCTGATGTGCTTTACAATAATATAATTCAAGACAGGAATCTGGATTAGCAGACATATGTATATGTGTTTATTTCCAGTTGGAAATGGGTAACTTTTTTTTATATAAAATGAAAAAAGTGTACATAAACACTTTTGAAATAGTCATTAATTTCCATTTTCCTTTATCATGCTAAATTTTTAAAGTGTTATCTACTTTTTTTTAGCATAGTCTAAAACATAGTCCATTAAGCATATTTGATAAGGCCTGTTAAAACACTATGCACACTTGACTAGACCATGAGCTTATTAAAAATAAAGGGCAATGTCTTCTTCATCTTTGTTTTTCAATCCTTGTCAGAGTACCTTGCACATAGCAAGTGTAGGGGTGGAAAACTTTCTCCTTCTTCCTTCCTAGGTTCTTTGGCTGGTTTCATATTTACATTGACATAAGACAAATTAACAGGAGAAAAATAAATTTCTTTTTCTTCAGAGATATGGGAAACCCAAAGACATGAGACCCAAAGACGGTCAGGCAACTGAGGCTTATATGCCATCCTGAGAAGCACTGGGGCCTGGGGCTTCACAGGGGAGGAAAACAATTCACAGGAAGATGAGAAGAACAAAGGTTTGGTAAACAAATCTTTGTCATGCCATGCAGATAAGTCTTTATAATAAAAAGCTATCTTTGGTATTAGCTCTCTCCTGGTACAGGCTCTCTATCTAAATTATTTAAGGAAGTTTAGGGGAAGGTAACTAGCTCTTGATTATCTTCAGTTTGAAATAATTCACATGTCAAAGTGGCATGTTTTGGGGTCACATTCTGCTTCCCCTCTCTATCCGTGTTTGTGGAGATGAATTACTGCTTGGGTATTAACGTATTATTGGGTGGCAAATAAACATATAATTTCTCAACTCTGAGAAATCACTAAGAAACTGGTCATCAAAGAATTTATCGTCCTTCATTTTCCAAAAATATAGGTACTGAATAGCCATATTTCTTACATAACTAAAGACATATCTCTGTATGCTATTTTTTCCCTAGTTCTCTCATTCATGCTCTTCAAAACAAAACAAAACATGAGCCATGTTTTGTGGTTTCTTGCCATTAGTGGCTCTTTTGGTCATACATTCCCAGTTATTTCAGGAAGCCAATATATGTATCTCCTCTTCTACTTCCCTGCCTCCTGCCCCTCCTGTGAAGTTCATTGCTGTTACCTTGATTATGAGCAGGTAAATTACTTCTGCAGCTGAATCTCATTTGGCATGGATTCTTCCCAGGCTTCTCTGCAGCTTCTGCTCATTATCACAGTAGCTACTTACCAGGGCTAATCTGGTACAGAGCAGGCTGCCACACAGCTTCCAGAGTCCTCAAGGTCCCAGAGCGGCACTGTGTCATCCAGAGTCTTTTGCTGAAGAAACACTGCCTTTCAGGTAGATGTAGAAGATGCTTTCTTCTACATTTCCTTCCTTTCTTCCTTAGCTGCATTTTGTTATCTAGTACGAACGCTGTTTTGCCTCCAGTTTCTTACAATACTATTAGAAAGCTATTATTTAAGCTTGGACCTTAGAATTTACATACTCCAAGGACTAAATTCAAACTCAGAGATTTTAATAAGAAAAAGTCACAGCAATAAGGATAATACAGCTCACCCGGGAACAACATGGGTTTGAACTGTGTGGGTTTACTTATATGCAGATTTTTTTGATAAATAAGGTGTAGTATCTTAAATGTATCTTTTCTTCCTTATGAGTTTAATAACATTTTGTTTTCTCTAGCTTAGCTTTATCATAATACAGTAGATAATACATACAGCATACAAAATATGTATTAGTTGACTTTATGTTATCAGTAAGGTTTCTGGTCAACAGTAGACTACTAGTTAAGTTTTGGAGGAGTCAAAATTTCTTCAGAATTTTTAATATTGTGTATATGTTCTTATTTGCATTTGGAAACTTGGCTAATCTTTGGGAGAACCCCCAAGTAAGCAACTTTATATATATATTTTTGTTTTTATGCCCCAGTAGTTTGTACACAGGTTGAATGCTTACCCAATTAAATATGCACTTATGCCTATTTATAAGCCCAAAGTCAGTATAGGTCCAATTAACCTAACAGCCATTTTTAGATTTAAATTACATTTACATTTTGATTTGAAGAGAAAACCTGTCTCAATTTGTTTCTTTATGGCCCCCTAAGCAGAGCAGTGTCTTTTGCATGCCATGGGGTTATATACGGCAGACCAGGCTATTTGGATCATTGATGTCTTTAATTAACACACAGAAGGTCATGTGAGTGTCCATGAGCTACCCATGGCAGATACTTTGCCTAATCGTTATTGGATCCAATCATTATTAATCACTAAAGTTTCATTGGGGTTTGCAAGTGTTGAGAGGAAACAGCAGGTTTTTCTACACAGCCCATTGAAGTCATTCTTCTTGTCCATTAACTCTTATGAGGTCATGATGCTAATGCTTTCCCAGGAGGACCATGTATCTTTCCATACACTATGTGTTTCTGGTTTGAATTGTAGAGCCTGGTTTGGAACACAGCCTACAATGGTATACTCTTCATTAATGAAAACGTTCCCGTTTAGTATGTCAGACCATACAGGGCAGACTCAGGAGAAGGAAAATAAATAATGAGTTCAATTTGATCATGACCATTAAATAGCATTATTAATAAGAACTATTTTGTATGTGGCCCTCTGTACTTGGGCCATTTTCCTCATTGAACCAGATCCAAAAATTATGCATGATTGAAGAGAAGCAATGTTTGGGCCTCAGTTTGTCTTAACTGGATCTTGAAGTAGATGGACATCACCAAACAATTATACAATGGCTGATCTCATTTTTACTCTGTAGGGTGCAACCTAACCAAACTAATATTTAATAAATTATGAGTTGGTGACCAACTTCCAAGCCAACATTTCTTTTTATTTTATTTAATTTTTTATTTTTTATTTATGTAAATCACCATACATTATATCATTAGTTTTTTTTCCTTTAAATTTTTTATTGTTATGTTAATCACCATAACTTACATCATTAGTTTTGGATGTAGTGTTCCATGATTCATTGTTTGTGCATAACACCCAGTGCTCCACACAGAATGTGCCCTCTTTAATACCCATCACCAGACTAACCCATCCCCCCACCCCCCTCCCCTCTAGAACCCTCAGTTTGTTTTTCAGAGTCCATCGTCTCTCATGGTTCGTCTCCCCCTCCGACTTACTCCCCTTCATTCTTCCCCTCCTGCTATCTTCTTTTTTTTTCTTAACATATATTGCATTATTTGTTTCAGAGGTACAGATCTGTGATTCAACAGTCTTGCACAATTCACAGCACTCCCCATAGCACATACCCTCCCCAATGTCTATCTCCCAGCCACCCCATCCCTCCCACCCCCCACCACTCAGCAACACTCAGTTTGTTTCCTGAGATTAAGAATTCCTCATATCAGTGAGGTTATCATTAGTTTTTGATGTAGTGTTCCATGATTCATTGTTTGTGCATAACACCCAGTGCTCCATGCAGAACATGCCCTCCCCAATACCCATCATCAGGCTAACCCATCCTCCCAGCCCCCTCCCCTCTAAAACCCACACTTTGTTTTTCAGAGTCCATCGTCTCTCATGGTTCGTCTCCCCCTCTGATTTCTCCCCCTTCATTCTTCCCCTCCTGCTATCTTTTTTCTTAACATATATTGCATTATTTGTTTCAGAGGTACAGATCTGTGATTCAACAGTCTTGCACAATTCACAGTGCTCACCATAGCACATGCCCTCCCCAATGTCTATCACCCAGCTACCCCATCCCTCCCCCACAACTCCAGCAACCCTCAGTTTGTTTCCTGAGATTAAGAATTCCTCATATCAGTGAGGTCATATGATACATGTCTTTCTCTGATTGACTTATTTTGCTCAGCATAACACCCTCCAGTTCCATCCACATCATTGCAAATGGCAAGATCTCATTCCTTTTGATGGCTGCATAATATTCCATTATATATATATACCACTTCTTTATCCATTCATCTGTCGATGGACATCTTGGCTCTTTCCACAGTTTGGCTGTTGTGGACATTGCTGCTATAAACATCGGGGTGCACATACCCCTTCGGATCCCTACATTTCTATCTTTCATGTAAATACCCAGTAGTGCAATTGCTGGATCATATGGCAGCTCTATTTTCAACTTTTTGAGGAACCTCCATACTGTTTTCCAGAGTGGTTGCACCAGCTTGCATTCCCACCAGCAGTGTAGGAGGGTTCCCCTTTCTCCGCATCCCCGCCAACATCTGTCATTTCCTGTCTTGTTAATTTTAGCCATTCTGATTGGTGTGAGTTGGTATCTCATTGAGGTTTTGATTTGGATTTCCCTGATACTGAGTGATGTTGAGCACTTTTTCATGTGTCTGTTGGCCATTTGGATGTCTTCTTTGGAAAAATGTCTGTTCATGTCCAAGCCAACATTTCCATTCTCTATTGTTTCTACTCTCACTGTGTGGGTCCATCCAGTTGAGCAAATATTTTATGACCACAATAAGTTTCAAGCCCTTGCTGGGGCTATGAGTACTACATAAATAGGCATAGAAGAAAATAAAAATATTCTGCTTTCAGAATATTAAAAAAATAGAGAAGATAAATCAAAATACTAAAAAATATACACAAAATGTGGTACATACTGTGAGATGAGTTACAAGCAAAACACATGCAAGTGTGAGGAGCCCCCTCTGAATACAGAATAAAGTGTAATTGTTTAGCGGGCCATTCAGAGCCACTGTAATATGTTCCTCAGCTCATTGCATGGGCTTTACCTTTCAGCTGGTCTACACGGTGACACCCAGTTTCAGCTTAACTAGGTTACTTACTGTTCCCACATCAAGTCTCCATCTTCTTTTACTATTTTTTTTTTAATTTTCTCTTGGAAAGCTGTTACCTTTAATACTAGTGGTCAAATACATCTTTAAAGATCACTTAGAATGACCAATACTGATGGAATTTTAAGAGAGGAAGATCAACGTTCTCTTTAATGATATCATTAATCAACAATAAGAAAATAAAAAGAAAAAAAAGAAGAGAGATGTTAACTTAAAGGTTTAGGAAATAGAAAAAGTGATACACTCATTATTTGGTATGTTGACACTGAGATATCATCCTGTTATTGGTGAGGAAAGATCCAGATATAGATTAAAAATGTTTCTCTAGGGCTCTAGAAGAAAATGTTGGGCCTAAAGAATTAGATGTAAAAGGCATTGCATTAGAAATTCTATTTGAAACAGAGATAATCAAAGGGAGGCACATCAGAAAAGCACAGGAAGGTAGTGTCAGACCCAGGAGTTCCTACAATTTATGGGCAATTGGAGGTATATAAAGTTGTAAAGAACATAAATATGCAGTCATCTGGGAACTTTGAGAAAGAAACAGATGTAAAGATAAGTTTAAAGAAGCTAGGGCTCTCTACTACTATCAACTACTGGAGAAAAGTCTGTTGGCCATTTGGATGTCTTCTTTGGAAAAATGTCTGTTCATGTCCAAGCCAACATTTCCATTCTCTATTGTTTCTACTCTCACTGTGTGCGTCCATCTAGTTGAACAAATATTTTATGACCACAATAAGTTTCAAGCCCTTGCTGGGGCTATGAGTACTACATAAATAGGCATAGAAGAAAATAAAAATATTCTGCTTTCAGAATATTAAAAAAATAGAGAAGATAGACTGAGTATTAGGAAAAGGGCTTTGGCTTGGAAGATGAACTTGATCATTGACCTTTACCAAAGAATTTCAGTAGAGAGTAAGGGCAATAATTTCCAAGGTATTGGTTGTTGAGTGGATGGTAAAATAAGACAGATTTTTCCAAGGTATTCAATATAGTGCCAGAGAAATTAACTAGTAACGAGTTATTTACTCTAAATATTTGTAAACATAGATTATTATAACCTATATTAACAAATTATTATAAGGATTAGACACAATACTAAGAACATAAGCACTTGCTAAATACTACTGTCTATTACCATTTTAACTATTACAGAATTCAATCTCTCTTTTCTGTCTTTGGTCACCAACCATTTCTTTCTCTTTTGATCAGTTTCACTTTTTCTAAGTAAGTGCCACTTGAAGTAATTTCCACTCTGTCTCTTAGGCCTTGGTGTCTCATCTGGCCTCCCTCATTACTGTTAGTGAGTTGTCATGTTTGAAGACCCTAGTTCCTCAGATGGATATTGTTGACAAGACTGGTGGGAATATGTACATTTTTCATTTTGGAGGAGTAGTGCCACTCCTCTCTGACACATATTGGAACTGCCTACCTATTCTTCTGGCTGCTGCTGTTAACCTCTGGAGTTCTTGAATGTCAAAGCTAAGGCACGGTTATGGCAAAGTTGCAGTAAGAAGGCCCCTTTGCATTTCCATGGATCACGTTATTAGAAGGAAGTGAAAGCACCACTGCCTTGAAGACTAATGTTTATTTTTTGTTTTATTTTTTTAAAGATTTATTATTTATTTTAGAGAGAGAGATAAAGACAGAGAGAGCATGGGGGAGGGGAAGAGGGAGAGGGAGAGAGAGAGAGGATCTCAAGGAGGCTCCACACACAACATGGAGCCCAATGCAGGGCTTGATCCCATGACCCTGAGATAGTGACCTGACCCGAAATCAAGAGTCTGATGCTTAACTGACTGAGCCACCCAGGTGCCCCAAAGAGTAATATTTAAATCCAGAGGTCTTGTTGCCAGTTTAGGAGTCCCTGGGAGGTAGGCCAGTGGCAGTTCTGAGTGATACCTTACTGTGCTCAGATTCATATACCATTTTAAAATAAAGATATATGATTTTTTTCAAGCTAGAGGTCCCTCACTCCCTCCGGTGAACTGGATAAGGCAGTCCCTCCCTGCCAATTTGTCAGACATGACCAAACAATTTGAACTTCAGTCAGGCATAAGCCCAAATTGTACTCCTCTATACAGATGAATCTCTACTGCCCGCAGTTAGAAAACAATTCTTTATGGGTCTTTTATAATTCTTCACATTTGCAAGCAAGATTATTGCTGCCCTTTGTTCCTGACATCTTTTTAAGACTGTCTGTATAATAACCACCTTGGAAGATAGAGGTAATGTTTTCTTCTAGGGCAAAGGGAAGGTATGCTTACTGCCCATTATAAAAGATTCAGGTGCTCTAAATTCAGAATTCCTTTACTGTAGTCCAATACACACAATGTGCTGCTATCCCCTGGCCTTCTGTGTATCATCCTGTGGGAATGTGGACTTGGGAATTGGGCACAATAATATGTTAATTCACTGACTAATGCTGTTTTGTGGGTAACAAAGTACTTTGTTGATGACCCTAAGACTTCTGCCAGCATCTACATAACTATGGTAGCTAATTTGTTAGCTTTCCAGCAGAAAAAAAATCTTAGATTCCTCATAGTTCTTCATACTTACCTCATAGTAAACACTAAATAAGAACAATTATTAGTATTCAGAGACTTATCACCACAAGAAATCTCTGAGTTGGAATAAATGGTGTCTACCGTGTCAACCTCCAACACATCTGATTGATAATACTTTTAAAATGTATTAGGGAAAAAGGAATTTTGGTATTGGAACTCTGTGTTCTTTAGCAAATTATAACTTTTCTGATTCTAAGACTTTTTATTGGTCTGCCTGCTTCCAAGGTTTCGACAGAAAACAAATGAAAAAGTGAGGAACATGTCTTTGTAAACTGTGATGTTTATACAATTCAAGTTTATACCTTTTGTGCGCATGGAATGGAACATTAGGGTCTAGAAATGATTAAAAAAATCTTCAAGAATTTTATATGAAAGTTAAATGAAAAAATGCACATACACATAGCAGCATGTTTGAGTAATAACATGACAGTGGAAAAACACTTGAATAGAAAGCCAGGATCAACAGCTTTGATTTGACATCAAATATATTTAACTTATCTGGTTCTTAGTTTTCTCTCCTATACAAAGCTTTAGGACAATAGGGTATTTAGGGCAGTATATTTATTTTATATTGCTGCTATAACAAATTTCCACAAACTTAGAGGCTTAAACCACCACAGATTTATTTTATCATTGTGCATTTTGAGTGTGGCATAGGTCTCACCTGGCTAAAATCAAGGTGCCAGTAGGTCTCCTTTCCTTTCTAGATGCTGTAGGGGAGAATCTCTTTCTTTCCTTTTACAGTTTCTAGAGGTTGCTCATGTTCATTTGCTTGTGGCTAATCCTCTTTCATCTTTAAAGCCAACAACATTACATTTTTTTCTGACCATTTTTCCATAGTCACATCTTCCTATGACTGCATCCAGGAATAGTTCTCCACTGTGTGATTAGACTGGGCCCACCCAGTTAATCTAGGATAACCACTGCAGGATAATTCTTTTTGTGTGTGGGATAGAACCTCTCATCATAGGTGAACATCCCTCATTTCTACTTGTGAAGTGCCAGTCATATACCCTAGTCATTGTAATGAATAATAATAATAATGAATGTTCTAAAAATGACCCCATTACTTTCATCCAACATTATAATATCTTTAGATTTCCCAGAACACCTGGAATGTAGGGGGTCACATGTTGAAAGGAAGGACTTCTTAGATGATGAAAGATAAATGAAAAATGGAGCTTATCTCTAGTTATATTTTTGTGGAGATATGCATCTCTTATCTTTTAACACTTAAAATCTCTGAAAACAGGAGAATGATCCACTCTTCGTATGCTGTAAACATCTAAAACTTGAATATCACTTGTTATTCTCTAAGCTATTGGGGAGTATGAAATCTAAATCAGCAGGTAGCTCTTGAGAATAAACTCTTAGCCGTTGGTATGGATATGATGTACTACAACTGCAGGGGAAATCCCTATAACAAATATAGAAAGAAATTTAAGCATATAATTCCTTTTCTATATCACCTGAACATCATTTGTCACCCACTATCCCTTATCAGATACAATATACTTTTATTGCTTTTCCAGTCTTAAATGAGAGTTGCTAGTAGGATGGTGGTGAAACATCCTCAGATGACCCATTTCCACTGTAGTCACCGTATGGGGTTTATCATCCAAGAGTGAGTTGAAAAGAATGGGGATAGAAAACTAAGTTACTCTTCTCATCTAACCTTCAAAGAACCTGGTAAAATATTTCTCTCCTTTGCTACTTTAATTTGCTTTGTGTGTCTCTTGTACATGGTGCTTTGAATAATGTTTGAACTTGTGGCAAAATAGCTAATGATATGAAGATATAGGAGAAGTGGTAAGAGGATTACCTCCTACTTCGGTTATCATTGCTAAGGCCAGAAGTTATCATAAGCAAGGTAGAGGGGCAAAATTGTTCAGTGAACTGAACTGAAGCAAATTCTTCAAATTAATCTCTTTCCACATGAGGAAAATGTACATTTTAAACATATGATAGAAGAAACATTTTTAAAAAAATATTTATTTATTTGACAGAGAGTGAGAGAGCACAAGCGGGGCGGGGGTGGGTAGCAGAGGGAGAGGGAGAGAAGCAGGCTCCCTGCTGAGCAGGGACCCCCCCCCGATGTGGGGCTCCATGTGGGGCTCAATTCCAGGACCCTGAGATCAAGGCCTGAGCAAAAGGCAGATGCTTAACTGACTGAGCCATCTAGGTACCCCAGAAGAAACATTTTTTTATCTTCTGCCAACAACTTCTAGAGATCAAAAACAAAAACAAAAAAACCCCAAAACTTTTACCTGCATCTTTTATTTGTGTGATATGTTTTTTAAAAATATATGTTGGTGTTGTTAGTATCCATTTAATGATTTACAAATTGGAGAAAAAGAAAGAGATCTTTCTCTTTATGGGGATGGATGTGGAGTGATGGAAAATTAGATAACAAAAGTATCATTTTTTATATATTATTTTGGTTCAGTACAAGAGTTTTGAACCCTAGCACATTTGGACCAGATGAGCCTTTATTGTGGGGGGCTGTCCTGCTCATTGTAGGATGTTTGGTAACATCGTTGTCTTCTACCCAGCAGATGGCAGTAGCAACCTCTTCCGCTGTTGTGACCATCAAGAACATATCTAGACATTACAAAATGTTCTCTGGAGGTTAAAATCTTACCCAGAATTGAGACCAACTGGGTTTAGAGCTTGACAGTTTTTCCTATAATTTTCTCTATAATTTATCTCATTCTAACTTCACATGATGTATTTTAGAAATGAAGAAAGTTAATCTTAGAAAAGTTAATTACCCATAGCAGCACATCTACTGGATGCTAGGACTAAAATTGCAATCCATATCTTTTTTCTTCAGTATGGTGTTTATCCTCCCAATCACCAGGTGTTTTCAAACCTTGCTGCATCAAAACAAGTTGGAGGGCTTTTTATAGTACAAAATGCTGGGGCCCATCCCCAGAGTACCTGATTCACAAAGTCTAGATTAAAATTTAATAATCTATATTTCTAACTAGTTCTCAAGTGATGCTGATGCTGCTTTTCCAGGGACTACACTTTGAGGCTTACTAGGTGAGACTCTACTGAAATGTAGCTTGCTTAATGTTTTACGGTGTGTCCAATACACTTCCCCAAAGTGCAGGCTTTTCCTCAACGATGAGTAATTTATAGAATTTGAATCTCTTCTACGTATGTGAGAATTGTGACAAAAGGCAATGAATTTGTGACAATAGATGATAAGAATGACTGAAAGGTTTTGTCCAGAACTTAAGTTCATGTATTATTAGAATGTCTCTCTTGAGATATTTTTTCACAAAAATTAGAAGTTGAACTGGCTCACTACTAATTCTGTAATGAATTCATGCTATAACTTTGCAAAAGTTACTTTAGCTCTCCCTTTGAGTTTTAATTACCTTATCTGTAACATAAGTTTTCTTTTTTTCTCTTAACGTAGATGATCAGCTCCAACAGTCTATGTCCCATTATTACTGTAATATTTTTAATACATTTAAATTAAAATGAAAGGTCAATGACATTTCTTTGAATTCTCTTCATGGATATCTGGATAGCCATGTATTTATATAATATTCTCTGTCAGTAAACTTCAGGCACTGACAGCAGGATTTTAAGCCCTTGTGCTTTTCTTTATTTTATTGTCCAGCTGAGAAATTTAATTTCTCATTTCTTTGTATGAGCATAATCTGACTGATATTTTTATTTCCCAATCTATTCTTCAGTATTAAATGTCTTCAAATTCTGTTCTCAAGTTCTTGCTACTCTAGTCTCAAGTTCTTATTATCAAGTTCAGAACTTATTCTGCTTTCATATTAATGTGTCAATCAAAAAAATGTCTAAAGCTTAATTTCATAGTAATTTGGTAAAGATCAGGAGATTTTTCTTCCTTTCCTCAGTTGACGTAAATGAATGTGTAGTTTAGCTGAAGAAAATAGCTTCATCTTTTGGCAACATAAAAACATTATTCCCTCTTTGATCATTTCAGTTAGAGAACATTTTTGTCACCTGTATATAATAGTGGAAATAATTTTATTGGTCATGTAAATCTCATAAGCTTTTGTGAATCACTTAGCTATAGTAAGAAGAGATTAAATCATTTAGATGAGAAATGAAGTAATGGCAACAAAAGGGAGAGATTCTTATGGTTTTGTGTTTGCTTTTTCTGTGACTCATAGTCTGTGACTCTTTTTTCAGCAAAGGCTCTATGTGAGCAAGGGGTCTCTGAGCAATGAGGTGATAGAAACTGCATGAAGATCATTGCTATAATTTTCCTTAAGATAAATGCAAATTGTTAGCTACTTATCTAAATCATCCTTTATCTCTTTAATGCAGGAACTGCAATAGTTAGCTACAATGCCTCTCAATTTCAAAAAAGCATTACCTAGGAAAATGGCAGATTGCACAAGTGAGAAAATAGAAAATAATTATAAAATCCTCTATTGTGTTCTTTATAGTCATTGAAACTGTTCAGGGAAAAGCTTATCATATCAACAATGAGATAAATACAATGTAAAAGCATTGGGGGACAGTACAAGGAGACTAACTACTCCGAATTAGAGCCCTTGTTTTGCCATCTACAGGTAGCATGATGTAAAACAAGTTATTTGACTTCTCAGTCTTAATTTTCTCATCTGTAAAATGTGGATAAGAGTAGCACCTGTCTTACAACAATTGTGTTATATATGAGGAAGCTTTATAGTACCTTGTAAGATACATAATATATTCTCAACAAACACATTATTATTGCTGAGGCAGGATATATATTCTCAGAAATATACATTTTTATTGCTCAAAGAACAATCTTTGTCAAATTTGTTTTAGTCTGTTCTTCATTGTACAGGATTCATAATTCATCAGTGGTAAAAATAAATTAATTTGGATTCAGAGATGCATCACTCTTTCAGATAAATTATTTTTGTACTAGGATTTAATTTATTTCAACAAGTTTTTCTCAAATGCATACTATGTGCTACTACAAAGCTCTAAGGATCAAAAGAAAGAAAAGACTGAGGCCACAATGACAAAATTGTTAAATGTGTTTAGGATTAAAGAAATAGTCTCATCTATAAAGTGGTAATCATGAAACTTGCTTTATCTCATGGTCATATTGTGGACAGTAATACAAGGTTATTGCTCTATTAACTCATTCAAGATCATATTTGTAGTAATGAAATAATGGATACTAATGTACATAATCACATAAAGTAAAAAACTGAAGATTTAAATGTAAAATGACACCCTTGAAAATGTGTACAAATCACCTCAAAAAGCACACTCAAAAGATATTTTTAATTATATTACAGGTAATATTTGGATACAGCTTCAAGGTTATCCAAAGTTGAGTATCACCTTTAAAGTGGTCTCTCAATAGAGTATCAGTGTTTTTACATGTATGCCAAAAAGGATGTTGATGGCAGATACTATTGATAACTAACAAGGGGTATTGGAAAGGAAGAAGTGGACAGTAAGGATCTATCAGTAGATCTGCTATATCACTCAAGAACACTGGGCCTGATTTTATTAACCAAATATCAATATTCTATCATAGTTTCAAACTTAAGTGGTTTTGTTTATTTAACTTATTTTTTAAAAAACTTTATTTATTTATTTGACAGAGAGAGAGAGAGAGTGGACAAGCAGGGGGAGTGGCAGGCAAAGGCAGAGGGAGAAGCAGTCTCCCCGCTGAGCAAGGAACTGGATGCAGGATCCCAGGATCCTGGGATCATGACCTGAGCTGAAGGCAGTCACTTAACCAACTGAGCCACCCGCCTGGGTGGTTTTATATAAAACCCTTAAGTGATTTTATTGGTCACTGTTGTAGAGTTAAGAGATGTATAAGAGTAATAAGAGAATAATAAGAATAGAGATATATAAGATGAATAAGAATAGAATTGAGAGAGAGAGGTAAATTTCCTCTCTAGAATTATTTAAAATTATTCAACATCATGTGGACTAGACAAAATGCTTTCAATGGCCAAATGGGGCTAAAGACTATAGATACTGCAAGATGGTGGAATAGAAAGCACCAGGAATTTGTCTCCCCACCTCAACAACGAGTGCACTGGCAGAATCTGTCTGATATAACTACTTTGGAATTCTGCAGTTTATAAAAGGCTTGCAACTTCCAGGGGAAGACTTGGATGTAAATTGCACTTAATTTTGGTCAATTTCATCCCAGCAGACTAGCAGCCATTTATCCTCCACCAGCAGCCTTTTGGCAGGCAGTTGTGCCTGTGTTTCTGGAGTGACCTGCACACAGTTTGCAGAAACAAGGGTAAGCAAAAAAGACCCTCTTCTCCAGTCATAGAGGATCTGTGCTGTGGTTGTTGATTGCTGCTGATCTCTGAAGTACAAAGAGGCAAGTGACCATTGTTGTTATACCTCCCCCCTTTGTTATTCGTCCCTTCCTCTCTGGCTGAAGAGATTGCCAGAAGATGTAAAAGGTCAGAACCTTTCCCCGACGACTTCTTTCTCTTTTTCCGCTTTTGGAAGCCAGACATTAAAGGCTGGGACATTCAAAAGCAACTGTATTTGGGAGAAATTAGAAAGTGACTAAGTATACCAAGGGAAAGGCACAGACTCATAAAAGATGGGATGACCTTGGATTTACACATCAGGCTGATCCGTGACACCGAGATAGCTCACAGAATTAAAAACACAAAAACAACAAATGAAATCAACAACAACAACAACAAAAAGAAAATGGGGAAAAGAAAGAATATGATTTCCAGAGTTAACATGTTACTAGATTCAAATGTCCAGTACTGAACCAAAAAAAAAATCACAAGGCATAAAAAGAAACAGGAAAATATGACCTATTCAAAGGAGAATAAAAAAAAATCAACAGAAACTCTTTGAAATAGACCTGCTGTCAGATATACCAGACAAAAATTTTTAAACAGTTATCTTAAAGATGCTCAAAGAACTAAAGATGCGAAGAAACTCAAGAACATGATGGATGAGCAAAATGGAAGCTCTAAAAGTAGATAGAAACTCTGGAAATTCTGGAGTTGGAAAGTACACTAACCAAAATAAAAAATACCCTAGAGAGATTTCAAAGCAGATTTGAGCAAGCAGAAGTATTTCAGCAAACTTGATAACAGGACAATGGAAATTATCAAGTCTAAGAACAAAAAGAAAAATATTGAAGAAAAGTAAACAGAACCTAAGGGATGTGTAGGACAACATCAAAGAGACCAACATATGCATTGTGGGAGTCCCAACGGGAGAAGAGAGAGGAAAAGGGGTAGAAGGAACATTTGAAGACATAATGGCTGAAAACTTTCCAAATTTGAGAAAAAGCTAAATGTAAACATTCAAGAAGTTCAACAACCTTCAAGTAAGTTGAAATCAAAGAGATCTAAACTAAGATACATTTTAATCAAAGTTTTGACTACCAAAAACAGAGAATCTTGAAAGCAGCCAATATAGAAATGCTCCTCAACAAGATTATCAGCAGATTTCTTATCAGAAACACTGAAGGCTGGAAGACAGTAGCCTAATACATTCAAAGTGCTAAAAAAAAAAAAAAAAAAAAAAAAAAATGTTAGCCAAGGGAGTGCCTGGGTGGCTCATCTGTTGAGTGTCTGTCTTCTCCTCAGGTCATAATCCTGAAGTCCTGGAATTGAGCCCCATGTTGGGCTCCCTGCTCAGCAGGGAGTCTGTTTCCCCTCTCCCACTGCCCCTCCTGCCGGTGCTCTGTCTCTCTCTCTGTCTCTCTCAAATAAATAAATAAAATCTTAAATAAGAAAGATTTCAAATCAGCAACCTAACTTTACAACTAAAGAAACTACAAAAGGAAGAACAAACTAGCCAAAGCTAGCAGAAGAAAGGAAATAATAAAGATTAGAACACAAATAAAACAATAGAAAAGCAATAGAGAAAAATTAATGAAATCAAAAGTTGTTTCCATAAAAAAAAATCAGTTGACAAAACTTAGGTAGATATAATAAGAAACAAAGAGAGATTAAAAGTATTAAAATCAGAAATAAAAGTGGGAACATTAATACTGATTCTACAGAAATAAAAAAGATTATAAGAAAGTAGTATATTATGAACAAACAATGAATCATGGAACACTACATCAAAAACTAATGTAATATATGGTGATTAACATAACAATAAAAAAATTAAAAAAAAGAAAGTATAAAAAAAGCACTATGAACAATTGTACTCCCATATTATTTGATAACCTAAATGAAATGGACACATTCCTAGAAACACAAAATTATCAAGACTAAATCATGATGAAATAATCTGATTAAACCTATAACTAGTAAAGAGATTGAATAAGTAATTAAAAATCTCTTGACGGGGCATCTCGTTGGCTCAGTCAGTTAAGTGTCTGACTCTTGATTTCAGGTCAGGTCATGATCTCAGCGTTGTGAGATCAAACCCCCCCAGCACCCTCTGAGCAGGGAGCCTGCTTGAGATTCTGTCTCTCCCTCTCCCTTTGCCCCTCCCCCCACTCTTGCATGGTGTCCCTCAAAAAAAAAAAAAAAACTCTTGACAAAGAAAGGCCTTGAATCTGATGACTCTCCTGGTGAGTTCTACCAAATATCTACAAAAGAATTAATACTAATCCTACTCAAATTTTCCAAAAATTTGGAGAGGAAGTAATACTCCCTAACTCATTCTATGAGGCCAGCATTAACCTGATACCAAATCAAAGAATACTACAAAAAAAGAAAGCGGCAGGCTAATACCCCTTATGAACATTAATGCATAAATCCTCAACAAAATATTAGCAAACTGATTTGAGCATATCAAGAGACTATACACCATTACCAAGTAGAATTTATTCCTGGAATGTAAGTGTCGCTCAACATATGAAAATCAATCAGTGTAATATACCACATTTACAGAATGAAGGAAAAAAACCCACATGATCATTTCAGTTCATGCAGAAAAGCATTTGACAAAATTCAACACCCTTTTATGATAAACACATTCAACAAACCAGGAATAGAAGAAAACTTCCTCAACCTAAAAGCCATATATGAAAAACTCACAATGAGTATCCATACTCATTGGTAAAAGACTAAAAGCTTTACTCAGCCTTTTGGCTAAGATCAAGTGTAGTATCTGTTCCTATAAGTTTAAAAGCTGTACTCTTAAGATCAGTAATAATACAAGTATGCCTGCTTTCACCACTTTTATTCAGCATAGTATTGGAAGTTTTAGAGTAATTAGACAAGAAAAAGAAAAAAATGAAATTATCTCTGTTTGCAGGTGATATATGTAGAAAAACCTAGAGTCCACTAAATGAATTCAATGAAATAGCAGTATATGAAGTTGACATGGAGAAATAAGCTGCATTTCTATACATGAAAAATGAACAATCTGAAAAAGAAATAATAAAAGCAATTCCATCATGATAGCATCAAAAACAGTAAAATACTTAGGGGTTAATTTAATCAGGAAGATAAAAGATTTGCACAACAAAACTTCAAAACATTGCTGAAAGAATTTGAAGATAAAAATAAATGGAAATATGTTACATGTTCATGGGGAAGACTTAATATTATTAAAATGCCAATATTAGGGGTGCCTGGGTGGCTCAGTTGGTTAAGCATCTGCCTTTGGCTCAGGTCATGATCCCAGGGTCCTGGGATCGAGCCCTGCATCGGGCTCCCTGCTCAGCCAGGAGCCTGCTTCTCCTTCTCCCACTCCCCCTGCTTGTGTTTCCTCTCTCACTGTCTCTCTCTGTCAAATAAATAAATAAAATCTTTTAAGAAAATGCCAGTACTACTCAAAGCCAAATGCAGATTCAATTTAATCCTTACCAAAATCCCAATGACATATTTTGCAGAGATTAAAAAAAAAAAAGACACAACCTAAAATACATATGGATCTTAATGGACTCCAAATAGCCAAGGTAATCTTGAAAGAGAACAAAGCTGGAGGACTCACATTTCCTGATTTTAAAGCTTCACACAAAACTGCAGTATTGAAAACATTGTGGTACTGGCATAAAGAAAGAGATATAGACAAATGGAGGAGAATAGAGAGCTCAGAAAAACCATTGTATATATAGTCAGCTGATTTTTGACAAGGGTGCCTAGACCATTCATTGAAGAAAGGACAGTTTTTGATCAAATAAATTGCCAAGAATACTGGATGTCCATATGCAAAAGAATGAAATTATATCCTTTCCTAACACCATATACAAAAATAACTCAAAATGGATCAAAGACCTAGATGTAAAACCTAAACTATATAAAATTCTTAGAAGAAAACATATTGCAAATCTTTATGACATTGGATTTGTCAATGATTTCTTGGATATGATGCCAAAGTCACAGGTAACAAAAGAAAAAAAAATAGACAAATTGGACTTCCTGAAAAAAAAAATGCATCAAAAGTAAATAACAATG
Source organism: Callorhinus ursinus (assembly GCF_003265705.2). Classification (NCBI taxonomy): domain Eukaryota; kingdom Metazoa; phylum Chordata; class Mammalia; order Carnivora; family Otariidae; genus Callorhinus; species Callorhinus ursinus. The sequence goes on from NW_027397083.1 coordinate 10,432,505, forward strand.
AGTAAAAAAGCAACCCACAGAATAGGAGAAAATCTTTGAAAATTATATCTTTAATAAGGAATTGTCAAAAAAATAAGGAATTGTCAAAATATATAGACTATTTCTAAAACTCAACAACTTAATGAAAAACAAAAATCCAATTCAAAAATGAGTCACGAAATTGTATAAACACTTCTTCAAAGAAGATATATAAATGGCCAATCAGCATACGAAAGATGCTCAACATCACTAATCTTTAGGGAAATGCAAATTAAAGCTACAATAATATACCACCTCATACCCATCAGGATGAATACTATAAAACAAAACAAAAAACAAACAGAAAATAACAAGTATTGACAAAGATGTGTAGAAATCGGAACCCTTGTACACTATTGTTGGAAACAGAAAATGGTGCAGCACTGTGGAAAACATTATGGCAATTCCTCAAAAAATTAAAAATAGAATTATCATTTGATTTAGCAATTTCACTTCTGAAGATACACTCAAAAGAATTGAAAGAAGAGTCTTGAGATATTTGTATACCTGTGTTCATGAAAACATTACTTACAACAGCTAAAACATGGAAGCAATCTAAGTGTCACTGATAGATGAATAGATAAGCAAAATTAAATGGGATATTATTCAGCCTTAAAGAGGAAAGAAATACTTCAATATGCTACAACATAGATGGACCTTGATGACATTATGCTAGTGAAATAAACCATACACAAAGAAACATGTATGATTCCACTTATATGATGTACCTTAGAGGAGTCAAAATTATAGACAGAATGTAGAATGGTGGTTACCAAGGGCTTAAGGGTAGGAGAGACAGGGAGTTATTGTTTAATGGGTATAGAGTTTCAGTTTTACAAAATGAAAGAGTTATGAAGATGGATAGTGGTGATGATTATATGACATTATGAATTTATTTAATGCCACTGAATTGTATACTTAAAATGGGCTACAATGGCAAATTTTATGTTACAAATATTTTGCCACAATAAAAAATATGGGAGACAATTATGAACACTAAAATCCCAGACATATTCCTAGAGTGGGGAAAAGCATACAATTTTAGACCCATAAGTTACATGGGATTTATAGGTTCTCAGAAATCATAATGGATTTTCCCTTGAGCAAAATCTAAGTTATGTTAATTTTAATTATGTTAATACTAAAAAGGGCAAATATATAATTTCAATTTTTCTAATCCAATCTAGTTACAAAAGAGTTAAAACAAGCCACAAGCAACTAAGGGAATGTCTTCTTCAAAGTAGGAAAATACTGAATATGTGTGATATTTTCTCTTTTGTTAGAAAATATAAATTAAAAGAATGAAGGAGAAAAAGTCACAGAAATCTTTCAAGCTAGTAAACCTCATCTAATCAATTAGCTTTTTAAGTTTTCCTTAGTCACCTTGCAAAAAATCAATAATCTAAATAAAACTAGGGACACCAGAGTGGCTTAGTCTGTTGAGCGTCTGCCTTTGGCTCAGGTCATGATCCCAGGGTCCTGGGATCGAGTCCTACATCAGGCTCCTTACTCAGCAGGGAGCCTGCCTCTCCCTCTGCCTGCTGCTCCCCCTGCTTGTGCTCTCTCTTTCTCTCTCTGACAAATAAATAAATAAAATCTTAAAAAAAAATAAATTAAAAAATAAATAAATAAAACTGTATGTATGGCTTTATTTAGAACTGTCCATTAATTTTGGATTTGAGTTTGTAGATTTAGATGCAAATAAATATATTCAATATTTCCTAAAAAAACAAAACAAAAAAAAAAACTTTGGTAGTTTGATATCTTGCCACAAATTCTGGCAGTGTATCAAAGTATGAAATGCAAAGCATGCTATATTAGCAAAAAGGATAAGTCACATTTATTGAAGACTTATTTTATGCCTAGTATTTTGCAAATATTTTTCATTTTATTCTCCCACTAAATTTGTGTTATTAACTCTAACAGATGACTAAACTAAAGCTTAAAATTTTGCAATGATTTGAGTTAGGTTCCATACATAATAGACAAGAATCGATTTCAAATCCATTGTTCCTGGCTCCAAAACTTGTATCTTGGAGACACAGAGACTACAGAGAGGTGATTCGAGAACCCCTAGAACTAGAAAAGGTGGAGATAGGTGAAGCGAAGACCCATGCTGGGTCTCCTATCTCAGCTTCCATGAAAGCATTTCATTGATTATTGGTTCATATACTGGACTTGGATATTGTTTCAATAAAGTGTTTCATTGCTAAAATATTTTAAAAACCACTGTTTTAAAGCAAAATCATTTCATGATACAAATGTGTGTTTTACTCCTTTTTTTTTCCTTTAACAAATTCAATTGGTAACCTTAAAAAACAACCTCAAAATTACCTTGCTATGAAAAACTTTTCCTCAGGTTCTCCTGAGGCTTCATAGCTTCAGGCTAGGTTGTGATCAAAGACCTTCCTTCAAGTTCACTTTGGGCACATCATTCAAGGTCATTATTTCTGTGATTGCCTTTTTTTTTTAAAGATTTTATTTATTTATTTGACAGAGAGAGACACAGCGAGAGAGAGAACGCAAGCAGGAGGAGTGGGAAAGGGAGAAGCATGCTTCCCACGGAGCAGGGAGCCTGATGCAGGGCTTGATACCAGGACCCTGGGATCATGACCTGAGCCAAAGGCAGACGCTTAACAACTGAGCCACCCAGGCACCCCTGTGATTGCCTTTTTAATAGCTTGATTCTGGAGTCATTTTCACAAGGATTTCAATTCTTCACATCTATCTTATATTAAAACTTATCTTTTAGAAGGGTGAATTGTAGGAAAAGGAGAAGACAAGCTAGTTATATTTTCCTAAAATTATAGGTCATCCATCCCAGTCATAGGAAACCTATTGTTTCTTTACCCAGGCATGGGGAGTGGAACTGGTCCCATTACTTCACTCTCATTGGTGCTGCTCCCTTACTCAGACATAATTTATTCTCTGTCATTTATTGATTTATTCCCATCAGTGCTTTTAGGTGCAAATTTCTTCAAAGTTGCCAGAGCAATGAAGCCGACGTTTAGGAGTGCTTGTAAGTTCCCTGAGGTCAGAGACCTTGTCTGCTTCATTTTTGTGTTACCTTCCTTTCACAACACTATGCAAGACTAATAAATTTCAAAAGGAAGACATTTATAAAATATTTAGAGGAGAGAATACAGAAATGAAAGTGTATAATGGAAGGACCAAACAAGATTAGATTTATCTGTGATTAAAACTAGTATTTTAATTACTTTGCATGTGTATGATTTGAATAATGCCTAGTTCTCTTACACATACACACACACGTACACACATACTCTCTACATGAAGATAAAGTTATGTGTGAGTCCATCTTTCCTACCACTGTTGTCTCCACATCTAAGAACATAGTATGTGCTCAATATTTATGTATTAAATGAATAAACTAATTTATACTAAATTCAATTTTTTATTATAATACGTGCCACATTGGAAGGGACTATGTCTACTGCAAAACAACTTTTGTCTAACTTTGCCATATTGCTCACTGACTTGTATTTATTTGACTATAAATTAATTAATTTTGGCACAGAATTTCTGTACCTATTTATGACTTAAGACACCAGGCAACTTCAGAGTGGGGGTAGAGAAAGGTACTTATAGTTTGGGACTCATAAAGGAATCTTTTTATGAGGACAATAATATCTCGGATGGGTTTTGTACAAATTTATTGCATTCTCCTCATGGAAGAGCTTAATGTAAGAGTTGTAAAAGATGCCAACATGTAGGGCCATCACTCATTTGAAAAAAGAAGACTGAATGGATAAATAAATGGTCAGTGATTTGTTTTATGCCTACAGTAGCTTAACCAACCACAACCCTGTATAATATTTCAGCACAAAGATATTTATGAACAGGCATTAATATCTCAGCACATACCTCATGGCAAAGCTGAAATACCTGTAAAATATTTTCAAGCTATTTTTATTTGAAAGTAAAACAATTATCAGGTAACATTTGCGGCCAAATCTACTTCATCTTGAAATAAAAGTAAATTTAAGAACATAGTACCAATTTTAATGGATTAAGGGACCTATGTATTTAAAATCACCTTAATGGATGGTGAATATATTCACAAATTATTAGACCCTATGAAACAAGGAAAAATCATTATCTCAGATGACTAAATAGTTCAAGTTTTTTTAAACATAATTGAAATTCAACCATCATAATACCTATGGGCCATGACTATCTATATTCAGATTAATTGATTTAAGTTAATTTCTCAGACAATTATGTTTTGGAAACATTCAATTTTGTGAACTGCTTCTTTATATTGCAATGCTTTATATTGAAATGCTTCTTTATATTGACCTTGCATGAGGTCATGGCATGTTAAATGATTAATACATACCTGTGTCATGCTATGACTCTGTATTACTAGACAACTGGTTATCAGTTCTCAAATATCCTTTTAGCATGACTGACTGATTGATTGATTTTTAAGAGAGAGGGGAGATGGGCAGTGGGAGAGGGAGAGAGAGAATCTTAAGCAGGCTCCATGCCCAGCTTGGAGCCTGATGCAGGGCTGGATCTCACAACCTTGAGGTCATGACCTGAGCTGAAATCAAGAGTCTGACACTTAGGGCACCTGGGTGGCTCAGTTGCTAAGTATCTGCCTTCAGCTCAGGTCATGATCCCAGGGTCCTGGGATCAAGCCCTGCATCAGGCTCCCTGCTCAGCAGAAAGCCTGATTCTCCCTTTCCCACTCCCCCTGCTTGTGTTCCCTCTCTCACTACTCTCTCTCTGTGTGTCAAATAAATAAATAAATAAAATCTTAAAAAAACAACAACAAAGTCTGACACTTAGCTGACTGAGCCACCAGGAGCCCCCTTTTAGCATGATTTAGAAGTAAACATAAGAGCAGGGAAAGATCATGATGCATGTAATATAACCCAAGGGTTTTTTTTTTTCTGTAGTGATATAGATTTCCCTAATATTATTTTGAACAATTTCCTCATTTTTTTAAAAAGCAGCCATATGGGGACAAAATGATTTAACCCTATTTTCTTCCTTTTGCTCCCAGGTCTGATGCTCCCTCAAAACCAAAAGATGATGCAAAGGAAATTGTCCTGTGGAAATTTCTAGTATATGTTATGACTATATTATTGAACACTATATAATTTTCCATTATATAGTAGAAAATCAAATAGTGCCATTCAATAGTCAAAGCATATATTTTCCCTACCCTGTATAGGTGGACAACAAAAGCAGCCTTTAGAGTTGAATTAGTCATTAGCATTATGAGATACCATAATAATTCTAGAAAAATAAGTGAATTAATATGCACAGTAGTTAACATTTTATGACATGTGCCAAAATATCTGAGGGTTTTCCTAATGTTTTATTTGATGAGGAAGATTTTTTAAAAATATTTATTTATTTATTTGAGAGAGAGCAGGAGCAATGGGGAGAAACAGAGGGAGAGGGAGAAGCAGACTCCCTGCTAAGCAGGGATCCCAAAGTGGGGCTCTATCCCAGGACTCTGAGATCATGACCTGAGCCAAAGGCAGAAGCTTAACTGATTGAGCCACCCAGGCACACCAGTGAGGAAGATTGTTTTTTAATTACCATGAAAGGAATTATTTGAACATGGGAGCATAGATATTTCTTTAAGATAATGATTTTATTTCCTTTGGATATATACTCAGAAATGGAATGGTGGGTCATATGGTAGTTCTATTTTAAATTTTTTGAAGATCTTCCATACTGCTTTCCATAATGACTGTACTGATGATATTCCCATCAAGAGTGTACAAAAGTTATTTTTGCTCCACATCCTCACCAACACTTACTGTCTTTTACTTTTTGATAATACTTTTTGATATCTCATTGTGGTTTTGATTTGCATTTCTCTGATGACTAGTGACATTGAACATCTTTTCATGTGCCTGTTGGCCATTTGTAGGTCTTCCTTGCAAAAAATATTTATTCAGGTCTTTATTCTATTTTCAATTGATTATTATGATTATTTTTGCTAGTGAGTTGTAGGAGTTCCTTAGAAAGCTTTATCATCAAAATAGTATGGTACTGGAATAAAAACAGTCACATATACTCATGAAACATAGTAGAAAGACCAGAAGTAAATGCAAGCATATACAGTCAACTAATCTTTGACAAGAGTACACAGTGGGAAAGGATAGTTTTTTCTATAAATGGTGTTGAGAAAGCTGGATATCCACATGCAAAAGAATGAAATTGGCCTTTATCTTATGCCATACACAAAACCAATTCAAAATGGATTAAATGTATAACCTGAAACTGTAAAACTCCTAGAAGATAACATAGGGGAAAAGCTACTTGGTTTTTGTAATGATATCTTGTACTTGACATCAAAAGCACAGGCAACAAAAGTCAAAATAAGCAAGTGGGACTACATCAAACTAAAAAGTTTCTGCACAGTAAAGGAAACAATTATCAAATTGAAAAGGCAATATGGAATGGGAGAAAATATTTGTAAACTATATATCCTATAAGGAGTTAATATCCAGTCTGACTTCTTTAATTAGTTATTTTTGTGATTTGGCAATGTCCTAAACATTCCAGTAAAATGAAACAACTCAGCAATAGAATTCAGTGAACTGTTGGGCAAAATGAAATTGGCAAATATATGGGCAGATACATTTTGGCATAGAACATTGCAATAACAAAGTTGTTCTGATCATTTGAGCACTGGATTATTAATAAAGTTCTCCAAGCAGTTATATTGTCCCCTTCCTGTGCCTTTATCCTAAAGTACAAGTTATAATTTTATCCCTGGCATTAACATACTATAGCTTGATTTATAAGATATTTTCCCTATCTCCACTAATGCAGGCGGCAAGTGATAATATGACCCATCAACAAATACATACTAATATTGTATCTCACTAAATGTGTATAATTCAGATTCCTTGCCTATTAAATTTAGTGTACACATCAACAGATATTTAGAATTTAGAAGTCAACTCTGAATTGAATTGGAATAGACTAGACCTAATAGCCAGTTGTTAAGCCTTCAAAAATGTTAACTCCATAAAATAATATTAGAAACATTTCATCAACATTTCTCTGTAGCTCAAGTTTTACAAATTTATCTTAAAAGATGTGGTGTAGCTAAAAACATGGTTTGAATCTTAGGACAGCTGAAGAATTTGGTTGGTGATCGAGGGATCCCTAAGATGAGATTTGTGGACACATTTTTCAAATACTTTGAGGACTCTGTTGGCTGCTTTATCAGAGAATTTACTGGGAATTGTAACCCTGACATGTCTTAAAATCAAAGTAAATAAGCCCATTGCTTCCTTAAAAGAAGAAAATGTATATTCTGAGTACTATTTTGAAGATAAGTAACTCAGTTTTTAAGCATTTCTGTATGTATATATGTGTGTTGTATGTTTTCAATGCAAGATAATTTTATTTTACAAAGCTAGTTGCTGAACACATTTAAAGTGTACAATGGCTTAAACATAGAATTTTTTTTTTTTTTATTTCTTGCTTGTATAATGTCCAGGAGGTATGATCCTGGCAGACTGAATAGTCTCCTTCCAGGGGTGGTTCAAGAATCTTTCTCTTGTGGTTTTATTTACTTCACCTTGTGGCTTCCATGGTTACTATGTTGATTTTTGTTCAAGATGGCAGGAAGGAGAAAGAGCTTGGAGTTCACGTATGGAAGTTTTTAATGAACCAGTGGTATAAGGGGTTAATATGACTTTTCCCTATATTCCATTGGCCAGAACACCATCACCTGGTTTTATGGGCTGAATTGTGTTTGCCCATAATTTATATGTTGAAGTCTTAAAAAGTCCAGTATCTCAGAATTTGACATTTATGGAGGTAATTAAGCTAAAGTGAGGTCTTTCCCCTTTAGACTATTAGTTGTTTGAGGTCAAGAATTAGATGCTCTCCTTGATTCCAAAGTGCCTAGCACATTGAATGACATGAAGTTGGCATTTAATAAATATTTGTTGAATGAATAAGGGATTATGTCAACATGAAAAACCCTGGAGGGAATGTTAAGAACTGGTAAATAGATTGCTGATGACCTTCAGATATTTTTTATTCTGGATTATTCCAAGTTCTTTATTTCTTGCCACAGAAACTGCCAGTTTGTGTATTTTAATTAACTGTTAGCTCCCCCTGGGATAGTTAGAAGCCGGCAGTTACTTTGGTAAATAGCATCAATATGGAGCATCTGGTTCTCTGAAGCTAAGTCCTATGTTCAAGTCCTGTAAATTGTTCAGTCTAGAGAGAGGCAGACTCCATCCCCTGGCAAAGGTAGGGGAGATTTGATCTCAGGAATGCCTCCTACTACTTTGCATTTGCATGCTCTCCCAGACAATAGTTTTTCATTAGACTTTCAATAACACTCCTCAAAACCAGTTAAACTGTCAGGAACTATATGTCACTGTCTTACCTGTTTTCTTGGTTGTCCCATTAGCATACTTAGGTGCCGGGAGGGAGTTGAGAACCCTTATCAGAAGAGAAACAGGAATATGAAGACTCCTGAGTCATTCAGAAGTATTTACTTTCCTAGAAAAGCCCAGAAGTCATCAAAGATTAGAACTACAGCTGATAGTGATAAACAATTATCCTGCCTAGAGAGGTAGAAGCACCAAGATCATAAAGAAAATGAGGGTGAAAATATTTTTATTTGAGATAAAATAATAGAGCGGAAAATGTGGTAGAGAGGAAGGAGTGTTTGTGTGTGTTTCCCCAAGACTGCAGTAGGGTTGTATGAGATATTACTGTCCCTCAACTTTACAAGATTCTTGAGTAGCTCTGGGAATTGGGAAGTCTGCAGTTTACAACCTCTCTCTTCTGTTGTAAGCAATTTAACCAAGCTCCTGTTAGCAAGAGACACTTAAGCAACAGAAATCCTAGAGGAGATTTTTAAGCCCATAGTAAAGATAATACAATCCTCCTGCATAAAAACAAAGGATTATTCATACTGTGCTGCTGGTGAAGTCTCATTTCACAACCGATGTAACTTTCTATATTAAATCAGCCCCACCAGCACTGGAATGAGCCAAACTCAGGTGTCATTTATCACTAGCCATTTTAGGTGCACCAACCATAGAGCCAGCCCTCAGTTTGACCCTTCCAACGGCTCACCCCACTGTGTGAGCAGAGGTTTTTATCTGTAGACATGCTGATCTTTTTCAGGATTCAAATTTATTTTCCTGACATGGTTCATGGCTCCTGTCTCCAGGTGCTTGTCCTCTGAAGGAAGAAGCTGCCTTTGCAGTACCCCTCCCATAACAGGTCATATCCCTTTGGCAATTTGTAGCCCTGGCTCCTTTTCATCTCTTAAATCTCAGTTTATGATCCATTTACCTGAATAATTCATAATCAATTGAGGCACTAATTTTGCCATTTGCTGAATCACCCAGGATGTATGTCATGAGGAGGTACTATTTAATTGCAGAGTGATTGGTGATTGACAGATTTGGTTTTTTGTTTTTGTTTTGCTTGTTTTGTTTTGTTTTATGGGTTACTTTGACAGACCTGAGGAAAACACATTCCTCTTCCTTTTCCAGATGAAAGCCTATATTAAAACAGGTGATGTTATTTTATACTTCTTTCGTTTTTCTTTTTTTCTTCCTTTTTTTCTTTTTAAAAAATAAATTACCTTGTGGAAAGCAAGTTCTTTGCTCACACCTAGAATGGATCGCTCATTAGAGTATTTTCTTTTTTTTTTAAAGATTTATTTATTTATTTGAGAGAGTGAGAATGAGAGAGAGAGAGAGTACATGAGAGGGGGGAGGGTCAGAGGGAGAAGCAGGCTCCCCGCTGAGCAGGGAGCCTGATGTGGGACTTGATCCCGGGACTCCGGGATCATGACCTGAGCCAAAGGCAGTCGCTTAACCAACTGAGCCACCCAGGCGCCCTCATTAGAGTATTTTCTAATCATTATATTTCTCCTCTATTCTTGAGGTGTTATCAGTGGGGGATTAGAGTTATACATTATATATGAGGTCACACCAGTGTGACTGTAAACACCAACATTATTGAATTCATTCATTCCTCAACACACGTTTCTTGAGGGCCTACTAGATACTTGTAGGTACCTACTTGTGGGTGCTAAAAATACAGAGTAAAAAAAAAAAAAAAGACAGCATTTTGCCCTCCTTAAGCTTGTATTTTATATTCCTTGGACTCCATCATGGTAGGATGGTGTCACCAAAACACTGCAGTCTTTGAAACCAGTGAACCTGAAGTTTCCCCAAATATTAGAAGTGTGATGTTACAATATAAGGGAAGCACAGTATAATGGTTTTTTCATAACCTTTGGAACCAGACAGATCCAGTTTCTCTTTCTGGCTTTGTGACCTTGGCCAAATTATTCAACTCCTTTAAGTCTCAGGTTTTCTCACTTGCACAAGGGTGAAATTAATACCCCATCCCATCCCAGACTATGATAGGGCCAAGATCAATATGTATGTAGTCCATCATACCATATATATAAATGCTTAAAAGGTAGGAGGCAAGTTAACATACTGTGAAATAAAACATCTTCTCACTCTTACCTTAATATTTTCATAATCACCTGAAAGTCCAATTTAAAATTTAACATTCTTGAATTCCTCAAAGTTTTGAACATGAAACATTGGTGACTAGTCTGTAGTCTCTAGCCCAGAGCTCATGCTTTCTTCTCTTCCCACTCCCAGGTCACTGGCTCACCATGAGAGACCCATCCAGGTTCCATCTGCAACCCCTAAACAGCTGTCCCTTGACTGCCCCCTGGCCTAAGGGTGCATGTGTCAAGCTTTGAAACCAGTGAACCTGAGAAAATGGACCTCAGAAACACACACTTGCATACTCTGAAAATGGGCTTGGAAGAAGGGCAAGGGTTTCCATGATCTCTGGTAGCCAGAACATTAGCTATGTTAAAAGAAAAACTGAGACCTATTAAAAATGTTGAATTCATTTGGGCAAAAATCAGTTCAAAGAGGGCAATATCCCATCTAGCAGATCGAAAGGAGCTCTGAGATTCTAAACAAGATGAAAAACTTTTGTAGGCAGAAGGGAGTGGGAAAAAGGAAGGTGTACCATGAAAAAGTGGGTTAGTAATTGCAGCTACTTTCCTTTCCTAGACAGCAGGGGTTTATCAGGCAGATTACCCAGCTAGTGCTGATGAAATGATTCCTGGCTGATTGGGCTTAAGATTCCATTTTTGTGAGAGCTAAAACTGTACTTAAGTCTCATTTTGGTGATGCAGGACTTAGCACAAGTGACTCTATTTGGGGCCTATTACCTTATTTATTTATTTATTTTTTAGCATCCAGGATTAGAGGATGTCTCAGGGTTCTGGCAGGCATATTCTTTTTGAGTCTATTGACTCTTTTCCTTATAAGAGTGGATTAGGAGGAGGGTCAGAGTGAGGCCCAGTTAACTGAGGAACTGTTAACAACTAAGGTAATAGTAAATCTAAATGAAGTAACAAAAAGTTCTTACTTTTGTGCTGAAGTCATGGTAAATACTCTACCAAAGGGGTATAATTTATATCAGTAGTAGAATAAAAACAATTTTGTTGACCTCAAAGATACACTAACATATTTATAGCTGCCATCTCAGTGCCTGGTATTTAGAGAGATCTTAAAAGACGTTTTTGCCATTTATTCTTCATGGGACATCAAAAGGGTAGCTGATTCCTGTGCCAGGAGCATTGGTGGGCTTAGATTCTTTAGAGTTCTCAAGGGGATCTCCTGCAGCTCTGGGACCATGCTTAGCTCTGAATATATTTGAAGGTAATTTCTCCTTTTGGTAATATATTTTTGGGAGGGACAGATAGTTTTCCACTGAGAACAAAGAAGAGGACATTACTGTATTTACAACAAACACTAAGCTACCATGAAATTGCTCATCTTTTGATTTTAATTTCATGCCTCTACAGAGGTGCACACATAGGAAAACTAGTTTATTCCACTTATCAAAGTGAGATGAATGGGTGAGATTTAACAGCAGCAGCTTGATGAATGAATGAATGTATTTTTGTGACATTAACATAGTTAAAATTCACTATCTTTCCCCATGACCTCCCACATCTCCTGATGGCTTGTGGCATATTAAGAGGCATATTTTAATCCTTAAAACAGCCACAAAAATAAATAAAATAACTACATTTGAAAGTGACACAGCAAACTATCTATTTAACAAGTATATACAAAAAGAAAAAGGAAGAGAATCATCAGACATATAGACAATAGCAAAATGGTAAACATATAGTGAAAGGGGAATGATTTTCCTCTAAAATCAGGACAAAGCAGAGAGGTCTGCTCTGTGCCATTATTTTTCAATATTGTGTTGCCAGTGTAATAAGAAAAAAATCATATTGGGAAGGAAAAAGCAAAACTGTCTTTAATCTCTGACAATTGTGATCCTCTATCTAGAAAATCCTAAGGAATACACACATGCACACATGAGTTCTCTCTTATATGTCTCCTAAACAAGTTCAGTACAGTCATTGGATAAAAAAATCAGTATGTGTCTATATATTAGCAACAAACACACCAAAAATGAAAATAAATTATTCCATTCACAATAGTATCAGAAAAATGAAATGCTTTACAATAAAAAGAACAACACCACCACCACCAACAACAAAATGCACTGGCATCTATGAAACATTTCTGAAAGAAATTAAAGATCTAAATAATGGAGAGGCATTCCAAGTTAGTGGATTTGAATATTGAATATTATCAGGGCTCTAATTCTTTTAAAATTAATGTATATATTCAACACATTTACATCCAAAAAAATCCAACAGTTTTTTTGCAGAAATTAACAAACTGATCTCAAAATTTATATAGAAGTGCAAAGGAGAATAGCCAAAACAATTCTGATTAAGAACAAAACTGGATAACATACTTCTCAATATCAGAACTTACTATAAAGGTATAGTAAGCAGTATGTTAATCAATACAACATGGTGTTTTCCTGAGGATAGTTATATAGAGCAAAGGAAGAATTAAGAGTATAAAATAAACTTCTATACTTAAGGTTAATTGATTTTTGACAATGAGGACAAATCAGTTTAGTGGGAAAAACACATACTTTTCAATAAATAGTGCTGGGAATTTGGAAATCCTTATACAAAAGGATGAATTTAGACCATTACTCCAAGCTATTGACAAAAATAAACACAAAAATGGGTTACACATATAAATGTAAGGGTTACCACTCTAAGCCTTGTAGAATAAAATATAAGAGGAAATCTTTAGGACCTTGAATTAAGCAGTTTTTACATATAATACCCAAAACATGATCAATACAATTTTATAATATGAATAATTGGACTTCATCAACATTAAACTTTGGTGCTTCAAAAATAATCATTAAGAATTTTTTTACTTTATTTTTAAAAATATTTTATTTATTTATTTGACAGAGAGAGGGCACAAGTAGGCAGAGCAGCAGGCAGAGGGAGAGGGAGAAGCAGGCTCTCCGCTGAGCAGGGAGCCTGATGCGGGGCTGGATCCCAGGACCCTGGGATCATGACCTGAGTCGAAGGTAGACATTTAACCAACTGAGACACCCAGGTACCCCAGAAATTTTTTTTAAAGCCACAGCTTGGAGTAAAATATATACCATATATCTGATAAATGACTTGTATTCCTGACATTTAAAATATTCTTACAACTCAACAAGAAGACAAACAACCCCATTAAAAGTGAGCAAAGATTTGACTAGACATTTCATCAAAGAAAACATATAAGTGGCAAGTAAGCATATGAATCTATGCTCAATATTAATAATTAAAGAATGCAAATGAAAATCATAATGAAATAACACTTCACACTCCCTGGAATGGTTATAACAAAAAGATAGACAATAACAAATGTTGGTGAGGATGTGGACAAACTGGAATCCATATACATTGGTGGGAATGTAAAATGATGCAGTCACTTTGGAAAACAGTTAGACAGTTTTTCAAAAAGTTAAAAATAAATTTACTCTATGGCCAATAATTCCCATCCTGGGAATCTACCCAAGAGAAATTAGTGCATACATATTCCTGCATGTGAATGTTTATAGCAATTTTATCCAAAATAGCCCTAAATTATTAAAAATAAAACCAAATGTTCATTAAATGGTGGATAGATAAACCCACGTAAAGGAATACTATTCAGCAAATAGAAAGTGGTAATATATGCTATCAGATGAGTGAACCTCAATGAAATTATGCTAAATGAAAGAAGCCAGACACAAAAGGCTACATATTCTATAATTCCATATATATGAAATGTCCAGGGGAAAAACATCTATAATGATGTAAGCAGATCAGTAGTTGCCTGAGGCTGGTGTGGGAGTAGAGATTGAATGTAAACGGACATAAGGAAATGATGGAAATATTCTAAACATGGCTTGTAGTCTATATATTTACTAGTAATCATTGTAACTTAAAAAAGAAAGACAACTGTAACATTAGAAAAGAACTTGAAACAAATAATACATTATATGTTAAAAAAAAAAGATAGTAGGAAGGGAAAAATGAAGGGGGGGAAATTAGAGGGGGAGATGAACCATGAGAGACCATGGACTCTGAGAAACAAACTGAAGGTTCTAGAGGGGAGGGGGGTGGAGGGATGGGTTAGCCTGGTGATGGGTATTAAAGAGGACATGTATTGAATGGAGCACTGGGTGTTACACGCAAACAATGAATCATGGAACACTACATCAAAAACTAATGATATGATGTATGGTGATTAACATAATATAATAAATAAAATTTAAAAAAAAGAAAAGAACTTGAAGTTGTCTTATCCAATCTCGTTTTTAAATCATATGTCAGATTGATATAAATCAGTGATTATTGTAAGCTTTCTATATGATGTGAATTATGAATTTAAGTTAATGAATTCTCAAAATGTATTTGAATCTCAACCCCAGAAAGGTTAAATACTGTGCCCAATGTAATACAGTCAGTAAATGGTGAAGATAATATATCAACCTGGATTTTTGTAGCTCAAAAGTCTGTGTGAATGCATTTCCAATTATGTTTCCCAGTATAAGATATACACTTAACAGTAGTCTAATACATCTGAAATACTATTCAATTTTAATGATTGCAGTTTATTTTCTCTTTGACCTAGTTGTGTTTTCTAAGAGTTTTGGCCAGCTACGGAGAAAGATTTCTTTCCTTAAATCAAACTATGCATTTGACACTTGTTAAAAAATCCAGTTCATAGAATGCCAATGGACAGATGCCAAGAGGGAGTAAGATAGAAAAATGAACAGCAGATTCAGATTTGGAATCAGAAATGATAAGATTACACTCGCAGATGCCCCAGTTTCCAGCATTGTGGATTTAGAGAGTTGTTAATTAAGTTCTCTGAATTTATTTTCTTTAATAGATAAATAACACCTCTTTTCATGTGTTTGTGGCCATCTGTATGTCTTCTTTGGAGAAATATCTGTTGATGTCTTCTGCCCATTTTTAAAAATTTGATTATTTGGTTTTGGCATTGAGTTGTAGAAGTTCTTTATATATTTTGGATACTAACCCTTTATTGGCTATGTCAATTGCTAATATATTCTCCTGTTCAGTAGGTTGTCTTTTAGTTTTGTTGGTTGTTTCCTTTGCTGTGCAGAAGCTTTTTATTTTGATGCAACCCCAATAGTTTATTTTTGCTTTTGTTTCTCTTGCTTCAGAAGAATATCTAAAAAGATGTTGTTACAACAGAGATTATTGCCTGTGCTCTCTTCTAGGATTTTCATGGTTTCAGGTGAAAACCTGAAATAGACTCAAATAGAGTCTATTTTGAGTTTATTTTTGTGTATGGTATAAGAGAGTGGTCCAGTTTCATTCTTTTGCATGCAGCTAGTTTTCTTTGCATGTCCAGTTTTTCCAACACCATTTGTTGAAGAGACTGTCTGTTTCCCATTGTATATTCCTTCCTCCTCTGTCAAAGAATACAAAAACACAAATTCGAAGGAATATATATACCCCTATATTTATTGCAGCATTATTTACCATAGTCAAACTATGGAAACAGTCCAAGTGTCCAAAGATAGATGAATGGATAAAGAAGATGTGATGTGTACACACACACACACACACCATGGAATATTACTCAGCCATAAAAAGAATGAAATCTTGCCATTTGCAACAACACAGATAGATTGAGAGAGTATAATGCTAAGTGAAATGTTAGAGAAAGACAAATACCATATTATTTCACTCATATGTGGAATTTAAGTAACAGAACAAATAAAGAAAAAAAAGAGAGATAAACCAAAAAATAGACAGTTAACTATAGAGAACAAGCAGATGGTTACCAGAGGGGAGGTATGTGGGTGGATGGATGAACAGGATTAACAGTACAATTACTGTGATGAGAACTGAGTAATGTATGGAAGTGTTGAATCACTATATTATATGCCTGAAACTAATATACACTATATGTTAACCACATTGGAATTAAAAAACAAAAAAGCAAAACAAAACAAAAAATGCCAAACCAAACAGAAACAAACAAAATTGAATTGAAACATGAAAAAAATAAAAATAACATTTCACTTGGAATTTGTAAGAATTAGTCATGTGAAGGTGATAAGCACAGTCTCTATGAACACCCACTGATATTGAGTCTGTTTTCTTTCTTATTGACTTATGAGGGAGCTTATCAAAAGTTATAGCCCTCATGTAACTTCAAATAAGCTTTAATTGTGAAATTTGAAACTGGTTTCTCTTTAAATATAAGCAAACTTCTTTTTGGCTACTGATTATTTTAAGTTCAATTATTATCATGGATTCAATAAGTCTACTTGCATTCCAAATTGTTCTCCACCATATAGAAAATGATTACTAATTGGATGATCCATACTCACCTCAAGAAAACGTGTTAATTTTCTTCTCCTCCCTAGACAATTCAAGAATCTGATACATTTTTAAGAGACTATAAGGAAAATGTCAGTTGACATGAAATTCTAATTTTCACCAGTAGTTTATTGGTTCTCTTCACCCACACATGAAGATAACCTCATAAATCCTAGTGCATACTAACTATGGATTGAAAAGCTTTTCAGATTGTTTAACCTACCACTTTAACTCTGTCTTTCAGAGTAGGCTTTTGTTAACTTCCTCATTTCTCTTGGAGTTACTACATTTTCTTTCCCATTTTCTTATAAACATTAGTCCTTTATCAGTTATGTTTTGCCTAATGTTTGCCTTTTCATTTTCTTTTAACAATGTCTGTCGAAGAGTATTTTGTTTGTTTTTATTTTTTTATTGTTATGTTAATCACCATACATCATTAGTTTTTGATGTAGTATTCCATGATTCATTGTGCATAACACCCAGTGCTCCATGCAGAACGAGCCCTCTTTAATACCCATCACCAGGCTAACCCATCCCCCCAACCCCCTCCCCTCTAGAAACCTCAGCTTGTTTTTCAGAGTCCATCGTCTCTCGTGCTTCGACTCCCCCTCTGACTTACTCCCCTTCATTCTTCCCCTCCTGCTATCTTTTTCTTCTTTTTTTTTTCTTAACATATATTGCATTATTTGTTTCAGAAGTACTGATCTGTGATTCAACAGTCTTGCACAATTCACAGCACTCACCATAAAACATACCCTCCCCAATGTCTGTCACCCAACCACCCCATCCCTCCCACCCCCAACCACTCCAGCAACCCTCAGTTTGTTTCCCGAGGTTAAAAATTCCTCATATCAGCAAAGTCATATGATACATGTCTTTCTCTGATTGACTTATTTCACTGAGCATAACACCGTCCAGTTCCATCCATGTCGTTGCAAAAGGCAAGATCTCATTCCTTTTTATGGCTGCATAATATTCCATTGTGTATATATACCACTTCTTCTTTATCCATTCATCTGTCGATGGACATCTTGGCTCTTTCCACAGTTTGGCTATTGTGGACATTGCTGCTATAAACATCGGGGTGCACGTACCCCTTCGGATCCCTACATTTGTATCTTTGGGGTAAATACCCAGTAGTGCAATTGCTGGATCGTATGGTAGCTCTATTTTCAACTGTTTGAGGAACCTCCATACTGTTTTCCAGAGTGGTTGCACCAGCTTGCATTCCCACCAACAGTGTAGGAGGGTTCCCCTTTCTCCACATCCCCACCAACATCTGTCGTTTCCTGACTTGTTAATTCTAGCCATTCTGACTGGTGTGAGGTGGTATCTCATTGAGGTTTTCATTTGGATTTCCCTGATGCCGAGCGATGTTGAGCACTTTTTCATGTGTCTGTTGGCCATTTGGATGTCTTCTTTGGAAAAATGTCTGTTCATGTCTTCTTCCCATTTCTTGATGGGATTATTTGTCCTTTGGGTATTGAGTTTGATAACTTCTTTATAGATTTGGATACTAGTCCTTTATCTGATATGTCATTTGCAAATATTATCTCCCATTCTGTCAGTTGTCTTTTGGTTTTGTGGACTGTTTCCTTTGCTGTGCAAAAGCTTTTTATCTTGATGAAGTCCCAAGAGTTCATTTTTGCCCTGGCTTCCCTTGCCTTTGGCGATGTTTCTAGGAAGAAGTTGCTGCGGCTGAGGTCGAAAAGGTTGCTGCCTGTGTTCTCCTTTAGGATTTTGATGGACTCCTGTCTCACGTTTAGGTCTTTCAACCATTTGGCGTCTATTTTTGTGTGTGGTGTAAGGAAATGGTCCAGTTTCATTCTTCTGCATGTGGCTGTCCAATTTACCCAACACCATTTGTTGAAGAGACTGTCTTTATTCCATTGGACATTCTTTCCTGCTTTGTCAAAGATGAGTTGACCATAGAGTTGAGGGTCCATTTCTGGGCTCTCGATTCTGTTCCATTGATCTATGTGTCTGTTTTTGTGCCAACCATACTGTCTTTCTGATGACAGCTTTGTAATATAGCTAGAAGTCTGGAATTGTGATGCCGCCAGCTTTGCTTTTCTTTTTCAATATTCCTCTGGCTATTCGGGGTCTCTTCTGGTTCCATGCAAATTTTAGGATTATTTGTTCCATTTCTTTGAAAAAAGTGGATGGTATTTTGATGGGGATTGCATTGAATGTGTAGATTACTGTAGGTAGCATTGACATCTTCACAATGTTTGTTACTCCAATCCATGAGCATGGAACGGTTTTCCACTTCTTTGTGTCTTCCTCAATTTCTTTCATGACTATTTTATAGTTTTCTGAGTACAGATCTTTTGCCTCTTTGGTTAAATTTATTCCTAGGTATCTTATGGTTTTGGGTGCAATTGTAAATGGGATCGACTCCTTGATTTGTCTCTCTTCTGTCTTGTTGTTGGTGTATAGGAATGCCACTGATTTCTGTGCATTGATTTTATATCCTGCTACTTGACTGAATTCCTGTATGAGTTCTAGCAGTTTTGGGATGGAGTCTTTTGGGTTTTCCACATACAGTATCATATCATCTGCAAAGAGTGAGAGTTTGACTTCTTCTTTGCCGATTTGGATGCCTTTGATTTCTTTTTGTTGTCTGATTGCTGTGGCTAGGACTTCTAATACTATGTTGAATAGCAGTGGTGATAGTGGACATCCCTCCCGCGTTCCTGACCTTGGCGGAAAAGCTCTCAGCCTTTCCCCATTGAGAATGATATTCGCTGTAGGTTTTTCATAGATGGCTTTTATGATATTGAGGTATGTACCCTCTATCCCTATACTCTGAAGAGTTTTGATCAAGAAAGGCTGCTGTACTTTGTCAAATCCTTTTTCTGCATCTATTGAGAGGATCATATGACTCTTGTTCTTTCTTTTGTTAATGTATTGTATCACGTTGATTGATTTGTGGATGCTGAACCAACTTTGCAGCCCAGGGATAAATCCCACTTGGTCGTGGTGAATAATCCTTTTAATGTACTGTTGGATTCTCTTGGCTAGTATTTTGGTGAGAATTTTTGCATCCATGTTCATCAAGGATACTGGTCTGTAATTCTCCTCTTTGATGGGGTCTTTGTCTGGTTTTGGGATCAAGGTAATGCTGGCCTCATAAAATGAGTTTGGAAGTTTTCCTTCCCTTTCTATTTTTTGGAACAGTTTCAGGAGAATAGGTATTAATTCTTCTTTAAATGTTTGATAGAATTTATCCTAGCAGTTAGTGCCCCCATTTTTGATTTCACCTCATC
Source organism: Callorhinus ursinus (assembly GCF_003265705.2). NCBI lineage: Eukaryota > Metazoa > Chordata > Mammalia > Carnivora > Otariidae > Callorhinus > Callorhinus ursinus. The sequence continues at coordinate 10,452,599 of NW_027397083.1, forward strand.
AATAGCCTTTTTGATTTCGACTTGGTTAGATTTTAGTTCTTTTATTTCTCCAGAAAGCGTTTCTCTAATAACTTCCACGCTTTTTTCAAGCCCAGCTAGTATCTTTATAGTCATGATTCTGAACTCTAGGTCCGACATCGTACTAATGTCCATATTGAGTAGGTCCCTGGCAGACGGTACTACCTGTTGTTCTTTTTGCTGAGGTGATTTTTTTCGTCTTGTCATTTTGTCCAGAGGAGAACAGATAAATGAGAGAACAAAGTGCTAACAGGTTAACAACGTCCCCAGCAAATATACTCTATACAAATCAGAAAAGACCTGAAACCAGGGGAAAAGAAAGGGAAAGAAAGAAAAAAGAAAGAGAAAAAAAAAGAAAAAGAAAAAGATAAAAACAAACAAAACCAGAACAAAACAAAAAAAACCAGAATATGATCAAATATGATCAGGCTAATGCATAGATCAGTGCCACACACTAGAATTTGGGTGTATTTTCGTCTGTTAGAAGAAAGTGCCTCCTAAAATTTTAAAGGAAGACTTATATATGTACAAAATAAGGGTTGATACAATGAAGGGATGGAAGATGACTGTAAAGATGAAACTTAAAAAAGGTTTTATAAACGGAATTGGTAAGAAGTTGTTTGAAAGAAGAAAGACGAAGATTTAAAAAAAAAGAAAAAAGAAAAGAAAAAAATGGGAGAAACTGTGATCAGGCAGGAGACTAGAACAAAGCCATAAACTAGTGATTTAGGGTATATTCTGATCTGTTAGAAGAAACTATATATCAAAATTTTAAAGAGAGAAGAACTTATATATATGTGCCAAAAATAAGGTAACTACTTGAAGGGATAAAATATGACTCTAAAAATGAAAAATAAAAAATGTTTTTTTTCAAAAAGGGATTGATAAGATGTTGGTTGAAAAAGGGAAAAAGAAAAATTCAAAAAAAAAAAAAAACAAAAACATTTAAAAAAATTAACTTTGAAAAACTAATGAATCATGGTAAAAAAACCACGAATTCTATGTGCAGTATTCCCCTAGCGCTGGAGTTCTCCCGTTCTCCTTGATTGGTAAACTTGGTCTTGGCTTGCTGGCTGTTCGTGCTGATCTTCTGTGGGAGGGGCCTGTTGCCGTGGTTCCCAAATGTCTTTGCCGCAGGCAGAATTGCCCTGCCCTTGTCGGTATGGGCTAAGCAAGCTGCTTGAGTTTGCTCTCAGGAGCTTTTGTTCCCTGCAAGCTCTCAGCACAGCTTGGAGGACCAGGGTGAAAATGGTGGCCTCCCCACTCTCTGCCCAGAGGAGCTGAGAACTCGGGGTCCCGCTCCTCAGTGTGCCCCCAGAGAAAAGCAGTCAATCACTCCTGTCTCCCAGATCTCCGGCCGCACTCCGTGCTCACCCGGCCTGTGACCGAGTGTTTCTATCTCTGGCACCCGACCCCGTGTGGAGTCTCCAAACCCAGCAGATCCGCGGTGCGTTCCCGCGCCGCCCCTCCTGGGGGAGGGAGGGGAGTCTCCCCGGCTCTGCTGCTTGTTGGGTCCCTGCTGGAGGTGCAGTGGCCTGAGTGGGCCGTGGATCACAGTTTATGGCAACCCTGAGCTGAGAGCCGCGCCTCGGCTCTGTCTCTGCAGCTGGCTTCCCTGCTCCGATACCTGGGAGCTCTGCCGCACTCAGGCACCCCCGGTCTTTCTGTGACCCCGAGGGTCCTGAGTCCATACTGTACCGCGAGGTTTCCACCTCCCGCTTAGTCACTGGAGTGACATCCCTCAGCGGAGCCAACTTCTAAAAGTTCTGATTTTGTGCTCCACGGCTCTATCACTTGCCAGAAGCAACGATGGAGGCCCCCTCCCCCACCGTCTATCCTCCCGAATATCACCTTGGATTCACTTCTCCGCACGTCCTACCTTCTAGTAAGTGGTCGCTTCTCTGTTCACAGAGTTGTTGCTCCTCTCTTCTTCGATCTCCTGTTGAGATCGTAGGTGTTCAGAATGGTTTGATCCCTATTCAGCTGAATTCCTGAGACCAGACGAAATCCAGGTCTCCTACTCCTCCGCCATCTTGTTCCACTGATCTATTTTGTTTGTTTTTAAGTAAACTCTACGCTCAATGCAGGACTTGAATTCATGACCCCAAGATCAAGAGCTGCATGCTTTACCAACTGAGCCAGCCAAGCACTTTCTAATATTGAACTCTTTTCTTGTTAGTACATTTTTATCAGAGAGTAACTGAATATCTTCAAAGAATCTGTTAATTTTCTTTTCCCTATGATTCAGATTTGTTCTTTATTCCCATAGCTTTACATTCCAAACTTTCTTTCCCTGTAAATGATTGGGTGTTCTATATCCCAGACCCTTCTAACAGCTGTTTTGTTTTTTTTTTTTGTCTCTTGTTCTAACAGCTGTTTTTTTTTTCTCATTCATCTGCTCTTGTCCACTTTCCTCTCCTTCCTGCTTGCCTCATAGAGCCCTCCTGTTCCACACTCTTGTACCCTCAAGCATGTTATACTTGGTATAAAATAGGTCACTTTCTTCTTGAGACTGCCATGCTACATTGATTGTTCAGTGGACAGTCTAAACTTCAGCCTGACATTCAGTAAGCTGTTATTGTACTCTAAAATGACCTACTCCTCTTTACTACTATTATTCTCTCCCTCTAGGCAAACATATATATGTGTATATATGTATACACACACATAGCAATAGATATACATATATGTGTATATATATATACATGTATATATATAAATTAGAGTCTTCTCATCTTCTGGATATTCCCACACATTCTTGTTTTGTTAGCTTCTATTGATGTAGTAACAAATTACTACAAAATCAGCAACTTCAGATAATACATTTATTATCTCCTGTTTTCCATAGGTCAGGAGTCTGGGCACAGCTATCTGGATCCCCTGTTTAGATCTCACAGGATGAATCAAGGTGTTCGCAGAGCTGTGATCCTCATCTGAGTGTCTGGATCCTCTTCCAATATTACTGGTTATTGGAAGATGTAATTTCCTTGCAGGTATATGGCCATTTTCTTGCTGGCTGCTAGGAGGGGGCTGCTCTGAGCTTCTAGAAGGTGTCCCTCAGAAGTTCACAACACAACTATTTGTATTGTTCCTTAAAGCCAGCAAGAATACATCTCTCTGACTTCTGCCCTCAGCAAAAGAAAATTCTGCATGTAAAGGGTTTACTTGATTGAGTCAGACCCACTCAGATAATCTCCAGTAGTTTAAGGTCATTTATGAGGGACTTCAATTACATTTGAAAAATCTTTTCATAGCAAGTGCCTTGATTAGTATTAGATTGAACAGAGGATGGCTAGCTAAGGGGTTATCGTCAGAACCCTGACTTCCATACCCCTCATCGCCCATCCAGCTTCTGCACAACCCTCAAGGTTAATCTCAAGCCCTATCTACCCCTTGTTGCTCTCTCCAAATTCCTTATTTCTATTATAAACTTCTAGGCCATACAGAGGTTTTATTTATTTATGTTTATGCTTGTCAGTATAGAGAATTGTGTTTTGTTTGGAAAAGCGTGACCCATCCAACTACCCACCCACAACTGCAAATACACACTCATATACATATATACTCTCCCAATTTTGATTTTAATATACTTGAAGGTACAAGATAATCTTTAAAATCTCTTTTGCATAAAATATATTCCTTGACTATGATATACCAAACACCCAGACAAGAAAACCTCAGTGTTTAGAATAGCAGTAGACTTACAGGGTTCTATGCTAAACTTTTCTTGAGATGGTAGAGAATCTCTGAACTACTATTTAGGCTGAAAGCTCATTGTAATTTTCCCTAATTCACAAACAGCAGAACTTGGAGCCAGCACTGTAGGATACTAATGAAGCTCAATTGTGAACTAAATTGGGTTGAAGACAAGTAGGCAGCAATTTCCAATGGTCTTTCTCCAAATATTACCATAGGATTTTAGTCTAAATCAAGAAGCATTTTAGTTGATAAGCACACATTCAGAAGATATACATTTAAGAAGGGATCTTTTGAAGAGGTTGAGAGATCCCATGTTCATTTTTTACTAATTCTTGAACCATGATTTGCAGCCTAATGAACTTACAAATTATTTCTTTACTTTATAAGGGGGTAGGGGAGATTAGGATGAGGAAACATTTTAATAGAGAATTTTTTTGTAATTGGGTGTGTCAAAATCTACAAGTTTTATGTTATGCCCATATTGATAGAATATTGAAACAGGAATTAATTTCCTCTCAGAGTGAAGGCAAACATACTTTCTAATACTCTCCTCAGATTGCATGATAGCAAAAACTAGATGAGGAACAGTTTTATACATGTGTATTGTTAAACATATGCACATATAAATTTCCAAATTTTCAATGTTCAAATTTCTCTTTCTTGAGAAGAATAAATTAGTCCAGCTCTGGTTATGATAGAATAATTCCTGGCATTACTGTGATTAAACTAGGTACATTAAAGTAAGCAGTGATGAATTGAAAGCACAGTAGAATTCTTGGTGGGTGTGAACTGATGAGTAATCTTAATTAGAGGTAAAATGTGCCCATTATTTTTGCACTATAAATGAATTTTCATATTATGAATTAGAGAGACAAGGACAATCTGATGCACAGTGACACATTAGTCAAAGACCAAGCATAAATGAACTAGGTACAGTTACTTCTTTTGGAAAAGAAGAAGAAAAAGACAAACTTTATTCTGCATCTGATTACCTCAATTTACCTAAATTTGAATGGTTCCTACATTTGTTAAATGGTGATATCTTATACTATAGTTCATGACTTGGATTTGCAATATAGTTTGGTTATAGCTAAAATTCAGTTTTAAATTGGTATCTAATTTGATATCCAATTTAAGCTAAAATGTTAGAGAACTGCCTATTCTAGCCCCATCATAGAACAAAGTCAGGAAAATACATCAATTAGTTTCCCCTCTAGTGAATGTTGCATATTAGCCAGTTATTAGAAAATAAACTCACCATTTCTCGAGGTGGAGCACTTACTAGTTTAAATAAATGGAGGTGGAGGTAGGAAGATCAGTACTAATAATTTGTTATATTATAAATGATAACATCATCATTGAGCTGTATTTTATTTTACTTTAATTGTTTGGCATAAAATACCAGCTGACAACCAACTAAGTAGAGCATCTAAAGACACTAGTCAAAGGAAAATGACCTTTTGGAGTATCCTATCCTTTGAACTGAGCATCCTGTAGGAAGAGTATACTCACCAGATTCTTCATATTGACATAAATTTGGGATACATGATAAAGAACAATTTAAAAAGGTTAAAAGTTTTGGTTCAGAAGTATTACTTTAATTAATTTATGTAATATTTCCACAGCTCCAACAAAGTTTGACAAAGAGGAAAATAAAGTTCAGTTAAGAACTTAAGACTTCAGGATGCCTGGGTGGCTCAGTCGTTAAGCGTCTGCCTTCGGCTCAGGTCATGATCCCAGGGTCCTGGGATCAAGTCCCACATTGGGCTCCCTGCTCTGCGGGAAGCCTGCTTCTCCAGCTCCCACTCCCCCTGCTTGTGTTCCTGCTCTCACTATGTCTCTCTCTGTCAAATAAATAAATAACATATTAAAAAAAAAGAACTTAAGACTTCAAATATCAAATATCAAGTAGGTAGTAAAAGACTCCTTATTTCCAAAGAGCTTATGCTTTTCAATATATCACAAAGAGGTCTTCTTAAATACCCTGGTGAAAAACTACAGAGATGCTTGGTTTTCTCTTTTGTGCTCTTGGTAAACTAAGGGAAAAGAGAATAGTACTTTGTAATCCAAGGATTGTTTCCTTTGCTTTTTTCCCTAGCCAAACTGTATCCAGATTTATTAAAGATACTCCTTCATAAACAATCATGGTATTTTCAGGCAGGACACTGGGAGACAATCATTAACAGTATAAAACTTCCAAATTCCCTTCTTCAATGGACTACTAAAATCGGAAAGCCACTATAAATCCCAATGAAGTCTTCATGTGATGATCTGAACAGGGAAAGTTTAGAGTGACATTTGACATTTCATGTTTAGAATATTGTTCAACAACTTTTCATAAGCTGAATCTGACTTTCAGGAAATGAAATTAAAATGGCAGTATTATCAATCTGAAGATCCACGAGCTAATAAGGAAGTCTTTGAAGGGATGCCATCTCAATGACAGATTGCCTGACAAACTGGGAACCATTTTGGGGGGGTCAGGTTTCAACAAGTCTCTGGGCTTAAGGAAGTCGAGTCTATGCCGAAGACAGAAAGGGAAAATAGAACATTAAAAAATGAATTTTCCCTTTTCCTCACCACAAGGAGTTTGTTCCAAAGTGGCTAATGCCTGTCAACATCAAGGTATCCTTCCTCCTATGAACCAAGAAGAATTTTCTCAAACTAGAAGGGACCGCTCTTTTCCCCCATATCAATTCAGCTTCTGACATATTCTATTAGTGACATATGCCCTTTCCCCCAATTGACAATGAATTGTTCTGTGTGCTAACAACATAGCTTAAAAAAAAAAAAACAAAACAAAATTCTGCATTTTTAAAAACTTGATAAAAAATAGTATTTCAAACTGTACAGTCACGAGAAATATACAGTTATCAAAAAGTGGCACACCCTTCATGTGGCTTCTCCAGCACCTTCAGCTTTCTGTGTTCAGTCTGTTTTGGTGTCTCCACTTTCTGCAGCGTTATTCCCATCCTTGCTAGCATCAGCTTTTCTCTTTTCCCCTTTGGGTATGTTCTCTCCCTTCTTTGCTGGGGTTTTTATAGGCTTGGGCTCTGGCTTTGGAGATATTCTCTGTGATTCATCCTTCACCTTGTCTTTATCTCCTTTAGCATCCCCTTTAGCCTTTCTCTTGGGCATGGTGGCATTGGAGAGACCTAGGCACTGGATATAGGGATGCAGTAGAGGTGGGCTCTAGTGGGTCAATGGGTCTTTCTTGCCTCTGCTTCATACTGCTCCTAAGGATTCTTGTTTCCCTTTCATACCTAAGTTAACTTCAGGATGCTTGAAACACTGTTTAAGGTTGCCCCCTGGAAACACTGGTAATCACATATGCTAGGGGAGACAACTCCTATAAACTTACACTGTCAGGGCACCTGGATGGCTCAGTAGGTTAAGCATCTGACTCTTGGTTTCAGCTCAGGTCATGATCTCATGAATCATGAATTGGTGGGCTCCGCGCTCAGTGGGGAGTCTGCTTGAAAGATTCTATCCCTCTGCCCCCCATTCTCTCTCTCTCAAATAAATAAATCTTCAAAAAAGAAAGAATTTACAGTGTACACACTTTAACCAATCTGTACATGCCATGGCAGTTCATCTTGTAATAACCATAATTGGATCTCCTACTAGTAAAAATAGTCCTTTCTTAGACTGTGGAGGTATTTCTGAAGATTTTTTTGAAAATACATACGAGAGAAAAAAAGATAGTCTGGTTATGCAATTATGAAAGAAAATTAGAGAAATTATTTTCAGTGTGATCTTTAGAGCCAATGGCTCTCCTGAGATAATAGTGGGCTTGTCATTCTTTTTGGATCAAAGTTGGTAGTTTTATGTCACTACTGTATATGTCAAGGTTTTCTAGAATGGGAGATTTTTACATAATGTATTACATGTCTCAGTTCTCACCAAGGGGCTATAAAAAGCTCAGGTGGCATTGTCTGATAGATATTCCAGAGATGGACATTTTAATTCTAATCATATGCTAATTTATTTTCATATGGGGTTTTTATTACCTTGAGAATTTCTCAGTGCATTCATGAAGCATTTTCTATAGGAAGTAAATATTTCTAATTTTTACTGAATTTAGCATCCAAAAATGTTTGTCCTTTGTAGTTTTGTTTAAACAGAGACATGAGTAGATTACAGATAAGGAACTATTTCTAGATTAAGAACATTATTTATATAATAACATTGCCTAGTTAATTCTTTTCTTCCAATATTTAAAACTCAGGTTAGACATATTAGTAGAGTTGAAAGACAAAATATAAATAGAAAATAAATAATATTCATAATAGCAATCATCTTAAGACATAAAATGGAGCAGAGTATGGAATTTGAAATAAGAAAGATGTTTAAATTTCCTGTGTGAGCCTATGAAAATTTATTAAATATTGGGCCTCAGTTTCTTTCTTGATAAAATAGAATAATTAATAAAAATAGAATTAATAAATAATAATCGTTACCTTGTAGAGAATAAGTGAAAAAAATAAAGGAACATATATATTTTTGAACATATGTATATTTTTATTTATTTTGTACAGCAGATAGCACTTTAGTAGGTATTCAAGAAATGGTAATTTAATTTTGATAGTATTTAGAATACACTATATTTTAAAAATATTGCTTTTGTATGGAGAATATTTTTTCACTACTTTCCCTTTTTTACATATAAGAACCTGAGACTGAGAGGTTAGATGATTTTCTCCAGTTTTTACATGAGGCAACTTTCTAAGTGATGGCTTCATACATTTATTCCATAAATATTCTGATGTTTCACATTATCTAATTTAATCTTTGCAACAATGGAAGAAACTGAAGCACAGAGAGTTTAAATCATTTTCCAGGGATCAAACAGCTAACGTGAGTGAGATTAGGAGACAAGACTCCTGATCTCTCCCAGATCTCAAGCTCTTTATATTACAGCACTCTGAACCCCAATGCAGTCGAGGATACCATGCTACATTTCCAATCTAACCTCCATTCTCTCCTACACTGTATTTTTTATCCTCTAGCTATACAAACCACTGACTGTTCCCCAAACATACCATCTACTTTCCAACATGTTTTACTCACATCCTGAAATTTATTCCCACTTTTCTTCACTAATTACATTCCCAGTGTTCTCCCAAGTTTTGTGTACACCAACCTCTCCTTCAAACTCCTTCAATGAACTACAGGCAAAATCACATCATCTTTGTGTTTCCACACTCCTTATACAAGAGTTTCTGATAACATTTATAACACTTTCTAAGCCAAAAATAAAATATCTGACTACATTTTTAGAACTATGTGTCTGATCTAAGCATTTTGCATGCTTATTCATTTAAGAATCACAAAAATCTAACGGGTTACTTACTATCATCACCCTACTTTCACAGACACACAGTGAGGTAAACTTCCTAAGTTCACCCAGCTCAACCTTCATATGCTTCCTATTTTCATGTTACATCTTTTTCCACCCATTCACCTTCACATTTCCATGTATTCTACATTTATAGTTTCTCACTTGTAGACAGCAGATAGCTAGCTTTTATTTATTGATCCATTCTGGACATCTCTGTCTCTTAGTTGGGATTTTCATAAAAATGTGTCCTTATTGGTGTGATGGTTGTTTATGGAATAAACTGCCACGTGAACACAGAAACTAGAGAGGAGGGAAGGTGTCCCAGGGGAGAGGATATTTGATTTCACCCTTGAAGAGCAAATGAAGAAGGTTGTCCATGCATGATGGCTATAGCATCACTGACAGAGGAGAGCATGTGCAAAGACACAAAATCTCCGAAGCAGCAAAGGTATAGCATAAAAGAGATGTTTGGCCCACATACCTTTTTTATATGCTTTTCTATAAGAGCACTTTATGCCTTCTACTGGAGGATTGAGTTTTGCTGTCACATTTATACCAGATGGACCCCTCGTACTTTACATCTCCTGGCAGAACCCTGACTAATTGGGCCAGCTTTGGATGTGTTAGTTAAGTTAGATTCCCCAGATCTCCCTTTTAAGGATTAGAACTAGGAAATATGGACACTCATATTGGAAAATGGTGACACCAAAAAACATATTGATGAGGGGAAAAAGAACTACAGGCTTATGTAGTAGTTTTGTCTTTATTTACAGAGAACAGTATATTCCTTTTAACATCATTTCCATTTAGTAGCATGGCACTATTTATTCTGGCGATATAGATCTATTAGGTTTACTGCAAAGATGTTTTCAAGATTCCCATGGTGGCTTTTTTGGCTACCTTAGGAGAGAGAGTAGCAAAAATGACAGCCTATACAATCATAGCAAAGATAGCGTAGGAGAATAAAAAAGAGAAATCAACTCAGTTCTTTCCATTTTATTTGCACTATTTCAGTGTCATGTCATGAGTATTTAATCATCCCTCACCAATGTAGAGAAATAACAAGGTGATATGAACTAGAATGGGAATGGATACTAACATGATGAGAGATGGTTATGTTTTTATGTGTTCTATAAAGTCCCATATACAGTTACAGAATTCCATAAATAATGTCGATACTGGCTTAATATATTCAGTACCTGATGTTCCATTTGAGACTCAGATTGACCATGTATTTATATTAAAGAAAAATAATACTAATCCAAAACAGTTTAAAGGAATGGAAAACACTACAAATCAAAGTTGTGAGGAAATGATAGACCATTTTCTTTATATTAAAAAAAAAGTAAAAAGTGTTGAATTATGGCAGAGACTTGAATGGACCATAATGAATCTCAGTGGCTGAAAGCTGATTCAAAATAAATGGAGATAATTAACAGATTGGAGATCTGCAAGCAACAGGTAATTGGATTATCAATGGATAATTTGTTTCCATGGACGTTTTTACTATCTGCACATCTGCAATATTTCATTCTTGTCATTTTGTTCTCTAAAAGAATGTCCTCAAAACTCAGTTAATCCCCTGTATGATCTCTGTAATTAAGTTATTTTGAAGAGATGGGTACTGCGTTTTTATCCTCAAACAACATCCAAATCCCTCATTTTAATTACAAATGACACTTTATTTCCGCGCTTTGTACTGACCCTTTGAAAAGCGTGAGGTTTTTTCATTCTCTGGGGAGAACAAACCCAAGTTTAATAACTTTAATCCTTTAAAATATTGATCATTAATCTAGGTCTTTTTGCTAGTCATAACAATTTAACATTTCAAGTTTCAAATATCTTTTCATCAAATTTCTAACCTGGTCGTAAATTTGAAAGTTTCAATTCTGCAGTGAGCCTCCACATTACCTGTTTTGCTGTTTATAGTCATGTCAAGGCAATGGTAGTCATTTTTCTCTCTCTTTAAGGAATATGGAAGACCACTTCCCTGTGTTTCTGGGAAAAGAAGGGGGTGACTTTCAACATTGTCATAAAGATTTTGTTCAATCTCGCTAAAACATGTAGCAAAGTTTCAAACACACAAAAAAGCAGACAACAAGACCTAGACATCAGATCCAAAGTCACAGAAATGGTAAACCAAGATTTTTGTGAAGGGGGCCATTATGTGTGACAGAAATACCATTAACAATTCTTGGCCTTGGTTCCCAGATCCAAGTATTCTGTAAAGAGTACACTCTGAAGCCAGACACATTGGCTTCCTATCCCACTCGTACCTCTTATTAGTTATATAATGTTGTATAAATTATTAAACACCTTGATTCAGTGTTTTCATCCATGAGTAGAACATAATAGTAATCTCCAAATGCCAAATCTGCGGAAATGATTAGAAGAGTAATAAAGGTCTTAGAGTAGTGTCTCCTGACACATGATTATCACTATGTTAGCATTTGTTATTGTTATTACAATCAATAGAATAACCATGGGTATGTGAACTCATAGTTAAATGAAGCTGTGAAAGCGATCTAGAATTCAATCAGATGTCACTGTAATATTGTTAAGTGTTATAGTGCTACAAGAATGAATCCTTTTGTCAAGTTCTGTGGTCTTCAAGACTGAACCAAAGATATTTAAATATCATATGATTGCTATCTCATTAAATATTACATAATTGATTCAAAATTGTGATTTTTAAGTGAAAAGTATGCTGTTTTTAAATATAGTATTAGAACATTTTAAGACAACTTGGACACCATATTTGTTAATTTACATTTTTAGATTCATGACATTTACTTAAATTTTCAGAAAGTTTGATAGAACATTGAAATACTTAAAAGGGATGTTGAATATATTAAATTTATAAAAAAAAAACACTTGAGCCATTTGAAATATATAAGAAAAAAGAGTTGAGTCCCCTTAAAAATAATTGTCAAGATTTTGTTTTTATAAAAACATGAGCTAGTATACTGAAGTAACAGATTTTAAAATTTATATAAACTTTTACTATTTAAAACTAGCGAAACTCTGGATAATCTTTTCTTGGGGGAAAATCTTCAAGGGAATGTGTGTGTGTGTGTGTGTGTGTGTGTGTGTGTGTGTGTGTGTGTGTATTCATGAGTATCATAGTTAACAATCATTATCATCTTCAAACTGGTTGGATAATTTATCATCAACCTCTTTCTACAGCTTTAGATTGTGAAATTTTTCTGAAATTTTGAAACTAATTTGAAGATTGTTTGGGGTTCCAGGTATTGTACCTGGGAATCATAAATTGGATAATAATAAGGCTTAATTTGTTGAGATCTTGGGAGAAAAAATATAACATACATATTTGCACTATCCTCTGGAGTCTAAGAAGACGAGTATTAAAGTTCGAGTTCAAAAGGACCGTTGGTAATTGGAGCCTTCTTATTTGAACAGGATCACATGAATATAGGAAGTCAATGAATGTAAAGTTTTATGGTACTTTTGGGAAAAGACAGTGGCTACAAGAGAATGAGGATATTTAGGGCCTCCAAACTTTCTGCTACTTCTCTGTGTTTTTCAAGACAAAGGTTTCTCTTTAAAAACTTCCGTGTTTGCACATTTTATATGATTGTGTCGTTGTTTTTTCTTTGTTCTCCAGATTTTAATAAAGTGCTTTTGTAATTGGGATTGTAATAGTTTCTGGTCTCAGTTATCACCTTGGGGTGGAACCAAGGATAGGATTTCTGTACACATTTAGAAAAGTATTTTGGAGGGGTCAGTGATCCCTGGGGGAGGAACTAGCAGAGAAGGGAAGAGGCAGGAGCTAAAATTTGCTGACAATATAGCAGGTGCCTACTGTCATCATTTTGTGATCCCTTAATAACAATCATCTTGGCATAATTATCCATATTTTAAAGATTAAAAATGAACCAACCAAAAATCTGAGATTGTGAATAAGGGCACACAGCTAGTAATTAGCAGGATGTGTGTCAGACTCAGGTCTGATGCCAAAGTCTTTAATTTTTCTAAAAATAGTAAAGGAAATAAAAACTAGTGATAAAGTCAGATGTGTTTCCCACTGAAATATTTTCATTTTCAACCTCTCTGCTCCTGTATTTTAATTTTTTAAGAAGATATCTTTATCTGACCTTTATAATTAAATTTATCATGAGAAATCTATTTGCTTATCCCTGAAAGGTATATTATTATGTTCTATGTTTGCTAGGTTGAATATCTCACTAATTTACAGAAGTCATATTTTATTCTTAATTTATTTTTGTCTGTTATTTTCCATTTTGTTTTTGCCATGTAGTATTAAATAGTACAAGAACCTTTCTTAATGATCTTCGAAAATATACGGAATCAATGCCCATGGCCACATTTATTTGCTTTCACTGGAAGAGTAATGTTAATGTCAAGTGTCTGTGTTTTTCCCCTTAGGATCTGTTTTAATGACTCTATGTTTAGGTAATCCATGACTTTTGAATGCATACCAAAATGAATTGCTTTGCTTCACACCATTGTAACAATCCATTCAGCCAGAAGAGGCCAACAGAACACAAATTAGTGACATTTGCATTGATTCGGTGTGAGTCTAAATTACTGTAATGGAAATGTCTACACTGTTGAATATTTTTTCTACTGGCTTTGAAGAAGTAGTGTAACTGTTTCCTCAATGTATCACCAACTGGTTTGGGGAGGAGAGGAAATTATAGCTACCTGTTCCTATTGCTTACTTGGTGCCAGGCATTTTGCTAAATATATTACAAGCATTTTCTCAATAGGATATGGGCTTTAATTAGTTGCAGGCTATTTATTTATTTGTGTTTTATTTGTTATTTATTTATTTATTTAAAACTTTGTATTTATTTATTCATGAGAGACAGAGAGAGAGAGAGAGAGAGAGAGAGAGAGAGGCAGAGGGAGAAGCAGGCTCCCAAGGAGCTGGGAGCCTGATGTGGGACTCGATCCCAGGACCCTGGGATCACGACCTGGGTCGAAGGCAGACACTTAACCATCTGAGCCACCCAGGCGCCCATATTTGTGTTTTTTTTTTTTTTAACAAAGTTTTATCCTAAGGCTAGTATCAGAATGCAAAATAGAAGTTTCTGATGATAGTTGTCTTTAAAAAAGCCACTTTATTCCCACTGTTATTTCTGTAGTATTCCTGAGATATGAGAAGATGGAATTAGAAAAAGACTGGAGGAAATTGCCTTGGGTAGCACTTGGGCCTTTCAGGTAGGTTGGGGATTACAAAATTGTAAGTGGAATTGCCATTTCTTGGCAGTGCCTCTTTGGAAAGACTTTATTTCCTGTGGCTGTGGCAACAGTTCTGAAGGTCTGTTCAGGCCTTGCAGCAAGGGAGGAACTGTTAAAAATCCTGATAGAGGGTGACTACTGATTAATCACAAAGTTGACCAGGGACCTCTATGACTACCTGAGAGTTGACCAGGGACCTATATGACTACCTGAGAGTTCATATCAGCTTTTCTCCCCTTCTTAGCCCAATCTATGGTTATGCTGAGGGACACTGACAGCCGTTGGGTATGGTGGCTTCACCACATTCTTCATGGAGACATTCTGCCCATTATTTCTGCATTCTGAGTTTCCCTCTACATTTATTCTTTTATTTTAAAGCAATTCATTTAGTGAACACTGTGTGTGACCACTGACATCTTCATAGACAATTCTCATCTTACTGCAGATCATTTCTCCATGTGTTATCTTAAACACAAAAAATGAATATTACAGCATTTTTACTTCTAATGCTGTGCCATAGAGATAAAGTGTTTTGTAGGGGCCATTTGTATAAGCAGTTTCTATTTTTAAAAATATGTGAATTAGAAAAGTCTTAAGAAGTGACCCCAGAACTTTTGACTAAGGCAGGGCTCAGTAAATAGAAATTTACAATTACTGTCCCTCTTTCACATATGAAGAAATTAATTGGCTTGATGAGTTAAGGGAACTTCCTGAGCTGATATGGCCACTAAGTGTTAGAGATGAAAATAGACCTCAGTTTCATCAAATATCTGGACTCTTAATAACTAATTAAAATATTTAAGCTTTTAGTGAGAGGGATGATGCAAATGATTTGATTCTACAGTATTAGTTTCTCTGTTCTTTAAATTTTATGAAGGCCAATGTCTTAAGGCTCTGAAGATTGATTCACTTGTAAATGACTTAAACACAATTTCTAATGAGGGTTGTTAAAGCAGTGTAAATCAAGTACTGTTCTGGAATTAAGAGTCAGACTTTCTTTTTCTAGGGATACACAGTTTGCAACACCCAAATGAGTTTTCTGAGCTAAATTAAAAAAAATATTACCCTCTCACATGGGTAATATTTATTCTTTGAGAAAATTTATTAAAGAGTTGAATAATTATCTAAATATTTTGCGGGGTGTCTGCATGTTTTGGTGCTTTGTACCCAAGCATAGTTTGCCAACTGGTAGAGCTTAAGTTAAAAATATGTTATGGAGGGAAGCCTGGGTGGCTCAGTTGGTTAAACAATAGAGTCCCGTGTTGGCCTCCTTGCTCCGCGGGGAGCCTGCTTCTCCCTCTGCTTGCCACTCCCCTTGCTTGTGCTCTCTCTCTCTCTGACAAATAAATAAATAAAATCTTATATATATATATAATAAAATCATATATATGTGTGTGTGTGTGTCTGTGTGTTATGGGGGGCACCTGGGTGGCTCAGTCAGTTGAGCAACCCACTCTTGATTTTGGCTCAGGTTGTGATCTTGGGGTCGTGGGATCAAGCCCTGTGGCTTCACACTCAGTGGAGAGTCTGCTTGAGATTCTCTCCCTCTCCCTTTGCCCCTCCCCCTGCTCAGGTGTGCATGCTCTCTCTCTCTCTCTCTGTAAAATAAAGAAAATCTTTTTAAAAATGTTATGAATGTATTTATATCTATCTTTATATATCTAGTTTACCAGTTTGTCTGAAAATGACTCATTTCAATTTATAAGTTGGCTGATTGGTCCAACAAAAGAAACATTTAGATCATGGGAATCAGTTGAACTCTTTGCACATGTGGAAAAAGGTAAGCAATTTATCATCCTGGTCTTCATTTGTTGAAGTAATGAAGATGTGATGAAGCATAGCAGGTGCCATGGCTGTTCTCCTCTTCATGGTGGGACTTATTTTACAAAACTCCAGAGGACCCCATTCACACTGACTGCATTTATGCTTTTCCCTTACTTCTTTTACCATGTGTTCTTTTTCCTGCTCAGTTGCCTTTAGTTAGGTCTTCCAGAAATATCTGCCAAAATATTTAATAATTTTTGATGGCACCAATGGCTTACTTGAATTCCTGCATGGGGATAAGACATGACTTCAAGTTTGAAGACTGTCCTTGCACTCTTAAGTAGTAACTCAGTATCTGATAGACACAGAAATCCCATAAGAGAAAAATAAACCAATCTGTTGTAATTTTATCTACTACCAAAGATATTGTTTTTCAGGAAAAAATAATAGAAATACTGCTACAGGTATTGGAAGTAGTTATTAAATAAATAAGTACTAAGAAGAAAATTTTTGTGTGTCTTTTGAAACCCTCTGGTGTTGCCAAGTTATTTTGTATCTGATGTTCAAGAGAGACAGGGCTGGTCTCGTCAAAGGCTCATAAGAGAAAAAAATCAACATTGCAACTTCTAAAGAATAGAGGAAGAAGGTAATGATGAGAAAATATTCGTGTTATTCCTCAAATCAAAGAGAAATTTGAAAGTATTAATAAAAAGTCTCCCTGGGAAACTGAACTTTATTAATACTAACAGGTTGATGGAATGATATAGTGTTCTTTTTCTATTTCATTTGAAAATATGGAAAGGATAATATTTTAATGGTTAAGGTAATCCAGTTTGTATTTTTATAGTCCTTGTATGTGTGTGTTTTCTTTCAAATCTAACTTATTAGAAAGATATATTGATTCACTTCTCATGGACAAACAGATGCAGAGATTATTAGAATATATATAGCCTGACTGAATCGTATGGGTAGATTACTGATGTATTTGTTTACAGAGAAGAGTGTCTTTCATCTTAATAATATGTTTTTAGACATTCAGCCTACAAGAGGATATATATTATCACCTCTCTTCTACACACCCAGAGAAAATCATTTGTTCTTTTGCATTCTCTTGACACTAACCAATAGTGTTTATAATACATTTGTTAAAGAATAATTTTCAGGAGAAAGTAAAATCATGAATCTCATACAGAGATAAAATGAATATGTGATAAAGATTAAACTTAACTCATTATTAATGAGGGGACTGATAAGATGTTACAACTAGTTCAAAAGAGAATGCCAAGAACAGACACATTTATAAATCAAGAATATTAAAATGAATGTGCAGATGAGGGAGGGCAAACTGGCTTCTAACACAGTGGCAGAGAGAAGTCAGTTGAACATTTACCAGCCAAAATTTACTTTCATGTGTATAAGTAAGAATCATTTTGCACTGCCATGATTTATCTATAATTTAAAGTGTTATCTATAACTTGTAAGTAGTTCAAAGGCAATGAAAGATTGGAATCAGATAACTAGGAAATGTGTGTGGTAAAAAATACATAGTTGTCCACTGGAGATATGCAGTACTTTTTTATACTTACTGTAAATTGTCTTATACACTGTAGTGTTCTTGTTAATATATTGGTTACCTCTCTGATTATGTTCTGCATATTTGTACATCTTTTTCCTTCTAGTTAGGTATTGGGCTTCTCTGGGTCAAGAACTGTGCTTTGAATTTTGTTTGTTTGTTTCCTTGCTATTCCCAATATAGGAATGGGAGAAAAATGGCTACTTCTTAAATAACTGGTGGAATTAAATTATAACATTGGGTGTTGTTGGTCAACCACAATGAAACTTTGATCTTCATGGTGTGTTGTTCAATAACACACTGTAAAAATGTTCTTGTAAGCTTAGGGGAAGAATGTTTATTTTGTTGGGTATAACTATAACTGGTGAATAGCAACACTGTCAGTCTTGCTTCATGCCCTTAATTTATGTATGTTCTTATAGATTTTAACTGGTGAGAATTCTTTTGACCCCAGCTCAGCCTAAGCACCCCCCCAAAAATAGGTAGAACTTTAAATGAGACAAATCTAGATTCAAATCCAACTCTACACTTTAACCCTTTAACCCTTAGGAACTGTGTGACCATAGAAAGATGATTGTTGAGACTTAGTTTTTTTTTCTCATTATTTAAACTGAGATAATAATACTGTAACCCAAGAATGTTATTAAGGTTATATAACATATATTTTAAAAGCTTAGCCTATGGAGGAATGCATAAATACTATTTTCTTCTTCCTGTCTTTTCCTAACTTAATTTAAAATAAATAAGAGAAAAATCAAACCGAAGACTCATACTCTGTTGAACACAGTTTCAGACTTGAAATTAGCCTGAGTACTCATAAAATAGATTTTTGAAAACATGCTTGAATCATTTTAGTTTATAACATTAGTTTATAACACTGCTTTTAACTTGAAAATTGAAAACGTACTTTAAGGTTAGGATGACTTTTAAAAACCAATACCTTGCTCCATAATAATTAGAAAAGCTGAGTTTATAAAGGACTTTTCTCCCTTTTCACCTGTTAGAAGATAAAAATATGTCAGGATATTTCTGGACTGCAAATATTTCTTCTTGTGTTCCATTCATTCTACCCCCCATATCTCTCTCTCTCTCTCTCTCTCTCTCTCATAATCAGGGGAGTCATCCAATTCAGAAAACAGATTAGCCATTGTATTTATATTCCAGAACAGAAAATATCAGCATTCAGACAGAACATTCAGTATGTATGCAGAGTTGGTCTAACACTCTCCTATTCATTTCATATATAAAAATAAAAAATCAGTCTCTTGAAAGGCCTAATTACTTGGACGGGAGTAGTATATGAAATTTTCTTTGCCAATCCCAAATGGGCACGTATATATATTCCCTTTTATATGCTATTTCTTCATTTATAGGTTACAGTGGGCCTTTCAGCTACCACAGCAAAAAAATCAGCATGGGAGTTGCATACTTTAATGTGATTTTAAACAATACTTATTCTCTCAGAAACAAATTTTGCCCTCTTTGTTTGCTAGTATTTTTTATGGCAGCTACATAATTATTTCTTTCCCTAAAAAAAAACCCCAAAACAACAAAAACAACTGCATCTGCTGAGGAGTGAAAACATTTGGAGCAACTTTAATTACTGAACTGTTTATTTGTGAATTATTTGTCAGAACAGTTTTGTTACCTTATTGTCTCCTCGAGGTTGCTGACTATTTAAAAACAAACACAAGATAAACATAAATAAATGGATATATCATGTCCTCTGGAAACATCTGAATAATAGGAAATTAAATGCTGTAATTGCCATCGATGTTTTTAGAGATTCCTGGGCTTCTGTGGCGATTTTAAGGCAGATGTAAGTTCATTGTACATGATTCTTCAGTAGATGGTTTTCAGAGACTGAAAAATCCCCTCTAACATCCAGTCACAGGAAAATTTAAAAAATCTTCAAATTTTACTCCAGCAAATCCTAATGCTTCAAGGTTTGGAACCCAGAATTCAGTAGATTGTATCTTGAGTACTTCGGCATTTGGAAGCTTATCTTAAAGGAGCTGAAATAAAAAAATGGGGGCCGCATACTGAAGAGAGCTGACAATGCTCACATGACCAGGATTCTAGATGATTTTAATTTATGGGATGATCAGATGTGAACCAAATCCTACTTCCTTCTCATTAGTGATCATTAACAATGAATGGAGCAGGAGAGAAGTCAATCTTACAAGATTCTTTTCTTCTGTAAGCGACCTGATTATAGGTTATGTTTTCCCTTTAGAAATTTTACTCACACTAAGATAGTGCTTAATACAGGGGGAGAAAAGTGCTCAAATTTCTGAATTAGTTACATTGCATATCAGTAAAACTTCAAATATATTAAAGACTAACTTCGAGGAAAGGGTAGGTCAGAATGGAGAAGACTTTGCATTATCCACTTTTTTAAACAATTGGTATGTAGTCAGGATATATAATGATTAAGAACAGAAAATCATGGCAAGGAATGAACATGGATTTGAACTGTAAGTCCAGCTGAGAGTCCAACTTGTCCAAAACCAAACTCTTCATCCTGTCCCTACTTTGCTTCTATTTATTCAGATTGAGTGAAGGTTATCACCCCAGTTGCTCAAACCAGGTATTTTGAGGCTTTTCCAAATACCTTCCTTATTATAGTCTACCAACTACTTAGGCTATTGATTCTACCTCCTAAACATTGTTAGAATTTGTTTACTGTCTTTTTCACCCTGTTCATCACCCTGATCTAAACTATGAGCCTCTCTAATGTATCCTGCAGAAACAGATTGTGACTGGCCTCTGCCTTAGGGCTTTGTCATTCTTTTAATTATTTCTTAATCATGTAGCCAAAGTAGTCTTTAAAATCTGATTATGTCAATCCCCAACACACACACACACATACACACACACACACACACACACACAGTTAAAATGGATTCATCTTAAGAGAAATTCTCAAATATATGGCATGGCTTGTTGTTTCTGAATAATCTGTCCTCTGTCTGTCTCTCCGGCTTCTGTATCTAAGCTCATATATCTGCCCTTTATCTACCTGGCCTTGATGAATCAAATTTTTGTGCCAACATTCCCAGCAAAAATGTGAAACTCACTCTGATGGGATTGATAGTTTAGTTTAATGCGGATTGTGTAGCTAGGTATGGAGTTATCTTTGCTGGAACTATGTGGTTTTCTAAACCAAAATTGTGAACATTCTGGAAAAGGATGGAATGTTTGCTAAGAAGACAACCCACCAGTATCCACTAGATGAGTATTTCTAAAATTTTAATGTGCATAGGAATTACCTAGGATGTTCTTAAAATGCAGATTCTGATAAGGGCTGGGGCCTGAGATTCTGTTTGTTTAAGTTCCCTGGTGATGTTGATGCTGTTGGTCAAGAGATGTATGAGCAGTAAGGCATTATAGTGTTTTCCTCACATGTATATCAGATAAAGTGGAGTCATTAGAATCTGAGTTTGGGAGTCAGAGAGGCTAGGATTCAAATCCTGAATCCAGTTGTTACTTGTTGGCCAACTTTGGGAAGTTACTTAAAATCTCAAAGCCTCAGTTTTCATATCTATTAAAGGACAGCACCTACCTCAAGAGGATCATTTGAGTTATTAAGTGAGACTATATATTCATAGTGCTTCATAAAGGCTTACAGTGTTCAATATTATTATATTCAAGTGTTCAATATTGTTATATTAATATTGATTTATGAGATAAAACACAACACACTAGTTAAAATCATTACTTTCAAAGAAGTTACTGTATTCAGAAAAAGAACAAACATGGCTATGTGAAAATCTATGAGGTCTCATTCAATCCAAAAATGTCATTACCAATGACATAAAAATGTAATTATTAGTAAAATAAATAAAGGTATAATATTTTATAGTTCATATAAATGGGAACTGAATTTATGGAATTTTCTCTTGGCCGTATTTCTTTTTAGTATATATTAGAAGAAGACAATTTGGAATAAAATGACAATTCTTTCCAAAGACTAAAAAAGATGTGGTCTCCATTTATTTATCTGCCTTTAGAATTAACATGTAATTTTAAAAAGAAATTAAGACTTAGATATTGGTCAGGTGAAAAAATATTTTGATTCATTTTTTCAGATATGCTTAGAATTCATTGAAATAAGACATAATGTACATATATCTAAATTGCACTTTGACATCAAATTATAACTCACTTTGGGAAAGTTAGTTCTTTCTTGAATTCTGTGAGAGAAGCAGGCTACATTACTTTTGCCTTGTTTGTCCAGTTGGAGTAGACAACTGACAAAAAGATCAGAATACAAATGTTCTCTTCTTCCTGAGGTCACTGTTTCTGGTTGAAAGGAAAGGACCCGAGTCTTTACTGGATGAACTCATTTGCATTTGGTTGCAAATTGAGAATAACATTGAGGGTGGGGTGGGTGGGAGATGTTTTTAGCCAAATTTGAAATGAGTTGGAGGAAAAGAGTGACTGTAACCTTATAGATGAAGATGTTGTAGGACCTTCTTACTGTCCCCTTTGGGTTAAGTTAGAAGGCATATGCTTCAATATTAACATCCTTGAAAATTATAATTTGCATTCAAATGATTGTGCAATCAATGAAAAAATCCCATCTTTATGTTAAAATTCAGCGTTAACCTTACAAAACATACAAATGGAGTAGGAAATGTACATATATTTTAAAGGTAATATCTGGAGTAATATTCCTAATTTTTCCTGAAAGTAGTTACTATTTTATGAAAAGTGGTGTAAGAGACATGACTAAATTCAACCCTAAACTTAATTTAAAAACATGAAGAAAAGAAGCAGCAACTTCAGTACATCTGATGAAGGTCTGATGGTATTTGCTTCTTGAACTTAAATTTGATTTTCATGAAACTTAGTGTGGGGAGGGTATTGGAGAAAGTCTGAAGACAGGACGATATTTCTGGACCAATCTTGTTTCCATTGTAATCCATCCCCACCAATCGAAGTATAGAGACAGATTGGATAACAAAAATAGAATTATTGTTCAGGGATTTTAGGATGGAGGAGAAGAGTGGGATTAGTACACATACTAATACACATCTGTGGGTGCAGGGTTGGGGAGGACCCAAAAAATGATTTTGTGTCATAGGAGAAAGAAGAGAAATGAGATCTGCCAATGGTGTCCACAAGAAGCAGCTCCTAATCAGGTTTTCTCCCTTGTTTCAAAAGTCACTTCTTTATTATGTTACTTATCTATATGGCACATGAGAAATATTTTTGTAAAGAAAAATATGATCAAGATAAGGTAGAACTTTTTAAAGTCAGATCATTTTTCTTTACTTTTAGACAGTGATTTTGCCCCTAGGGGACATTTGGCAATGTGTTGGAGATATTCTCACAAGTAGGGGGAGGATGTTTTGGTATCTGGTGGACAGGCCAGGGATGCTGCTAGACATTCTACAACACATGGGACAGTACCCCACAAAAAAAAAGAATTATTGGGGCACCTGGGTGGCTCAGTCATTAAGCGTCTGCCTTTGGCTCAGGTCATGATCCCAGGGTCCTGGGATCGAGCCCCACATCAGGCTGCCTGCTCGGTGAGAAACCTGTTTCTGCCTCTCCCAACTCTCCCTGTTTTTGTTTCCTCTCCAGCTGTGTCTCTCTCTGTCAAATAAATAAAATCTTAAAAAAATAGAATCATTCCACCTCAAATGTTAACAGAGCTGAGATTAAGAAATCCTACTTTGGGCTCATTGAATGCTGGGCTAAATCACCAGACCTCTGAATTCTTCTCAAGCCGAGCCAGGCCCACACAGAAGCAACCATGTCTAAGGGACCTGCGGTTGGCATTGATCTTGGCACCACCTACTCTTGCGTGGATGTCTTCCAACACGGGAAAGTGGAAATAATTGCCAATGATCAGGGAAACCGAACCACTCCAAGTTATGTCGCCTTCACTGACACAGAACGATTGATCGGTGATGCTGCAAAGAATCAAGTTGCGATGAACCCCACCAACACAGTTTTTGATGCCAAGCGCCTGATTGGACGTAGATTTGATGATGCTGTTGTCCAATCTGATATGAAGCATTGGCCTTTTATGGTGGTGAATGATGCTGGTAGGCCTAAGGTCCAAGTAGAATACAAGGGAGAGACAAAAAGTTTCTATCCAGAGGAGGTGTCCTCTATGGTTTTGACGAAGATGAAGGAAATTGCAGAGGCCTACCTTGGGAAGACTGTTACCAATGCAGCTGTCACGGTACCTGCATACTTCAATGACTCTCAGCGTCAGGCTACCAAAGATGCTGGAACTATTGCTGGTCTCAATGTACTTCGAATCATCAACGAGCCAACTGCTGCTGCTATTGCTTATGGCTTAGACAAGAAGGTTGGTGCTGAAAGGAATGTGCTGATTTTTGACTTGGGAGGTGGCACTTTTGATGTGTCAATCCTTACTATTGAAGATGGGATCTTTGAGGTCAAATCCACAGCTGGAGACACCCACTTATGTGGAGAAGACTTTGACAACAGGATGGTCAACCATTTTATTGCAGAGTTCAAGCACAAACATAAGAAGGACATCAGTGAAAACAAGAGGGCAGTTCGTCGTCTCCGTACTGCTTGTGAACGTGCTAAGCGCACACTTTCTTCCAGCACGCAGGCCAGTATTGAGATTGATTCTCTATATGAAGGAATCGACTTCTATACCTCTATTACTCGTGCCCGGTTTGAAGAATTAAATGCTGATCTGTTCCGTGGCACCCTGGACCCTGTAGAGAAAGCCCTTCGGGATGCCAAACTAGACAAGTCTCAAATCCACGATATTGTGCTGGTGGGTGGTTCTACCCGTATCCCCAAGATTCAGAAGCTTCTACAAGATTTCTTCAACGGGAAAGAACTGAATAAGAGCATCAACCCTGATGAGGCTGTTGCTTACGGTGCAGCTGTCCAGGCAGCCATCCTTTCTGGAGACAAATCTGAAAATGTTCAAGATTTGCTGCTGTTGGATGTCACTCCACTTTCTCTTGGCATTGAAACTGCTGGAGGAGTCATGACTGTTCTTATCAAGCGTAATACTACTATTCCTACCAAACAGACACAGACCTTCACTACCTACTCTGACAACCAGCCTGCTGTGCTCATTCAGGTGTATGAAGGGGAGCGTGCCATGACCAAGGATAACAACCTACTTGGCAAGTTCGAACTCACAGGCATCCCTCCTGCCCCTCGTGGCGTTCCTCAGATTGAAGTCACTTTTGATATTGATGCTAACGGTATCCTCAACGTCTCTGCTGTGGATAAGAGCACAGGGAAAGAGAACAAGATCACCATCACTAACGACAAGGGCTGCTTGAGCAAGAAAGACATTGAGCGCATGGTCCAGGAAGCTGAGAAGTACAAAGCTGAAGATGAGAAACAGCGGGACAAGGTGTCTTCCAAGAATTCACTTGAGTCTTATGCATTCAACATGAAAGCAACTGTTGAAGATGAAAAACTTCAGGGCAAGATCAATGACGAGGACAAACAGAAGATTCTTGACAAGTGCAATGAAATCATCAATTGGCTTGATAAGAACCAGACTGCAGAGAAGGAAGAATTCGAACACCAGCAGAAAGAGCTGGAGAAAGTCTGCAATCCTATCATTACCAAACTGTACCAGAGTGCAGGGGGCATGCCAGGAGGAATGCCTGGAGGCTTCCCTGGTGGTGGAGCTCCTCCGTCTGGTGGTGCCTCCTCTGGACCCACCATCGAAGAGGTTGATTAAGCCAACCTGAGAATAGGTCTAGCATTGTTCCACAAAATATTCGAAGGACCCAAATTTGTAGCAAATTCCATGGCAGTTTTAATGTTGAGCTGCTATAGTATAAATAAACTGGGCATTCTTGATACTTGAATATGAAATACGTGCACAGGGAAAGGAAATGAACATTGCACTTTATAAGCACTGTTATTGTTAAGTGGAAAATGCAATGTCTTAAATAAAACGGTATTTAATTGGCACCAAAAAAAAAAAAAAAAAAGAAATCCTACTTTGGAATTAGGGAGCATTCATCATTTGTTTGCTTGTTTATTGAGGTACACTTGACATATACAATATTAGTTTCAGGTGTATAACATAATAACTCAATATTTGTGTATGTTGCAAAATGATCAGCATAGTAAGTCTAGATAAAATCCATCCCCATACATAGTTATGGAACTTTTTTCATGTGATGAGAACTTCTAAGATTTACTCTCTTCGTAACTTTCAAGGGTGCAATACAGTATTATTAACTATAGTCATCATGTTGTACATTACATTCCCATGACTTATTTATTTTATAGCTTTGAGTCTGTACCTTCTGACTCCCTTCACCCATTTCATCCACCTCCCATCCTTCTGCCTCTGACAGTCACCGATCTGTTATCTGTATCTATGAGTATGTGTGTTTGTGTGTGTGTGTTTGATTCTACATAAGTAAGATCA
This sequence comes from Callorhinus ursinus, assembly GCF_003265705.2. Lineage (NCBI taxonomy): Eukaryota > Metazoa > Chordata > Mammalia > Carnivora > Otariidae > Callorhinus > Callorhinus ursinus. The sequence goes on from NW_027397083.1 coordinate 10,478,627, forward strand.
AATAATATTTGTCTTTCTATGATTTATTTTACTTAGCATGTGTCCTCAAGGTCCATCCATGTTGTTGCAAAAGACAAGATTTCAATTTTTTCTGGCCAAGTAATATTCCATTGTGTATGTAGATACTATATTTTCTTTATTCATTCATCCTTCAGTGGACACTTAAGCTGTTTCCATGTCTTAGCTATTATAAATTTAAATAATACTGAAATAAACATGGGAGTACAGATGAGATACTGATTTCTTTTCTTTTAGATATATACCCAGAAGTGGGATTGCTGTAACATATAATACTTCTATTTTTAGTATTTGGAGTAACCTCCATACTATTTTCCATAGCGGCTGCACCAATTTAAATTCCCACTAACAGTGCATGAGGGTTCCCCTCCCTTCACATCTTTACCATTCTAGCAGGGGTGAGGTGATATCTCATTGTGGTTTTGATTTGCATTCCCCTTATAATTAGTGATGTTGAGCATATTTTCCTGTTCCTGTAACCATATTTCTTTGGAAATATATCTATTCAGTTTTTCTGCCCATTTTTAAATGAGATTTTGTTTTGCTATTGAGTTGTATGAATTCTTAAAAAGTTAAACTTGCTTATTACAAATATCCTAAATTAAGATAATAGGTTGAACTGTTTTATAAACTATTTAGAGTAGATGTTCAGACAATGTTTTATAGGGAGATGGATGTATCAATTATTCTAGAGTCAGAATCCCTGAGTGTTAACCCTGGCCTTAAATTTTTCATCTGTGAAATGGACTTATACTTCGAACTATTTCACAAGGTGAGTACATGGATTAATTGAAATAATCCATGCAAAGCCTTAGAATATTATCTAGCATAAGATAAGTGCTAAATAAGTGTTAGCTATTTTAAAGGAAAAAGAAAATCCCAAACAACCACCATCATTGCTTTGATCATGGGCCCTATTTATCCTAATGTTCCTCAACATTTGTGCCACTATATGGATGTATGTTGGGTTGTTTTAGTCTCTGATAGGGGAGAGTAACTTGGGATAATAAAGTAATAGCAGATTTTATAAGTATAAATGCAACCAACTTGGCTAGATTACCTGGAATTTTATGTAGCTGAGGATTATTGAAAATCCTTTGCCAAGTTATAATAATAAAAATTAGAATATATTCTGTATAATTTTCCTTATTGGTCTAGCTTTTGTTGGTGCTATTGTAGAAGATGCTGAGTCCTTTTTCCACTTGGCAGCATTTTTCTATGTTTTACTGAGTGCAATTATGTCCTTCATATCTATATTTCATATATATTAATACAGTAATACAAAAATCAATGAGGTTTGTATACAAAAAAATCATCATTTATTCAACAAATGTGATGTGCTAGGTGCTGGGAATACAAAGCCATGTAAGGCCAGGTCCAGCCATGGAGTATACAGACTCTTGTTTCGGAGAGAGACACACAGAGAAATTGCAGTGCAGTGTGGTGAGTACTATGTTAGATGCAGGAAGTAAGTGCTGCTGCTGAATACACCATTTGTGAACTATATTTAACTAAATGGATATAATAGACAATAATTTTAATAAGCAATATAAATTATAGAGGTAAGGTAAACTACTGCTGCTCTTTGGTTTCATTTTCTGTAAATGCGGGCAATGGTGGTCAGAGATAGTGGTAATGGGAGTGGATTTACTTAAGCATATCCCTTTGATAATTTACTCTCAGTATTGTAAGTATCAAAGTGAGATGTCAATTATAAAAATCTGTTGTAATATCACCCACCACCAGAAAAAAGCAAACAAACCAACATTTAGTTTGTATATAAGAAAGTATAAACACCTACAGCACAAGGGTGAAGCTTTGGTTTTCCTTCATTACATAGACATAAAAATGGGGGTATTAGATTCAGTTCTGTGAGGCTCCCTCATCTTAAGGATTATAAACACATTGAAGGGAGAGAAAGTTATCAAGATAATGACATTAACACAAATAATACAACATGGAAATAGGTGAGAAAACTGGGCATAAATAGCCCAGCTGTATGAAGTCTCAAGGGGCAATATAATTGTTTCCCAATATTATAAAAAACGATTATGTCATATAATACAAGGATTATGTCATATAATACAATTGATAGACATAAAATTGCTGGGTAATGTATTTGTTTCATCCTATACAGGTAAGATAAAGTTGTAAAAAATGTGAAATGAGTTGTCATGGGATGCAGAGAATTCTTCCTCTTTCAAGGTGTTTGGCCACAGGAATGAACAAAGGTGACAAGACTACTGAGGAGGCATGCAAACATATAAGTAGCAATGAATTATCACTCTTTCCAACTCTGAGAAATTCTGATTTTAAAATGGGAAACTGGATTAATTTGTATTTGACTGAAGTTACTAATGACAATTAGGAATGTATTAAGTGTTGAATACTATTCTGGGCTGCATTCAAGTATAGGGAAATAAAATTATACCACTGGTGACCCTTGGGTCTGTCACAGAAATGAGATGTCTATCTCATGAGGCTATTACAGGCAGCAAAAAAAAAAAAAAAAAAAAAAAAATAATGACAATTAAAGGGTGGCTGGGTTCTCTAACTAATGAAAGTTCAATATCTTCTAATTATATTGGTGGCACAGTATGGTTGCAAAATATGACCCAGTAGCTCTAAAGCAATACTGTAATGAGTCTTTTCATTTCAGCTCTCTGCTGTCTGCTTTTAAATCTCCTGGGCATATGAAAAACACCATTGTTAGAGGACAAGGGATTCGATGTTTTTGACATGGTAGAGGAAGGTGGCTACTTAGGGAACAAGATAATTTTTAAAATTCAATTTATTTCAGCAATTTATTACTGTTTACCCTCTATCATTCCCTAAGCTGGGGATAGAAATAATACAAAGATCAATAAGGTGTGAAACTTGCCCTCAAGTTGCTCACTGTCTACTGGGAGAGTAAACACATTAAAAATATCTGTTACAGAATGGAAAAGTGTGTTAATGAAGCTATGCCCAAAAGCCATGGACGTGCATGGGTGAGAGCCATCTGATCTGCTGGTGGATGGATAGTGAGCACAGTGGGGAAGGAGAAGGTCAAAGTAAGTTACATTTGAGCTGGATCCTAAAAAAATATATAATTCATCAGAGTAAGCCTTATAAATACTGAAGAGTAAACATTATATATACAGCTAACCATATGAAAGCATGACACAGTTGGTATGATTACACATCCAATGTCTATGTTGGCAAAGACCAACATAGGTTAAGTTGAAGGTGAGGTTGTAGACTTAGATGGCATAAAAAGCAAATGGGATTGGATCCATTAGAGAATCTTAAACTTATTTTCTTCAATCATTTTTTTTCCCCAGAGCTCACCTACTTCCTTGTATATCGAGATGGTTCTCCATTACTGTTTCTGGGCTATGAATCCTCTATCCTGACCTACTGAAAATAAATTACACAAATCTACTTTTTTCAGATACAGGCCATTTTGCAAAATTAAGCTCTCCACCCACTCACCTAGTTATGTTCATATGTTTTCTAGATTTCAATCTTTGCAATTTATCAAGAACCTTGGCACTTACTAATTCTATTTGACTAAAGCTTATATAATTTTGATTGATGTCAAGTCTGTAAGGATGGTAATTCCTTCAGTGTTTAGCTTCTCAGTTTTCTTGATGTCTTGACTCCTAGGGACCTCACTTCCTTTGGTTCGGTCAGCCACCTTCAAATTCCTACCTTTTCAATTGTGATCTGTTGTAAGTTCGACTCCTCCAAAGGCATTACTTCAAGCATTCTAAACTCTGACCACAAGGTTTTCTTCTTAGGCAGCAGGCTTGGTTATGTCTGATACAATCATTCTTGACCATCATCTCTACCTCCAGGTCCTTCTCCTTTCTTCTTTTTAATCCTTCAGTTCTTAATTTTCTTTGCCAATCTGTCCAATACAGGTTGCTTGGTTCATCACTATAAAAAACAAAAACAAGAACAAAAAACAAAAAAAAAATGCACACTTGTCTATTCTGTAAACATTTTAGGTCATTGTTCCTACAGAGTCATTGACATTGACAATAAGTGAACTAATCAAAGCAACTGGATATTTGAATTGTCTAGTCTTTTTTTACTGTCAGAGAGTTTGGCCCAATATAGCATCTATGATTACTTTGAGAAGAGAGAGAGATTTTCATTAACCCTCCTATGAAAAGTATTCCAGGGCTTATAATATAAACTAGTAAAGCAAATCCACTTTGAAATTCTTACTGCAGTTTGTGACAGTTAGATTTTTATGCAGTTGGTTGGAAGAATAAGTGTGAACTGAAACTCATGATGGGAACCAACAGATTTTTCTTTTTTATACACAGATGGACTTTTGTAAATATTACATACCATAGAACTGAAAGAATAATTTGTTTCTGGCCATGTCTTATTAAATTGCTAGCTATTATTTTTCCTACATAAACCTATGTATTATGGATTTTATCTTCTAATTATCTTTCAAATCCATACATTTCCCACCATCCCGCTGCAACTATTCTAGATCGAATTGTCATCATGGTAAGACCATACTATGCTTCTACCTGGTCTTCCTGGCTTTTTTCTTTCCCCCTTCTAATTCAGGCAGACACTATAACTGAAGTCATGTTTTCTAAATGTAAATCTTTCCCTTTTACACTTTAAACATTTTAGTGCCTGCCCACCTATTGTTCTTTGGGTAAAGGTCTAAGTCCTTCAGATAGCCTAAAGTGTCATGTCCTGGTACCTACCTTCCTCTTCACCCTTACCTTCTAGAATACCATTCTTTTCTCTCTCTAGTCTGTCTCTAGCCTCATTCTCAGACTTGGGATAAATAATTTTCTCTTCTGTCACCACCATGTTTTTGGTTTTGCTCCAGGAAAGCTGAGAAAAGATAAACTTTACCCATGATTATGGCCACTTTGCCTATCACAGTGCTTCGCTCATAGAAGTTTTTCAGTAAATGTCTATTTATTTAAGGAAAGAAAGCCAAAGGGACTATGTTGGTACATAGGATTCATATTCATTATTATATGGAATATTTCATTGTTCTTATTTTTAATATTTTATTTATTTATTTGACAGAGAGAGAGAGAGAGAGACAGAGAAGGAGGGAACACAAGCAGGGGGAATGGGAGAGAGAGAAGCAGGCTTCCCGCCAAGCAGGGCGCCCAATGTGGGGCTCAAACCCAGGACCCTGGGATCATGACCTGAGCTGAAGGCAGATGCTTAATGACTGAGCCACTCAGGCGCCCCCAAATATTTCATTGTTCTTAAATGACCCCCATACACACACACACACACACACACACACACACACACATGCATTTTTAATACTTTAAAAATCAGGATGTATTTTACAGTTTATGATATAGCTATTTTCTACCAGGTGACTTTCACATCATAATTGTCAAGGCAAGCATTGTGTAAAATTGCTTTTGCAGATGGCATGATGGTACAACTGTAACTTTACAGTCAAGAAACCATCAGTGGACCATTTGAAGAAGAAATATGAGTCCCGGTTATTGTCTCAAAATATTCTGTTGGAAGTGTCTGTACTGACTTACAGAATGGGTGTCAGTAAATTGGGAGGCAATTTAAAAGATAGTACTGGAGCACTCTTAAGAAATGCCACATTATCAAAACTCTTTTTTAGAACAAAGTAGGTTACCATGTGGAAAAGTATGGATACCAATAGCTCTGAGTTGAAAGTGATTCAGAAGAGAAGGCCCCTGAATGAGGTGATGTTATACCAAAAAGCACAATCAATTTATTCTGATTATATTTTTCTATTTATGTTCATACAAAAGTGATTTATTACAGAAAAGTTTTAAATAAGTGTAAATAAAAAATTCTAAGTGATGAAACATTGTATCATGGTTTATGTGGCAGCATTTTTTCTTAGTGACTTATAAAATATGGACACATTTTACAACCAATGGGATCTTATATTTAATGAAATTTATTATCATCCACTATTTTATAAAATTCTAAGCCATTTCATAGATATGTTTTTATTTAAAAAAATCATGGAGTCATAAATAGATAGGACATTGGCTATAGTCCAGTTTTCTCACATTGGATCTTCTCACATTGAAGATCCAAATCTTAAATGGTGATTAAAAAGAGTTAGAGTTACCTGTTTTCAAGGAGCTTGTTAATGATCAGACAGATTCAGTGTTTTTTTTTTTTCCTTGTCTGTTGGATCCATGTTGAATTACTCATCTCTCTCAATGTTATATGGAAGTACTGTATCTCTGCAATCTGGTTTTGTACTAGAAAGAACTGGCTTCTTAAGCAGAAGGTTCTAAAAGTGTATCAAGATGGTAAGAAGTTCCAGAAGCCTATTTTATCCTCTCTGTTCCTGATAACTTGCCTGCCTGCCATGTGCTGAGGCCTATGATTCAAATGAGCTCTCCACAAAATATGGATACCAAAAATATCACTTGCTTCAGAAAAGCTTCCTCATCCACCCCCACCACCAAAAAGAAGAAAAAAAAAATTGCCATGATTAGCAACCTTCCCACAAGGAAATTTTTACATTCATCTTAATTCACTCTGAGCTTCTCATAAATAATAGGAACCACCAATGCACTAAGAAGGGTTTGATTTTCCAAATTCAAGTTAGCATCAACTTTTTTTTTAAGTTTCATTATAGTCATTTACCAGGAATTCAGATTTAGGTCATCAAACTTAGAAGTAGTCAAGAAAAGTACTATTTTTCTTCTCTATACTTTATTAGTTACATCTCTAGGATACAATGTCCATAAAGCCGACAAGCATGGTGGCAGGACAATAGGTGGCACTTATAAGTATCTGCTAAAATGAAAAGAGAGGATTATCTTCCTTCAATCTGAGACTGGAAGTGAACTTTTAGTCTGTGCAGAGCCAAACGTTAGCACCAAAGTGAGTCCTGCAAAACGTCTTTGCTGGAGACTGTTTCTGATGGCAGATTTCTTTAATAGCACAGCTCTGTCTCATTGACCACTGACTCAGTGGGTTTGACGGGAGAAAAAACTCACTGTGTCACAGAGCTAAGAAAGGCTGACTTCAACAATCCCTAACAAGCCACATATGGAAACTAACACAGAGCCATTTCTATGTTTTTTTTTTCCTTGTTTCCTTCTCTTTTTTCTTTCTTCATATCAAAAATGCCTTAATTTTTTTCTTTTCTTTCTTTTCTTTTTTTATTTTTTTTTTAGTTTGCATTTGCATTCTTTTCCAAATGGTCCTAGAGCTCCTGCTAGGAGTTTCAAATAAAAATTAAACTGAGTTTGTTATTGTTGTGATTGTGTAGTGCAAAGCTAGCATGGCTGACTACTGTAGGAAAGAGACAGATTCTTAAAACCTATGAATTATCTACACAGGAAGCTATAGAGACTTGTAGTGTGAAAGGATTCACAGCAACCTATCAGGGTTAAGAGGATGAATTTGCATTTGGGTCTTGTGCTCAGTGCTGGAAATTATTCAGCACCAATCTATGGAGGAACTACTCACCCTGAATTTGGTTGGAGTAATATAAGCAACAACTTACAAGGGAGGGGGTCATTGGGTTATATTTTTCCTCTTTCAGGCTATAGAGTAATGACAACATCTGGAAAGCTGAGTGCTGAACATATACCTCATTTTTGAATGAGTTGGCCAGTCTACGTGGGTTTTATTAGAATGTAACAATATTTAGTTGATTCATTACGATAATCCCATGGGTTGTTCTACAAAAATGTAGTCAGTACAATCAATGTCTCCCATGTGAACAATGTTCATGTAATAGAATGATATTTGGCATTTTCTGCTACATGCCCTGCTTGGTTGTTAAATAGACATTATGTTTTCCCTCTCTTGATTATTTGTCTGCTGTTCTTCAGAAACCCCCCTCTCCCATGAGCACTCACTATGCTTCCAGGGGCTAAAAATTGCCATGCATGGCAGAGCACAGGGGCTAAAAATTGAAAAACTGAATGCTGGGTCAATGAATCAAACAATTGTGACACATGACCAGCTTCTGGCACCTGCAATTGTAGGGGATAATAATTCCTTTTTATTAAGCAGGTTAAAGTTCAGGTTTCTATTATAGGCACCATAAAATCTTAACTGCTAGAATATGTGTTTAAAATATTTGACATAACCAAATAGAAATGAGGCTTATTAACAGAACATTCTTCAAAAGATACTGCTGGCCATTTTTTTTGTAAATTTAAGAATAATAATCTGAGCTTCATTTTATAGGTATGCTGCTTTGCAAAATGTATATCTATGTAATTATTTATTTTCCAGTGTCTTTTTTATTTTTTTATTTAAATTAAATTAATTAACATATAATATATTATTAGTTTCAGAGGTAGAGGTCAGTGATTCATCAGTCTTATATAATATCCAGTGCTCATTACATCACATGCCCTCCTTAATGTCCATCACCCAGTTACCCCATCCCCCACTACCTCCCTCCACCAACCCTGTTTGTTTCCTATGATTAAGACTCTGATGGCTTGTCTCCCTCTCTAATTTTGTCTTATGTTTTCCTCTCTTCCCCTGTGATTCTGTTTTGTTTCTTTAAACTCCACATATGAGGGAGATCATATGATAATTGTCTTTCTCCTGATTGACTTATTTCACTTAGCATTAATACCCTCTAGTTCCATCTACATTGTTGCAAATGGCAAGATTTTATTTTCTGATGGCTGAGTAATATTCCATTGTATATATACCCCACATCTTCTTTATCCATTCATCTGTCTATGGACATTTGGGCTCTTTCTATAGTTTGGCTATTGTGGACATTGCTGCTATAAACACGGGTGCAGGTGCCTCTTCGGATCAATATATTTGTATCTTTGGGGTAAATACCTAGTAGTGCAATTGTTAGGTAATAAGGTAGCTCTATTTTAAACTTTTTGAGGACCCTCCATACTATTTCCCAGAGTGGCTGCACCAGCTTGCATTCCCACCAACACTGTAAGAGGGTTCCCTTTTCTCTGCATCCTTGACAACATCTGTCCTTTCCTGAGTTGTTAATTTTAGCCATTCTGACTGGTCTGAAGTGGTATCTCATTGTGGTTTGTGTCTTTTGGCCATTTGTATGTCTTCTTTGGAGAAATGTCTGTTCATGTCTTCTGCCCATTTCTTGATTGGATTATTTGTTCCTTGGGTGTTAAGTTTGATAAGTTCTTTATAGATTTTGGGTACCAGCCCTTTATCTGATATGTCATTTGCAAATATCTTCTCCCATTCTGTCGGTTGTCTTTTAGTCTTGTTGACTGTTTCCTTTGCTGGGCAAAAGCTTTTTATCTTCATGAAGTCCCAATAGTTTGTTTTTGCCCTTGCTTCCCTTGCCTTTGGTGACGTGCCTAGGAGGAAGTTGCTGCGGCTGAGGTTGAAGAGGTTGTACCCTGTGTTGTCCTCAAGGATTTTGAAGAACTCCTGTCTCACATTTAGATCTTTCAACCATTTTGAGTCTATTTTTGTGTATGGTGTAAGGGAATGGTCCGGTTTCATTCTTCTGCATGTGGCTGTCCAATTTTCCCAACACCATTTGTTGAAGAGACTGTCTTTTTTCCTTTGGATATTCTTTCCTGCTTTGTCAAAGATTAGTTGACCATAGAGTTGAGGGTCCATTTCTGGGCTCTCGATTCTGTTCCATTGATCTATGTGTCTGTTTTTGTGCCAGTACCATACTGTCTTGATAATTACCGCTTTGCAATCAATCTTGAAGTCCAGGATTGCGATGCCACCAGCTTTTTTTTTTTTTTTTTCCAACATTTTTCTGGCTATTTGGGGTCTTTTCTCATTCCATACAAATTTTAGGATTATTTGTTCCATTTCTTTGAAAAAGTTGATGGTATTTTGATAGGGATTGCATTGAATGTATAGATTGCTCTTGGAAGCACAGATATTTTACAATATTTGTTCTTCCAATCCATGAGCATGGAATGTTTTTCCACTTTTGTGTCTTCCTCAATTTCTTTCATGAGTGTTCTGTAGTTTTCTGAGTACAGATCCTTTGCCTCTTTGGTTAGGTTCATTCCTAGGAATCTTATGGTTTTTGGTGCAATTGTAAATGGAATCAATTCCTTAATGACTCTTTCTTCTGTCTCATTGTTAGTATATAGAAATGCAACTGATTTCTGTGCATTGATTTTCTATACTGCCACTTTACTGAATCCCTCTTTGAGTTCTAGTTGTTTTGCTTTGGAGTCTTTTGGGTTTTCCACATAAAGTACCATGTCATCTGCAGTGAGTGAGAGTTTGACTTCTCTGCTGATTCAGATTCACTTTGGTCTCTATGTATTTGAGTTCTTTCATGAAGAAATTTCTTCTTCTGATTGTGTTAAAGTTTCAAAGAATTGTGGTTTGAAAATATGCAGGGAATGATCCCACTCTTTTGGTACCAGTTGAGATCTTATTTGTGACCCAGGATGTGATCTATTCTGGAGAATGTTCCATGTACACTGAGAAGAATGTGTATTCTGTTGCTTTAGGATGGAATGATCTGAATATATCTGTGAATTCCATCTGGTCCAGTGTGTCATTCAAAGCCGTTGTTTCCTTTTTGATCTTCTTCTTAGATGATCTGCCCCTTGCAGTAAGTGGGGTGTTAAGGTCCCCTACTCTTATTGTATACTTATCAATATGTTTCTTTAATATTGTTATTACATGGCTTATATAATTGGTTGCTCCCATGTTAGGGGCATAAATATTTACAGTTATTAGATCTTCTTGTCCTATAAACCCTTCAAGTATATATCATACTTGTGTCCTTCCTCATCTTTTATTTGTCTTTGGTTTAAAATCTAATTTGTCTGCTATAAGGATTGTTACCCCCAACTTTTTTTTGATGTCCATTAGCATGATAAATGGTTTTCCACTCCCACTTTCAATCTGGAGATGTCTTTGGGTTTAAAATGAGTCTCTTACACACAGCATATGGATGGGTCTTGCTTTTTTAATCCAACTGAATACTCTGTGTCTTTTGATTGGGGCATTTAGCCCATTTAAATTCAGAGTATTGAAAGATATGAATTTAGTGCCACTGTATTGGCTATAAAGTCACGGTTTCTGTATATTGTCTCTGTTCCATTCTGGTCTAGCTTACTTTTGGGCTCTCTCTTCGCTTATAAGATCCCGTTCATTATTTCTTGAAGGACTGGTTTAGTGATCACAAATTCCTTTAGTTTCTGTTTGTCCTGGGAGCTTTTTATCTCTCATATTTTGAATGACAGCCTAACTGGGTAAAGTAGTCTTGGCTGCATATTCTTCTCATTTAACATCCTGAATATATCAAGCCAGTCACTTCTGGCCTGCCAGGTCTCTGTGGATAGGTCTGCTGTCAGTCTAATGTTTCTACCCTTGTAAGTTATGGACCATTTTTCCCAAGTTGCTTTTAGGGTTTTTCTCTTTGTTCCTGAGATTTGCAAGTTTCACTATTATATGTTGAGGTGTTGATCTATTTTTATTTTATTTATTTGTTTTCTTTATTTTTAAATTTTTTATTGTTATGTTAATCACCATACATTACATCATTAGTTTTTGATGTAGTGTTCCATGATTCATTATTTGTGCATAACACCCAGTGCTCCACGCAGAATGTGCCCTCTTTAATACCCATCACCAGGCTAACAAATCTCCCAACCCCTCTCCCCTCTAGAACCCTCAGTTTGTTTTTCAGAGTCCATCGTCTCTCATGGTTGATCGCCCTCTCTGATTTACTCCCCTTTATTCTTCCCCTCCTGCTATCTTCTTCATTTTTTTTTCTTAACATATATTGCATTATTTGTTTCGGAAGTACAGATCTGTGATTCAACAGTCTTGCACAATTCACAGCGCTCACCATAGCACGTACCCTACCCAATGTCTATCACCCAGCCACCCCATCCCTCCCACCCCCAACCACTCCAGCAACCCTCAGTTTGTTTCCTGAGATTAAGAATTCCTCATATCAGTGAGGTCATATGATACATGTCTTTCTCTGATTGACTTATTTCACTCAGCGTAACAACCTCCAGTTCCATCCATGTTGTTGCAAATGGCAAGATCTCATTCCTTTTTATGGCTGCATAATATTCCGTTGTGTATATATACCACTTCTTCTTTATCCATTGATCCGTCGATGGACATCTTGGCTCTTTCCACAGTTTGGCTATTGTGGACATTGCTGCGATAAACATTGGGGTGCACATACCCCTTCGGATCCCTATATTTGTAACTTTGGGGTAAATACCCAGTAGTGCAATTGCTGGATCGTGTGGTAGCTCTATTTTCAACTGTTTGAGGAACCTCCATACTGTTTTCCAGAGAGGTTGCACCAGCTTACATTCCAACCAACAGTGTAGGAGGGTTCCCCTTTCTCCGCATCCCTGCCAACATCTGTCGATTACTGACTTGTTAATTTTAGCCATTCTGACGGGTGTGAGGTGGTATCTCATTGAGGTTTTGATTTGGATTTCCCTGATGCCGAGCGACGTTGAGCACTTTTTCATGTGTCTGTTGGCCATTTGGATGTCTTCTTTGGAAAAATGTCTGTTCATGTCTTCTTCCCATTTCTTGATGGGATTATTTGTCCTTTGGGTGTTGAGTTTGATAACTTCTTTATAGATTTGGATACTAGCCCTTATCTGATATGTCATTTGCAAATATTATCTCCCATTCTGTCGGTTGTCTTTTGGTTTTGTGGACTGTTTCTTTTGCTGTGCAAAAGCTTTTTATCTTGATGAAGTCCCAAGAGTTCATTTTTGCCCTGGCTTCCCTTGCCTTTGGCGATATTTCTAGGAAGAAGTTGCTGCGGCTGAGGTCGAAGAGGTTGCTGCCTGTGTTCTTCTTTAGGATTTTGATGTACTCCTGTCTCACGTTTAGGTCTTTCAACCATTTGGAGTCTATTTTTGTGTGTGGTGTAAGGAAATGGTCCAGTTTCATTCTTCTGCATGTGGCTGTCCAATTTTCCCAACACCATTTGTTGAAGAGACTGTCTTTTTGCCATTGGACATTCTTTCCTGCTTTGTCAAAGATAAGTTGACCATAGAGTTGAGGGTCCATTTCTGGGCTCTCGATTCTGTTCCATTGATCTATGTGTCTGTTTTTGTGCTGGTACCATACTGTCTTAATGATGACAGCTTTGTAATAGAGCTGGAAGTCCGGAATTGTGATGCTGCCAGGTTTGCTTTTCTTTTTCAATATTCCTCTGCTACTCAGGGTCTCTTCTGGTTCCATACAAATTTCAGGATCATTTGTTCCATTTCTTTGAAAAAAGTGGATGGTATTTTGATGGGGATTGCATTGAATGTGTAGATTGCTCTAGGGAGCATTGACAACTTCACAATGTTTTTTCTTCCAATCCATGAGCATGAAACCTTTTTCCATTTCTTTAGGTCTTCTTCAATTTCTTTCATGAGTATTTTATAGTTTTCTGAGTACAGATCCTTTGCCTCTTTGGTTAAATTTATCCCTAGGTATCTTATGGTTTTGGGTGCAATTGTAAATGGGATAGACTCCTTGATTTGTTCCTCTTCTGTCTTGTTGTTGGTGTATAGGAATACCAATGATTTCTGTGCATTGATTTTATATCCTGCCACTTTACTGAATTCCTGTATGAGTTCCAGCAGTTTTGGGATGGAGTCTTTTGGGTTTTCCACATACAGTATCATATGATCTGCAAAGAGTGAGAGTTTGACTTCTTCTTTGCCGATTTGGATGCCTTTGATTTCTTTTTGTTGTCTGATTGCTGTGGCTAGGGCTTCTAATACTATGTTGAATAGCAGTGGTGATAGTGGACATCCCTGCCGCATTCCTGACCTTAGGGGAAAAGCTCTCAGCTTTTCCTCATTGAGAATGATATTCGCTATAGGTTTTTCATAGATGGCTTTTATGATATTGAGGTATGTACCCTCTATCCCTATACTCTGAAGAGTTTTGATCAAGAAAGGATGCTGTAGTTTGTCAAATGCTTTTTCTGCATCCATTCTGAGGATCATATGATTCTTGTTTTTTCTTTTGTTAATGTATTGTATCACGTTGACTGATTTGCGGATGTTGAACCAACTTTGCAGCCCAGGGATAAATCCCACTTGGTCGTGGTGAATAATCCTTTTAATGTACTGTTGGATCCTCGTGGCTAGTATTTTGGTGAGAATTTTTGCATCCATGTTCATCAAGGATACTGGTCTGTAATTCTCCTTTTTGATGGGGTTTTGGTTTTGGGATCAAGGTAATGCTGGCCTCATAAAATGGGTTTGGAAGTTTTCCTTCCATTTCTATTTTTTAGAACAGTTTCAGGAGAATAGGTATTAATTTTTCTTTAAATGTTTGATAGAATTCCCCCGAGAAGCCATCTGGCCCTGGGCTTTTGTTTCTTGGGAAATTTTTGATGACTGCTTCAATTTTCTTAGTGGTTATAGGTCTGTTCAGGTTTTCTATTTCTTCCTGGTTCAGTTTTGGTAGTTGATACATCTCTAGGAATACACCCATTTCTTCCAGGTTATCTAATTCACTGGCATAGAGTTGCTCATAATATGTTCTTATATTTGTTTGTATTTCTTTGGTGTTGGTTGTGATCTCTCCTCTTTCATTCATGATTTTGTTGATTTGGGTCATTTCTCTTTGCTTTTTGATCAGTCTGGCCAGGGGTTTATCAATCTTGTAAATTCTTTCAAAGAACAAGCTCCTAGTTTCGTTGATCTGTTCTACTGTTCTTTTGGTTTCTAGTTCATTGATTTCTGCTCTGATCTTTATGATTTCTCTTCTCCTGCTGGGTTTAGACTTTATTTGCTGTTCTTTCTCTAGCTCCTTTAGGTGTAGGGTTAGGTTGTGTATTTGAGACCTTTCTGGTTTCTTGAGAAAGGCTTGTATTGCTATATACTTTCCTCTCAGGACTGCCTTTGCTGTATCCCAAAGATTTTGAAGAGTTATGTTTTCATTTTCATTGGTTTCCATGAATTTTTTTAATTCTTCTTTAATTTCCTGGTTGACCCATTCATTCTTTAGTAGGATGCTCTTTACCTTCATGTATTTGAGTTCTTTCCGACTTTCCTCTTGTGATTTAGTTCTAGTTTCAAAGCATTGTGGTCTGAAAATATGCAGGGAATAATCCTAATATTTTGGTACCGGTTGAGACCTGATTTGTGACCTAGGATGTGATCAATTCTGGAGAATGTTCCATGGGCACTAGAGAAGAATGTGTATTCCGTTGCTTTGGGATGGAATGTTCTGAATATGTCTGTGAAGTCCATTTAGTCCAGTGTTTCATTTAAAGTCTTTATTTCCTTGTTGCTCTTTTGCTTAGATGATCTGTCCATTTCAGTGAGGGGGGTGTTAACGTCCCCCACTATTATTGTATTGTTGTCAATGTGTTTCTTTGCTTTTGTTATTAATTGCCTTATATAATTGGCTGCTCCCATGTTCGGGGCATAGATATTTACAATTGTTAGATCTTCTCGTTGGATAGACCCTTTAAGTAGCATATAGTGTCCTTCTTCATCTCTTATTACACTGTTTGTTCAAAATCTAATTTCTCTGATATACGAATTGCAACCCCAGCTTTCTTTTGTTGTCCATTAGCGTGGTCAATGGTTTTCCACTCCCTCACTTTCAATCTGGGGGTGTCTTTGGGTCTAAAATGAGTCTCTTGCAGACAGCATATGGATGGGTCTTGTTTTTTAATACAATCTGATAGCCTCTGTCTTTTGATTGGGGCATTTAGCCCATTTACATTCAGGGTAACTATTGAAAGATATGAATTTAGTGCCATTGTATTGCCTGTAAGTTGACTGTTACTGTATATTGTCTGTGTTCCTTTCTGTTCTGTGCTGCTTTTAGGTTCTCTCTTTGCTGAGAGGACCCCTTTCAATATTTCTTGGAGGCCTGGTTTCGTGTTTGCAAATTCCTTTAGTTTTTGTTTGTCCTGGAAGCTTTTTTTCTCTCCTTCTATTTTCAATGAGAGCCTTGCTGGATATAGTATTCTTGGCTGCATATTTTTTTCATTTAGTGCTCTGAAGATCTCATGCCAGTCCTTTCTGGCCGGCTATGTCTCTGTGGATAGGGCTGTTGCCAATCTAATATTTCGACCATTGTAGGTTACATATCTCTTCTCCCGAGCTGCTTTCAGGATTTTCTCTTTGTCTCTGAGACTCGTAAGTTTTACTATTAGATGTCGGGGTGTTGACCTATTTTTATTGATTTTGAGAGGGGTTCTCTGTGCCTCCTGGATTTTGATGCCTGTTTCTTTCCCCACATTAGGGAAGTTCTCTGCTATAATTTGCTCCAATATACCTTCTGCCCCTCTTTCTCTTTCTTCTTCTTCTGGGATACCAATTATTCTAATGTTGTTTTGTCTTATCGTATCGCTTATCTCTCGAATTCTGCCCTTGTGAACCTGTAGTTGCTTATCTCTCTTTTTCTCAGCCTCTTTATTTTCCATCATTTGGTCTTCTATATCGCTGATTCTCTCTTCTGCCTCATTTATCCTATCAGTTAGTGCCCCCATTTTTGATTGCACCTCATTAATAGCCTTTTTGATTTTGATTTGGTTAGATTTTAGTTCTTTTATTTCTCCAGAAAGGGTTCCTCTAAGAACTTCCATGCTTTTTTCAAGCCCAGCTAGTATCTTTAAAGTCATGATTCTGAACTCTAGGTCTGACATCGTACTAATGTCCGTATTGAGTAGGTCCCTGGCAGATGGTACTACCTCTTGTTCTTTTTGCTGAGGTGATTTTTTTTGTCTTGTCATTTTGTCCAGAGGAGAATAGATGAATGAGAGAACAAAATAACAGGTTAACAACGTCCCCAGCAAATATACTCTATACAAATCAGAAAAGACCTGAAACCAGGGGAAAAGAAAGGGAAAGAAAGAAAAGAGAAGAAAAAAGAAAAAGATAAAAACAAACAAAAACAGAACAAAACAAAAAAAATAACAGAATATGATCAAATATGATCAGGCTAGTGCGTAGATCAGTGCCACACACTAGATTTTGGGCATATTTTGGTCTGTTAGAAGAAAGTGACTCCTAGAATTTTAAAGGAAGAAAGACTTATATATGTACAAAATAAAGGTTGATACAATGAAGGGATGGAACATGACTGTAAAGATGAAAATTATAAAAGATTTTATAAAGGAATTGATAAGCTAAGAAGTTGTTTGAAAAAAGAAAGAGGATTTAAAAAAAAAGAAAAGAAAAAAAAGGGAGAGAATGTGATCAGCCAGGAGACTAGAACAAAGCCATACACAATTAATTTAGGGTATATTTTGATCTGTTAGAAGACACTGTATCTCAAAATTTTAAAAAGAACAACTTATATATTTATGCCAAAAATAAGGGTTACTACTATAAAGGGATAAAATATGACTCTAAAAATAAAAAATAAAAATGTTTTTTTTAAAGGGATTGATAAGATGTTGGTTGAAATAGGGAAAAAGAAAAATTCAAAAAAAAACAGTTAAAAAAATTAACTTTGAATAAGTAATGAATCATGGTATAAAAGCCATGAATTCTATGTGCAGTATTCCCCTAGCGCTGGTGTTCTCTCGTTTTCCTTGATTGGTAAACTTGGTCTTGGCTTGCTGGCTGTTCATGCTGATCTTCTGGGGGAGGGGCCTGTTGCCGTGGTTCCCAAATGTCTTTGCCGGAGGCGGAATTGCCCCACCCTTGTTGGTCCCAGTTAAGCAATCTACTCGGGTTTACTCTCAGGAGCTTTTTTTCCCTGCAAGCTCTTGGTACAGCTTTGGAGGACCAGAGTGAAAATGTTGGCCTCCCAATCTCCACCCAGAGGAGCTGAGACCTTGGGGACCTGCTCCTCAGTGCACCCCCAGAGAAAAGCAGTCACTCCCATCTCCCTGGTCTCTGGCCGCACTCCATGCTCACCCGGCCTGTGACCGAGCATTTCTATTTCTGGCACCCGACCCCGTGTGGAGTCTCCAAACCCAGCAGATCCCTGCGGTGCACTCCCACGCAGCTCCTCCCGGGGTAGGAGGGGGAGTCTCCCCAGCTCTGCCGCTTTTTGGGTCCCTGATGGAGGAGCAGTGGCCCGACTGGGCCGCGCATCACAGTTTTTGGCCACCCAGAGCTGAGAGCCCGCGCCTCAGCTCCGTCTCTGCAGCCAGCTTCCCCGCTCTGATACCCAGGAGCTCTGCTGCACTCAGGCACCCCCAGTCTTTCTGTGACCCCGAGGGTCCTGAGACCACACTGTCACATGAGGGTTCCACCCCCCCGCTTAGCCACTGGAGCGACGTCCCTCAGCAGAGCCACCTCTTAAATGTTCCGATTTTGTGCTCCACAGCTCTATCACTTGCCAGAAGCGGCTGACAGAGGCCCCCTCCCCCGCCATCTATCCTCCTGAATATCGCCTCGGATTCACTTCTCTGCACGTCCTAACTTCCAGTAAGTGGTCGCTTTTCTGTTCAGAGAGTTGTTGCTATTCTTTTCTTTGATCTCCTGTTGAGTTCGTAGGTGTTCAGAATGGTTTGATCCCTATTCAGCTGAATTCCTGAGAGCAGACGAAATCCAGGTCTCCTACTCCTCTGCCATCTTAGGTGGATAGCTCTTGATCTATTTTTATTGATTTTGAGGGGGGTTTTCTATGCCTCCTGGTTGAATTCCTTTTTCCTTCCCCAGATTAGGGAAGTTCTCCACTATAATTTACTCCAATATACCAATGTACCTTCTCTCCTCCCCTTCTCTCTTTCTCTTCTGAGATCCCAATTATTTTAATATTGTTTTGCTTTATAGTATCACTTATCTCTCAAATTCTCCCCTTGTGATCCAGTAGTTGTTTGTCTCTCTTTTTCTCAACTTTTTTATTCTCCATCATTTTGTCTTCTATATCACTAATTCTCTCTTCTGCTTATTTATCCTAGCAGTTATACCCTCCATTTTTTATTGCATCTCATTAATAGCCTTTTTAATTTCAACTTGATTAGATTTTAGTTCTTTTATTTCTCCAGAAAGTGATTCTTGACTATCTTTTATGCTTTTTTGAAGTCTAGCTAGTATCTTATCATTATTCTGAACTCTAGTTCTGACATCTTACTTATATCCATACGGATTAGGTCCCTGGCATTCAGTATTGCATTATGTTCTCTTTTTTGAGGTGAGTTTTTCCATCTTGTCATTCTGTCCAGAGAAGAATAGATGAATAAGAGAACAAAATACTAAGATGACAACAACGACCCTAGAGAAAAATCAGAAGAGACCTGAAACTGAAAACAAAATAAAAATTTAAAAAACAAAAAAAAGAAAGAGAATATAATCAGACAGGTGATCAGAACAGAGCAATACACTGGATCCTGTGTGTATTTTGGTCTGTTTGTTAGAAATCTACATCTCAAATTTGTAAAGAAAGAAAACCTTTATGTAGAAATATAAAATTACAATAAACGGATAGAATGTTACTGTAAAAACGAAAATCAAAAAAAGACAAAAAAAATGAAGGAATATAAACAGACAGGTGAACAGAACAGAGCAATACACTATATCCTGAGTGTATTTTGGTCTGTTTGTTAGAAGAAGCTACATGCCAAAATTGTAAAGAAAGAAAAACATATATATACAAAAATAAAATTAAATACTTTGAAAGGATGAAATGAAACTGTAAAGAGGAAACTTTTTAAAACTTTAACAAAAAAAAAAGAAAAAGAAAAAGAAAGAGAGAATATGATTAGACAGGTGAAGAGAACAGAGCAATACCCTAGATTCTGGGTGTATTTTATTCTGTTTGTGAGAAGAAACTGTACCCCAAATTGTAAAGAAAGAAAAACATATATATACAAAAACAAAATTAAATACAATGAAAGGATAGAATGTAACTGTAAAAATGAAAATTAAAATGATTTTTAAAAAGTTGATAAAATAAGAAATTTGTTGAAAGAGGAAAGAGAAAAAGAATTGAAAGACTAAAGAATCATGGGAAAAAAAAAAACCACCATGAATTCTACATACTATTTTCCCTTAGCGTTGGAGTTTTGCAGTTTTGTGTGTTAGGTAAACTTGGTCTTAGCCAGATATTCTTGCTGATCTTCTGGGTAAGGAGCCTATTGTCCTGATTCTGAGGTGCCTTTGCCCCAGCAGAATTGAAACCACCCTTGCCAGGGGCCAGGCTATATAAGCCACTCCTGATTGTTCTATGTGGCTTTCCTTCCCTAATGTTTTCAGGCTGCTTTAGAGGATGAGAATGCAAATGGCGGCTTCCCAATCTCTAATCCTGGAGTTGAGAGCTCTGGGCCGCACTCCTCAGTATGCCCTTGGAGAAAAGCCATCAATAATTCCTGTCTCCCTAGTCTCCAGCTGCACTCCATGCTCGCCTGGGCTGTGACTGACCATTTCTATCTCAGGCACATGACCCCATTTCCTGTCTCTAAACTCTGCAGACTCCTGCAGTGAGCACCTACGCCTCCTCCAGGGGGGTGAGGTGTCTCCCCGTGGTTCTGCTGTTTGCTGGGCCTCTGCTCAGAGAGTGGTCACAGGGCCATGCCATGGTTTGTGGTTTATGGCAACACTGATCTGCAAGTCCACTCCTGGGCTTGCTGATACAGCTGGCTTCCCTGCTCTGATGCCTGGGAGCTTTGCTGCACTCAGGTACTTCCATTCTTTCTGTGACCCCGAGACCACACTGTCCCACCTAGGATTCTGCCCTGCTTCACCACCTGGGTGTCTTTCAGGCAGGGATGTCTCTCACCAGAGCAGACTTCTGAAAGTTCCAATTTTGTGCTCCACTGCTATATCACTTTCTGGTAGCTGACTTATGGAGGCTCCCTCCCTCCATAGTTTATCTTCCCATATATCACCTTGGATTCATTTCTCCGCACCTCCTACCTTGCAGCAAGTGGTCACTTTTCTATTTGTAGAGTTGCAGCTATTCTTTTCTTAGATCTCTGGTTGAGTTCACAGGTGTTCAGAATGATTTGATAGCTATCTAGCTGAATTCTTGGGACCAGATGAAACTAAGGTCCCCTACTCCTCTGCCATCTTAGACTATCTCACTGTATATCCATTTAGAATAAACACAAAACTTGTTGAACCCAAAAAGACTTTTAATTAGGAGTGATGGTCTACAATTTAAAAAATGAAAATTTGGCACATTCTATTGTATCCTTAAGTATAATATACAAATATGAGCACTAAGCAAACTTGTAGGACACACTTTAGAAATTCTATGGTTAAGGAAAAGCATCCCCTTGGCCTGCAAGCACCAGCTACTTTCAAGTGTTGGAGAAAGTTTTATACTCTATGCTCTTTCTCA
This sequence comes from Callorhinus ursinus, assembly GCF_003265705.2. Taxonomy (NCBI): domain Eukaryota; kingdom Metazoa; phylum Chordata; class Mammalia; order Carnivora; family Otariidae; genus Callorhinus; species Callorhinus ursinus. Next base: position 10,499,828 of record NW_027397083.1, read on the forward strand.
TGACACATCTGCTATGCATCTCTTTCAGTTCTCTACTATAATGTTGTGAACAAAGATCTCTCAAACTTCTATTAGCAGAAAGGGCACCTGGTGGCTCAGTTGGTTAAGCATCTCCCTTTGGCTCAGGTTATGATCCCAGGGTCTTGGGATCGAGTCCCATGTTGGACTCCCTGCTCAGAGGGAAGCTTGCTTCACCCTCCCCTCTGCTGCTCTCCCTGCTTATGCTTTCTCGTTCTCTCTCTCTCTCAAATAAATGAAATCTTAAAAAAAAAAAAAAAAAAAAAAAAAAAACTTCTATTGGCAGAAAGAATAATTAAGGTATGAGTCTTTTCCATAAGAACATGGTACCAGACCCGGGCTTACTGTGGTGTAAGTCCTAAGGGAAGAACTCTAGCAGCCTGTCATGTATGCTCCAGGGTTCAACTGTCAATGCCCCTAGTCAGCCTGCTTAAGGACGTTCTCCAGACTGTCATCTTCAATAGATGTCAGTTCATCTGTTTACCCTAAAATAAAAACCAAACAAGATTCACCATTCCCAGGTAGTCTGAAGGTTTTTTTCCTGCTCCCTTTTCTAGTTATTCTTTGACAGGTCCATGCTGAAAACATATTTCCATTTCTTCCCTGACACTGCTCAGAAAAATGAATTACTATGAGTACCCCAAACCACTTGGTTAAATATTCAATAATCTTGCTTAAAATAATTGTCCACCTTTTCCTATGAAACTGTGATGTCTTATATTTATATAACTGTGTCTCAGTCACTCAGTGGAGTTCAGTCCCTCTAAGTTAATACCAGGCAAAATTGCACATTCATACTGCTGTGCTCAGGCCATATTCAAGTTTGATTCATGCAAACAACCTATCTGACTCCTCTGCCATGATTTTTCCAAACCATTTTATTATGCTCATTGGAACTCTCTTAGGAGTTCCTTTTCTCTGTTTTTTCTTTATCTCTATTTCTTAATTGAAATCTGGCAGCCTACCAAACCAAACTCACCATCTTCCTTGCAGCCCTCTCAAGTGAAAGGGGTTTTCTTACCCTGTCTCAAACATACAAAAGGTGAATTGTGGCATGTACCCCAGCTCCTGCTTATCATTGAAGCTTCACAATCATTTAGTTTTCTAACTTCTTAGAACCCAAACAATACAGAAATAAAAAAAAAATACAAAACAGCTTCTCTGAATATCATGCCATCTCGTGCCAATTCATCTGGGAGCTAATACCTCCAGGATTCCCAGTCATTCCCACTCATTAGTTGAAGAGTTAAACTTTTGGATAACAGAACTCTGTGTGACTATTGTGGACATTTTTCCCAGTGAATTTAATGCATTTAAAATTCACATATTTATACTCATTACCTATCTAATGCATTGGATCCTTAATGTCTCAGCTTTCTATCTTCTTCCACATCACCTTCACCACCCACTCCTTATTCACCCCTATGCCTTCATATAACAGAATGCTCATCTTTCAGAATCTTAGCTACAGACCATGACTACTGATTCTTCCAGCTTACTTTTTCTTGTATTCACACTATGATATTTCTTTTACTTTTAAGAGTTTTTTAAGCAATTATTAGCTTTTCAATTTTTTGTTCTTTTTCCTTTTGTTTTATTATGTTAATGGTAGGATACCATTCTCTCATTTCCTCTCCCCCCTCAACCCATTTTTATTTTATGGTCTATTTTTATCATTATCCTCAAGTTTCTTCTAGGTTCTTGTCTTTCTCTCACACTTTAATGAAATCTCTTAAGATATGCTTTTAATTTTATTTTAAAAATGAATTTAAAACAATAGTATGCATCAGTGCTTTGTCTGTTACCATTCTATTACAAGACTGTATTGTCTTAAACCTGGGTTATTTCAATGGCCTCTAAAATGACATTTCTGTTTCCACTCTGGTGTTCTGCTCCTTCCATATCCTTCTGAACACAGCCACTGTGTGTGTGTGTGTGTGTGTGTGTGTTTTAATTTAAAAAAATCATTCTAATAGTTTCCTTTTTACTTGCAATGGAATTCAGTCTTATCTATATCCTGAAAAGCTTTACATGATCTGAACTGTGGCTTCCTCTTGGTTTTCACCCCTTAATATTCTTCCCCTTACTTTTCTACTCCAGCTATACCGGTTTTTTCCTCATCAATTTTTTTTCAGATACATCTGTTCCTTGGGGATTTTGCACTTTCTGTTCCCTCTATCAGGAATGCTCTTCTTCCAGATAGCCTCAAATTTCACTTATATACCTCTTATTATTTCTTTTCATCTGCTTATTTTGTATTTAATTTTCTCTTATTTTTCTGTTTTTCTAAGGTGGAAACAGATTATTGATTTTAGATCTTTCTCCTTTCTCTAATATATATATTCAATGCTATAGCTTTTCCTCTAAGCACTGCATTTGCTACATTCCACAAATTTTGATAAATTGTGTTTTTGTTTTATTTTATTTTTTTTAAGATTTATTTATTTATTTATTTATTTATTTATTTATTTATTTGAGAGAGAGAGAATGAGAGATAGAGAGCATGAGGGAAGAGGGTCAGAGGGAGAAGCAGACTCCCCACCGAGCAGGGAGCCTGATGAGGGACTCGATCCAGGGACTCCAGGATCATGACCTGAGCCAAAGGCAGTTGCTTAACCAACTGAGCCACCCAGGCACCCTGTGTTTTTGTTTTAATTCAAACTATTTTTTAAAATTTTCCTGAGATTTCTTATTTGGCCCATGTGTTACTTAGAAGTGTTTTTTTTTTTTTCTTTTTAGAAGTGTGTTGTTTAATCTCCGTGTATTTTTGGATTTTCCATTTATCTCTCTATCATTGATTTCTAATTCAGTTTGTGTTTTGAAAGCAGACATCATATGATTTATATTCTTTAAAATTTGTGCAGGTGTGTTTTATAGCCCAGAATGTAATCTATGTTGGTGAATGTTTCCAGTGTACTTGAGATGAATGTGTATTCTGCCATTATTGAATGAAGTAGTCTGTAGATGTCCTTTATATGCAGTTGACTGATGGTGTTTTTCAGTTCAACTGTCCTTACTGATTTTCTGCCTACTGGATCCATCCATTTCTGATGGAGGAATGTTAAAGTCTCCAACAATGATAGTGGATTCATCCATTCCCCCTTTGCAGTTCCAGGAGTTTATGCTTTATTAGATTGATGTTCTATTGTTAGGCTCATACACATTAAGAATTATTATGTCTGCTTGGAAATTAAACTTCTTTATCATTATGTAATGCCCTTCTTTATTCCCAATAACTTTCCTTGCTTTGAATTCTGCTCTGTCTGAACTTAATGTAGGTACTCTACTGTCTTTTGATAAGTGCTTGCATGGTAAATATTTCTGCATCCATTTAATTCTAATCCATATGCGCCTTTATATTTGCAGTGGCTTTATTGTAGACAACATATGGTTAGGCCTTTTTTTAACCCATTCTGGCATTTTCTTTTAATTAGTGCAGATCACTGACATTCAAAGTGATTGCTGAATTATTGATATAACTGGATTGATATCAACCATATTTGTTACTGTTTCCTATTTGTTGCCCTGCCCTTCGTTGTTTTTCCTTTGTCTTCCACACTTTTCTTACTTTTGTGGTTTTAATTTAGTATTCTATGATTCCATTTTCCTGCCTTAGAATATCAGTTATACTTTTTTTAAAACTCTTTTTAGTGATTGCATTAGAGTTTGCAATATATATTTACAACTAATCCAAGTCTAGTTTCAAATAAAATACACTGTCTCCTGAGTAATGTGAGTATAATAACAACATAATCCTAATTCCTCCCTCTCATCCCTTGTATTATCACTATCATCCATTTTGCTTATATAAAAGAATCCATAATCACTATATGATATTCATAAACATACATCATTGAATACACTATTGCTAGTATTATTTTGAACAAACTGTTATTTGTTAGATCAATTAAGAATAATAAAAATGAAGTTTTTATTTAACCTTCACATATTCCTTCCTCAATGCTTTCCTTTCTTTATGTAGATCCAAGTTTCTGATCTATATATTTTCCTTCTCTCTGAAGAACTTAATTTAATATTTCTTTTTTTTTTAAGATTTTTTTTTTTTAACAGAGAGAGAGAGACAGTGAGAGAGGGAACACAAGCAGGGGGAGTGGGAGAGGGAGAAGCAGGGTTCCCGCCGAGCAGGGAGCCCGATGTGGGACTCGATCCCAGGACCCTGGGATCATGACCTGAGCCGAAGGCAGACGCTTAATGACTGAGCCACCCAGGCGCCCTTAATTTAATATTTCTTGTAAGTGGGGCGCCTGGGTGGCTCAGTTGGTTAAGCGACTGCCTTCGGCTCAGGTCATGATCCTGGAGTCCCGGGATCAAGTCCCGCATCGGGCTCCCTGCTCAGCAGGGAGTCTGCTTCTCCCTCTGACCCTCTTCCCTCTTGTGCTCTCTATCTCTCATTCTCTCTCTCTCAAATAAATAAAAATAAAAAATCTTTAAAAAAAATAATATTTCTTGTAAGTTAAATCTACTGGCAACAAATTTCCTTAATTTTTGTGCCTGAGAAAGTCTATTTCTCCTTCACTTTTGAAGGATAATTTCACAGAATGCAGCATTTTAGATTGGTGTGTCTTTTCCTTTTCCAACACTTTAAATACTTCACTCATTCTCTTCTTGCCTGCATGGTTTCTGACAAGTCATATGTGACTCTTACCATTTCCCCCATATGTAAGGTAGTTTTTATCTCTCGGTTCTTTCAGGATTTTTTTTTTTAATCTTTGATTTTCTGTACTGTGACAATGATATGACTATGTGTTTTGTTTCATTTTGTTTTGGCATTTATCTTGCTTGGTATTTTAGTGTTTGACATTAATTCAGGAAATTCTATGTCATTATTGCCAATATGTCTTCTGTTTCTTTCTCTGTTTCTTTTTCTTCTGGTATTCCCAATATGCATATGTTACACCTTTTGTATTTGTCCCACAGTCCTTGAATATTTTGTTGCTGTTGTTGTTTTATTTTTTGCTCTATTTGCATCTCAGTCTTGAGGGTTTCTATTGAGATATCCTAAAGCTCAGAGATCATTTTCCTCAGACCTATTCTGTCTACTAATAAGCCATCAAAGGCATTTTTCATGTCTGTTACAGTGTTTTTGATCTCTAGCATTTCTTTTTGGTCCTTTCTTAATTTTTCCATCTCTCTGCTATTGGCCCATCTATTCTTGCATGCTGTTGTTTGCCTCATACGTTAGAGCCCTTAGAATACTAATCATAGTTGTTCTAAATTCCTGGTCAGATAATTCCAACATCCTTGCTATGTCTAGTCTTGATATTTGCTCTATCTCTTGAAATCATATTTTTTGCCTTCTAGTGTACCTTATAATTTTTTTCTTCATAGCTGGACATGTACCACATGTACCACATAAAAGGAACTGTTATAAATGGCCTTTAGTAATGTGGTAGTGAAGTGTGTGTAGGGTGGGGAGGGGGCAGGAAGCATCCTATAATCCTATAATATAGTTACATACTTAAATTAAAATTTACAGTGCACACACTGAAAAAATGGATTCTGAATGATTGATAGGAAAAAATACCCAAGCTACAGGTGTTTGTTCTATATTTGTTTAACACCTTCAGGATGATGAAAGTATAAGGACCAGCTTAATATGAGGAAAAAAATAAAAGTACTTCAAATATTATAGATGATGTGTTAGAAAAACCTATTTGTTTTGTTTTTGCCTCCAAATACATGTTCAGAGCATAATGTCAACATTCAGGCAAAAGTAGTTGAGTTTATCTTTTTTTTCATTACTAAGTAAGATTGAATATTAGAGCAAAGTTATCACAGCACCATGTTAGATTTTCATTTTTTGAGACCTTCACTTAGGCACACTAAAGAAAATGAATTAAGATCAGAAGATCATTTGAGAAGGATAGAGTCTCATGTAGCAAAAAATCTAATCAATGATCCCTGCCTCACCGGATGGACTTCATTGTTCATTACCTATTGCTAACAGATGGCTGTTCATGATCCTCATTTAGGGAACAGGGTTCCTCAGTTCATTCCCCAAAGGCTGTATGTTCCCAGGCAAACTGACTGTCCTATATGGCATCACTCCATCTTAGTACCGGAGAAATTGGGTTGTCAAAGACAGAAATCTATGAGTCAGAGTTCAGTTGCAATGTCAGTTGGTCCAAAGAAAATGCATGTTTGGAAATCCAGAGGGTATGGCTGTAATTCTCCCTATTTACAAAACAGGAAGCCAGAAATCAAATTGCCTACAGTAAAGCAAATCACTATACTTAGAACAGTTTTTTAGGAATACTGTCTCTGAGGTAATTTGGTCACTGTCAGATACTGCAAGAGTATATTTGGGAATAAGATACTTCCAAAAATTAAAATTCATGTGAGAACATGCAATATGGTTAATTTTAATGAATGAGCTTTTCTCTAAAATATTCCTACAGATTATTCAACAATTGGAATAGATAATCCTGTTAAGTTAGGTTGTGCATATTCACATAGACTTATAAATGTAAAATGGGAAGAAAATATCTGGATTGACCCCATGTCACTAATCTTAGCAAAGGAATGAGAATAACAATGATATACATTTACAATACATTTTCCAGGGTCTTTCTGTGTTGATTATTTCATTTAATCCTCAGGACATCCATTGAATTGGTTACTTTAATCCTCAGTTTTTCAGATGAGAGATATTATCCAAATTTCTCAAGATCACACAGTTCGTAAGTATTGGAGTTGGGACTCAAACTCACATCTTTGCACTCTTAAACCTTGGTCTCATTTTACTAAGTTTCAGAATCAAAATTCATTTTTCTTTCACTGGAATGATATTTTGCTTTCCCTTCAAAGAATGGCTGTCATATTTTACTATCACTTCCACAATTCACTTTGAGGGAATTTATAGCAAAGAAGAAACATTATAGAGATTCGTGAAGACCCAGGGAGATTTTCTTATGGTAAAGAAATGCTCATAAATTCTTCACATTGGAGAGAAATCATCAAAGGTGTAGAAAAGGGAAATGAGCAGAGCTACAAATAGTTTTCCACAAGTACTCGCCCGTCTTAATCCCTGTTTTTCCACCTTTCCTTCTTTTCACCTATTTGGGACTTTTGTGCTGTTTGAGGAAGAAAAAAAATCAATTGATTTCTTAGGGATCTAAGAACTATTAGTGATCTAACAAATTAGTGATCTAATTTTTAGTGATCTACACAACTATTAGAGCTCTAACAAATTATCCCTCTATGATTTTGAACATTTGTAAAAGAGAAAATAAAACTATATAAAACATATATGAAGAAAGAAAATTAAACAGATGAACTAAAATCCATGCAGTTGGTGGGGGGAGTCTCAAATACGAAGAGAACAGAATATCCTATTATTTGGGAGTTTGGCAACTGCATGATTTAAAAGTAAATTCTTTTATTTTTCTGCATTATTTAAGTTTGTTTTCTGCATATATAGGGAAAAACTAAAAATCTCACTCAAACAGCCAAATAGAATGAAAACAACTTAATTCTTCTCCTTATGCCTAAGACATCATAGACAAGATGCCCCCCCAAAATATGTATATATAGTCCCTTCTGAATTGACAACAGAAGTCAAAAGGCAAATGTAGAGAGACTGGATTTTTAATTTAAGAGCTATGCCTACGTGAAAATTGTCAAGAGCCACCTACTTTTAATCATTTCCTCTTTCCTGAGCACAGAACAAAAGATATTTTTAAAAATCATAATATCTTCCTACATAGAACATAAGGCTGATATTTTTTTTAAAGTGAAGGAAGGCATTCAACTTTTGGAGGGCTTCTTCCCCCTAACCAATACAAAAGATGTTTTAAAAATACAGAGTGATTATACAGATAAGATTCAATGAGAATAGTAATTTAGGAAATGTGCTCAAACAGAATCAAATCAATATTACTGAATCTCCTGTGGACACAGTTTTAAATATTACTCTCTATTCCTTCTAGGGTTAGGTTTTTGATTATAAAAATTGCTCCCAAACCTCCATTCTGAATAATTACACTCTACTTGCTTGTCTTTTCCTCCCAGTGCCATGGAAATTACAGCATTCTGATCAATAAAGATATAAAATCAGAGGAACAGAAACAGTGGTTTCTGCCTTTCCCACATTTCACATTTTTGTAAACACAAATACTTGTCTGCAATTACTTTCCTCTGAGGGTTGTGTTTTATGAAGCCTTTTCAAATGGAAAATATGGATAAGTTTTTGTTTTCTTCTGTTCATTTTCCTTATCACATCCCATTGGATTGTCAGATAAACATACCAGTATATATCCCTCAAATTCCTTTATGCCTAATTCCATTTGTTTACATCATGTCCCAAACTACAATACTGTGAAATATGAAGGCAAGTTTTGGTTGTAGTTAGGAAATTCTACAAAAACCTATTTTGGTTATTTTGATCATTAATTGACATTTCCACTTAAAATCAAGACAAGCACTTAAAATCAGCAAGCATTCATACTATTGACTCAAATCAGTTGAGCTTAGTTTTATTTTCTTATTGTTAATGTTCCAGGCTGATCTTAATTGGTTTGGGTATTAGAAAGCCCAGGATAAACTGAGCCAGATTTCCTTTTAGCTAAATGTAAAGCTCAGATTGCTTTAGTGATTCCTAAAAATAATGTGGAAGCAACTCAGCCACTACTCCTTCACAATAGGTAGAAGCATGTCAGGAAAGATAAGAAACAAACAAAAAAAAAACCATTCTGTTTTTGTTTGAGGTTTTCTAAATTGTTAAAAGAACCAAGAAACATTAACCTGGCCCAGAATAGGTCCTTTAAAAACAACCATCTACCAGACTTTTATTAGGAGTGTGAGTTTTAGAACTAGGTGTCGATGGGTTTGAATCTCATCCCCACTCGTTGCTGGTTGTGTAATTTTGGCCAAAATGCTGAAACTTCCACAAGATTTAGTTACATTCTTTGTACAATATGGTTAACATTCATGCTTACTGAAAAAGTTGTTAAGAGAATTAATTTGCTTCTTGTACTGTGATTAGCAGAGTGTGGTGACACCTAGTAAGTATTCAGTAAATATTAACTATTAATTTTATATCATTTTTATTAGTATTTTTTTTAAAGATTTTATTTATTTATTTGACAGAGACACAGCGAAAGAGGGAACACAAGCAGGGGGAGTGGGAGAGGAAGAAGCAGGCTTCCTGCGGAGCAGGGAGCCTGATGCGGGGCTCGATCCCAGGACCCTGGGGTCATGACCTGAGCTGAAGGCAGCCGCCTAACGACTGAGCCACCTAGGCGTCCTCATTTTTATTAGTATTAAATAGCCCATGGTAGCTGTCAGCTACTTCAATCAAGGACAATTTTTTCTATCTGATGAACTTAACCACAGTACCTGATAGAGACTAAACTTTTGTCTCTATCATGATGACTAGATTTAGCTTTTAAGTACTGATTGTCAGTATTGATTTTGTTGCAGCCTAAGGAGTTACTATCTTAAGACATATCACTGCGAACTCATAACCTCCCACAAAACTGCCATGCCCCTGAGGACCTTCCCCCTCCTTTTTGATTCCATGGACTACATTCAGCTAGGTAATGAGGTGGAGTTATACTGGCTTGATGACTACCCAAGGTTTCCTGAGAAAAATACTATATGCTTCCCATGATGTGTGGAAGGTCAGAAGAAGAGGAAAAAGACTATGCACTAGACTCACAGAAATTCAACTCCTTTCCAAATTGCTTTTTCCTAGAATGCCCTTTCTACTGTCCAGCTTTGTTTTCTGTTACACTGGTCTAGTTAACTTTGGGTTAGAGATGGATTATCTGGTGTTAAAATTCTATTAGTTCTAAATAGTAGCATGGATGCTGTATGATAGCATTTCCTGCCTTCCAGTCTCAGTTCTCCCCTTTCAGAAGAGAGGAAGTCACCTTCACAGCAACTTTTATAAGTTGCTGGTATTATCCAGTGATTTTTCAGTTGCTTTATTTTGAATAACAGAGAGGAGCAAGTATTAATGGGAAATGACCTCAATCAATGACTTGTTTAGGATGCTCATAGAAGATGCTTGACACAGTCAAAGTAACAAGGAAAAATATGGAGTGGAGTAAGTTTGTCAGAGTTAATGATTATTCCTGGGAATTGATCTCACAATTAACAAGGAAAGATAGTGATTGTAAACGAGTCTTTAAAGAAATTGCCTTATAAATTTGGGTCTTTACCTGGAGAAAATGAAAAGACTTATTCAAAAAGAAAATGAATAAATTAATTAATATTTAAAAATCTCTTTATAAATTAATTAATATTTAAAAATCTCTAAATAGCGGGCGCCTGGGTGGCTCAGTTTGTTAAGCAACTGCCTTCGGCTTAGGTCATGATCCTGGAGTCCTGGGATTGAGTCCTGCATCGGGCTCCCTGCTCAGCGGGGAGTCTGCTTTTCCCTCTGACCCTCTTCCCTCTCGTGCTCTCTATCTCTCATTCTCTCTCTCTCTCAAATAAATAAATAAAATCTTAAAAATAAATAAATAAATAAAAATCTCTAAATAGCTATAAAGTGGTTACATTATAGACCTCACAAATATACGTTTATATAGTAGGTAAAAGATGTGATCTGAATGGGTCCCTGTGTCTCAGTATAAAAGTTTCAATGATGGAAACAGGTGTCACACATAATTTTATACAACTTTGAAGAAAGTAAAAATTGTATGTTTTAATAACCTAGGTGACTCAAAACTGGCCCCAGTAAGGACTCAAACATTGACATAGAAGAGGGACAAGGAGAGGGTTTTTTTTTTTTTTAATTTTATTGTTATGTTAGTCACCATATAATACATTATTAGTTTTTGATGTGGTGATCCACGATCCATTTATTTCATATAACACCCAGTGCTCCATGCAGTACGTGCCCTCCTTAATACCCATCACCGGGCTAACCCATCCCTCCCCCCTCCCCTCTAAAACGCTGTTTGTTTCTCAGAGTCCATAGTCTCTCATGGTTCATCTCTCCCTTCAATTCCTCTCCCCCCTCATTTTTCCCTTCCTTCTCCTAACGTCCTCCATGCTGTTCCTTATGTTCCACAAATAAGTGAAACCATATGATAATTGACTTTCTCTGCTTGACTTATTTCACTTAGCACAATCTCCTCCAGTCCCATCCATGTTGATGTAAAAGTTGGGTATTCATCGACAAGGAGAGTTTTTTAAAAAAAAGGTTTTATGAAATGTCAGTACAAAAATAGCAATATTTCTAAATTGCTACACCTCTTTATATGATAGGTAATTTCATGTATTGTTATAATGAAATTAATAAACTAAGTTTCTTAAACATATATTTTTATTTTCTTACACTTTTCAAAAAGTGTTATACAACATGTCAACCAATAAAATAATAAACAAATATTCTCAGTGTGTATTAGGAGTTTGCCTTATATTCCAGTTTATATTACATGCAGGAATGTAAGGTGATTTATTTTTATCATTACCAGCATCTTTGAGTTTTCTGCAAAGTGATTCAGTTGCTTTACTTTTAGCATGTGTGCATGTGTGTGTAAATGTGGCAGGGGAAGTCTAGGGTTAGAGAGGACAATTTAAAATGTCCATGACAGGAGCACCTATGTGGCTCAGTCAGTTAAGCATCTGCCTTTGGCTCAGGTCATGATCCCAGGGTCCTGGGATTGAGCCCTGCATCAGGTTCCCTGCTCAGCAGAGAGCCTGCTTCTCCCTCTCTCGGGCCCTCTCTCCCTCCCAGCTTGTACTCTCTCTCTCTCTCTTTCTTACACTTTTCAAAAAGTGTTTTATAACATTTCTCTCAAATAAATAAATAAATAAATAAAATCTTTAAAAAAATAAGTAAAATGCCCATGACAGAGAAAGTGACTATATTACCAGATAAATTTTAGATTCTTTTCTATGTTTTATTTCGCTATTCCTTTCCTTGGCATTTCTATTTAATTTCCCCATATGAAGCTCCATTCATGGAATTATAAATGTGTGTGTGTGTGTGTGTGTGTGTGTGTGTGTGTGTGTACAATGCACAAATCTGCATTCATATGAGTTTGGAGTTGGAAAAAGGATGATAAACATCTAATCACCGTTTTCTTGCCTTCAAAAATTGCAAGAAGCCAAATGAATGTTGTGAAATGAAACAAATGAAACAAACATAACAGTTTCTCAAATATCAAAAAGAGGAATAAACTCAGTTTTTAAGCAATGATCTCGGTGTTAAAGACTAAAGAACAACTTTTGATAGAGCTGTAAAGTAGCGCTTACTGTGGTGAAGGGCCATGGTGGATTTGGATATTTAATATAGTCTTCAGCAGGTCTTTTATGATACAAGATCTTTTATCTAGTTTTGAAAGAATATTTTTGCTAACTTGGAAAATCTTGTATCAGATTGGTTCACATACTGTAAATCTGAAACATATTATTTTTTAATAACTGGACAATTTTGAGCATTAAAAACAAAGTATATTCAAACTGAGGTAGAATATATAGAACACTTTGACAAACAAGGGTGCCATTAAACCCACACTATTTTAAGTAAACTTTAAATGGCTTATCCAGCATAAATGTATACTTGAATGATGATGCCATATAAGTCTTTTGATGCCTCTTCTTGATCAAATCTTTATTGTGTAATGAGCCATATTGCACAATCACCAAAAGACAAGAGGATAGGCACTTCTATCATTAGCAGACTAGGTATTTTGACAATAAAAGTGGGACTGTTATCCTTTTGCCATATAATATGTCTGATTGTCTTCTATGGCCATTAGATTAAACTACTGGAGTTCAATAGTTAGGTTACTTTGATGCTAGACCACTAGATGAATTGATGGTTATTTTTTGTAAGAAACCTGAGATAACATTCCATTTTACTCATTAACTCTTGGCACTGTTACATTTTCTATCACTTAGCTATGTGACTTCTTATATTTTAATGGCTCAAAGAAATGGCTACCTTGAATTGCAAGTTCTCTAAATAAGAATGTGAACTATTAGAATATTATCTTCCAAATAATTGGTAATCTTACAGGAGCACACTTGGATCCCATCCTCCCCTCAATATACCTGAACCATCATGGCAACTTTGCACTGACTCTGGACAGATGTGTGAATAAACAGCTATTTATATTGGATATTAAAATACAAAATTATTTCCATGGAAACCTCCTGATGATTATTTTACAAAAATAAACACTGTGTTCGAAACCCCCTTTTAATTACATTTCTGATGTAATGAACTTTTATCTTATGATTCAATTGGTATATGTGTGAAATAAAAAGTGTGACTTCTTTGTTCTTAGAAAACTCATTAAATTGTGTGATTCCATGAATAGAGGTATTTATTTTTGGTAAAAATCAGTTTTTAATTTAAAATGAAGTTGGCATTTTCAATATCTACCTGAAAAAAGGAACAATGACTCAATTAGAATGCCAAATAAGTGAGAATTTTTTTTATAGAGTTCTGGTTTTAGAAATAAAATATATGTTATTTTTCACAAGAGGTTGTGGGAGAGATATTATTGATTGAATATTTCCATTTGGGGGGAAAACATGCACTTCCACTTCCTGCATTTGGTAACAAAAGAAAGCGTTGACTCATGTATGATTCTAGCATCATCTTTGATTATGTGATTCTATGTGCAGAAATTGTGATATGGTCATCACATACAAGAATAAATACAACACTTTGGGAAATGAGTGATAGAATTTTGAAAAAAAAATGGGTAAAGACAGTAGACATGAAGGTGTGAAGTATTTCATTGTTTGGAATGAATGAATACTTTAAAACTTACTTTTTAAAACAATTTAAATTGATTTATTTTCTTCCTTGTATCTCTCTTAAATACTTTTATTCTATTAATCACTCCATTAACCATTCCTTTGCCCCTCTTCTTCTTCAAACACATATGTACCATTTCTGGAATTAGGAAAACTTTGTTTGTTGGACAAATTCTGTGTTGCTCATGACTATCCATGAACAAGGAACAACTGGTAACTTTCTAGTTAGGGGACATAAGAAATAAAGTAGGTAAGTAAAATTTATAACACATAAGATAGTGACAAGTGCTAAGAAGAAGCTTTAGGGCAGTAAAAGAGAATAGGGTATACATGGATGTATGTTGACATTTTTAACAGAATATTCAGGAAATGTACCAGTGAGAAGACAGAAGAGAGGAGGGTGTCCATGACCATATCTGCAGAAATACTCAACAAGACAAAGGAAAGAAATCCTACCCCAGATAACTGTGGCTAGGATAAATGGAATAACAGTAGAAGAGGTAAGAAGAAATCAGATTTTAGGTATTTCTTTGACCATAGAACAGATAGAATTTGCTGGTGAATCTCATGTGGGGTATAAAATAAAAAGTTAATTCAAGTGTTCCTTTACTGTTTTTGCCTAAGAAATGGGAAGAATTGAGATGCTGTTAATTGAGAGAGGGAAAGACAAAGGAGATGGATTGAGAGGTGGGCTGGGCATATTAATTAGAAGTTCAGTTTTGGACAAGTTGAGCTTGGGAGCCTATTAGACATCTAATCAGAGAGGTTAAATAGACAGTTGGATTTTTGAGTCTGGAGTAAGGATCCTCAGCAAATGGATGATATTTCCATATGTCATCTTTCTTTTATCTGTTTTGCCTTTATATTGGTAAAGCACTGAAGGTCAAGATGGAGTTTGGGTCTGAGCTTAAATGTAGCAAAATGTAAATTTAGTCATGAAAGTTAGACCCATTTAATCTGTAGACATTGGTTACTTACACATTCTCAACCAATGTTTAAGGATTTGTCTTTATTTCCTATTTTATTGAAAGACTACAATATTGATTTTTTTAAATATAGCACAATAATATATCTTTCTGTTATTTCTTTCATAGTTTCAATGGCGAGTACCTATGGGTATGGGGCTTGGAAAAAATGATGACCAAGGAAGCCACCTGATCTTGATTTTATTTTGGAAACTTGGCCAGAAATGCAGCAGTACATATTCACTATTGGCAAATTCACCATAAAATTATCTTGAACTTTGGATCACAATCTGGTTAGTATTATTTTTTCCTGAACATCTCTCTCTCTCTCTCAAGGGTGACTGTAGTAGGAAAGTGATTTAGACTTGTAATCCTGCTCATGTTCTAACACCATTAACTAGGGTCACAGTAGTTAGTAGGATTACTTCCTCAGAAGACTTCTCCCCCCTCCCTTTTTCCCAGTGTTCTATACCTAAGGCAGCTCAATCTTGGAGAGTCACAAAGCAAGATACATGAGGCAATTACCCAGACCCATCATGCCCTAGGAATGATTCTTGCCTACGTTTGGCCTGCATTTGGCACCAGAAGCATCATCATTTTCTCCTAGATGAAGTTTTCTTATTAGTTGATATAAGTAATCTCCATGGGGATAAAAAATTGTTGGGTTAGCATTATTTGGAATAATTATTTTACTCAAATCTCCTAGCTGTCAGTTCTGTAAAAATTACAAGACAAATAAATATTAGGCAAATAAATACTCTAGGGCGATATTTAGATGACATACACTTTAATTTCTGATTGGAAGGATAGGAAAGTGGACAAGGTATTAACCTACGGTTGAATGTATGGAAGCACACGCACACAAAATACATTTTTTTTTTTTCCACTCCGAGTTACGTGACAGGTTTTGCAATGAATATCTGTCATTTGTTGTGGCCAGGTTTCAAAGATTTAATCTCAGTAGTTTAAAACCTAGTGAGAAATGCTGCAGGAATGACCTTTTCAAGGTATAGTTTGTTAATTGAGAATACTTGCAGTTTTCACTTCTTCAGTTCTGTATGGATATTTGTTGTTTTCGTGCAAGGATAGCTCTGCTGACAATATTCCTATTTGTGAGTGCAAGGGCAATAGACCCTTGACATTGAGGAGTCTGAGCAGTTCTTATTGAAATGCAAAACTAGGAGGTCCCCTGACTCACTGCCTAGCTACCTAATTTTGCCTGTGTAGGGGAAGCAGAACAGCATATGCAATTCAAAATCACACTTGACATATATTGTCTTCTTTAATCTTAACTACTCTTTTCATTACAAATAACTACATGTCATGACTATCGCTGTCCCTTACTAAAAAGCAAAACCTCAGCTATTAAGAATATGAGCAATTTACCATGTGTATAATGTATATACAGTTTACTATGCCCAAGACAGACACTTGGATTATGAGGTTTTACTTGCATATTTTTCATAATTTTCTTTTCTTTGAGGCACCTGTCTTCAGTTATTTTTTAAAAGACCCAATGTTGCTTTGGAATCCTTCTATTCCTTTTGGTTGCTGACCTGTTTGTTCAAAATGACACGTTTTGTCAACAATTTCTATAGTGAGCTTTGAGTTCTGGAATCGTTCTTGTTCTCATTGTTTAATTTTCCACAAGTCTTTTTGTAATATAAAGCAGGATAAAGGTGGCATTCTTAAGCCACATATGTATTCTGTAACTATTCAGGAAGTTAAGAGTTGGTCTTTGTTTGTTCTAAAAACTATACATAGTTGTCTGAGATACATCTCACTAAGCTTTTTAATTCTGTAATTAGAAAATTACAATTTCTGAGGACTGTTAATTAAGATATACTGACATTCTTTCTTCAGAAAGTATACAAAGTTATTTTTGAGTTTAGTGGTCTTTGAGGTGGGTTATACCAACCCTCCAGTTTCTCTGCTGCCAGAGAACTTCTTGGCTTGTCAATGATAGCTGAAATTACTGAATGGCAACTGCAGATCAGGTAAAAAAGATACACTATGTTAGCCAATGTCAAAAATAAACACAAGTAAACCTAAAATAGATATTATAATAACATCACCTTTTTTGCCTATCACTTAGTAGTTTCATTCTTTCCATCATCATGGATTTCTTGGGCTGCTTACACCAGAACATTTCTGCAAATTATTTTATGAAAATACTTTCAGGGTACCTGGGTAGCACAGTCAGTTGAGTGCCTGAACTCTTGGTTTCAACTCAGGTCATGATTTCATGGGTCCTGGGATCGAGCCACACATCAGGCTCCACACTCAGTGTGGAGTCTGCTTGAGATTCTCTCTTTCTACCCCTCCCCCACTTGCTTGTGCTCTCTCTCTCTCTCTCTCTCCCCCTCTCAAATAAATAAATAAATCTTAAAAAAAGGAAAATATTTCCAGGAAGTTTGCAACTTCATGTAAATAGCAAAGAATTTGACATTGAGTAATGCTTAACTAGTTTATTAATGTTTATGATGTTTTAAATGTTCGATATGGCCAAACAAAAACTTGTCAATCTTTCTAAATGTTTTTGCTTGCCAGTCCTGCATTAGGATGCCTGATGTAGTACAGGAGTATCAAGAAAGTCTACACCAATGTACTGTTGGGAATGTTGGGATGAATCAGGGGCAAATATGTACCATTCTCCAGTGATACCATAGCTTGACATATTAGGTATTACCTAATGACATGGAAGACCACATCATAGAACATAAAAAGCTAGCACAATATTTTTCATTGCAACTTGAAGAATGCACAAAATTGCTAGTATGACTTACTATATGTATACTTTGAACATGATAGTAATATGAAGTAAGATATTTTTGTTTGAAATTTATTGCTTAGATGTACAATTAGTTCTGAACTGTATAAAACTATTGAGAATTTTGTTGTCAACAAGTAAGTTTTGTATGAAAGTGTGTTCTGATGGTGCAGCTTCAATGATAGGACAACATTTTGAATAATTACCCAGATTAAGGATCTTCCTCCAGAATGCAAATAAACTCATTGCTTTCTTCACAGAGAAAGTTTTATGATGGAAAACAAATAATAAGTCAATTGATATAACCACTGTACTTAGTGATGTAGAAAAATTTGTGAATTATATAAAGACCATTGTGTTAGAGTTTATTCTCTTTAGTATATGATAATATGAATGATGATTATTAAGAATTACATTCTTAAGCATGATGGATATTGAGTGGAAATTTTCTGCCAGTCATGTTTAAACTATGTAACAAACTCTTAGTGTTTCTACAAGATAGGAAAACAGTTTGGTCCCAGCTTTTAATATGAATTAACAGCAGACAAACTTATTTTTTTTAATTTTGTTTTTGTTTCTGATAACCTTAAAACTTCCCTAGAAGAAAGTCATGTCATATTGTTTACAAATTGTAATTTTGTGCATTTACTTCTTCAGGTACAACAGTGGCTGGTCTTCTGCTATCCATTCCCTAGCCTCATAGATGAGGTACAAAAGTAGCAATGGTGTTTTTGTAGTAAGGTGTGTTTAGACATTTTAATAGTAGTGTCTTTTCCTAACATTGAGTGCCTTGTTGGATCTTACAGGCATTCTGTGAACCCAACTATTCTTTATCCTAGCATCTTTTACAAATATCTTGGCTTCTTAAGGTAGCTGGAGTGGATTCTATTGTTTATAACTAAGAACTCTGACATTGACAACCATGAGGCAAGTTCCCTCTCCTGTTCATTTTCCCTCTCCCCTTCCTCTTCCCTCTCCCCTTCCTCTTACAGATTCTATGTGTGGTGATAATATCATCTTTTTAAGTCTCATGATGCTCCTCTCTAGGTGCTATCATTTTGTCCCAGTTAATAATGGGCTTTCTTCTCTTAGCATAAAGTAGTATCTGCAATAACATATGTTACTCCTTCAATAACTGCTGCACTAACAGGATTGGATAACAAGCATCTTTATGTATATCATATGCCCCTTTCTTTTTGCTACACTACTCATATTATGAAACTTCTTTTGGCTACATTTACATAGATTTTTGGTTCTACAATGCAGTGCTTCTCAAATACCTCCTTTGAAAGACTAAGTCTTTTTTTCTAGTCCATTGTGACATTTTGGAAAATGTAATAATGAATTACTAAAAAAATTAAAAGCACAGACATTCATAACAGAAGCTCATATATTTTATTATTGGATTTGACAAGAATATAATTATATTTCAGTAAATATGATTAAAACAAATAGGGTCAAAATCAATTAAAAACTATACACATTGTTTATTGGAAGTGTACATATAAGTGAGTAATCTAGAGATTTCCTATTATATTTGAAAATTTGCACGTTACAAAATATTAACTAAACAAGAAGTTATGAGTAAAATATTCTGTATATCAAGTGCCCATTCACACACTGAATAAAAACCACACATATGGTTATTTAAACTTGACTGTGACAAATGAGCTTGCTTCTTGCTTATTGATTTATATATTTCCAGGTAGATCTGGATAATGAGTGAAATTTTTCTTCTGATAACCTATGGCTTGAATTTATTAATCTGATACTATAAATGAATACATCATTAGAAAAAGCTAAATCTAAGTTATAGATTTTTTTTTTTCCTTTTCAACAGGTCTGTAGATATTCTATGGTTCTACTGATCTAAGCTGGGATCAGTTAGCCTTGGTACCAACTGATTTGGTTTCAGGTCTTCCTCATATGCTTTCATATTCTTCTTGGCAGCTTACTGGGGCATACTCTTCCTATAGTGGGTCACAGGAGCACAACAGAGCAATGTAAATGATGTACAATCTAAGCCTCTACTCAGATAATACTGACATCCTATTGTTCAAAGCAAGTTCCATGGGCAACTTCAATAAAGCATGGAAATATATTTCACTTACTCTAGAGAAAGAATTGCAAAGCCACATTTAGAAAGTATAATGCCAGGAGTGACTGAGAACAATTCTTCAAGCTACTACATCTACTTTCATTAATATCCATTTACTTTGGGGTTACTGCTGAGACATGATTATTGTTTAAGCCAGCACAAATCAGAATAAAAAAGTAATGATTCTTAGTCAAAGTCATAGTTATGATGGCAGGACTTCATATTGTAACCTTCCTTCCTCTGGTATTCATGGAGAAACTTAATAGAAGGTTCCCACATTATGGTTCTATTTTAATATGTTCTATATAATGGGAAGATAATATACACAAAGCCAGTAGAAGGCACAACCTTGGAGAAATGTGACTATTCTTCTCTAAGACAGACCACATAGCCTTCACTAGTTTTAGAAAAAATTACCCTGATCTTTCTAAATCTCACAAAGGGAACATGGGATATCACATTATATCTTAAAAGACCACCTTATTTTAATCCCTTTAGAAAAATGCCTAACCACTTCAATGCCACTAATATCAAAGGCTGTAGAATTACTACATTTTAATTTATAGCACCTAAATCTTTAATAATAAAATAGCAATATAAATTTCCTAAACTTGATGATTTTGATGGTATTATAGTTATATAGGAGAATGTCATTGTTTGTGGAAAATATACAATAATGTATTTGGGTATAGGGGTCATCATGTTGGTAACTTATTCTCAATAGATTCAGGGGAAAAATAGTTCTTTGAACAATTCTTTCAACCTTTCCATAAGGTTGATAATTGTGTCAAAAAATTTAAAAAGCTGCACCAATAACAAAAATGTGATATATTTATGAAAAAATATAGCAAAAGCCATTAAGATTTTTATGTAGAAATGGTAAACATTTACTAGAAGTCATTTAAAAACTAAATAGATATACCATGTTCATGGAGAGGACCTTGCAATATTTAAAGCTATCAATTATCCTGAAATTAACTTATCAAAGAGACTGAAATATAATTAGTAACAGTTTTCCATGGAACTTGGTGAGGTGATCCAAAACTTCACATAGAAGAGCAGAGGGCTGAGAATAGCAAAAATTCTTTATATATATATGTGTGTGTGTGTGTGTGTATATATATATATATATATATATATATAAATAACACAAATCCGGGGAATTTTCTTATAACAAGGCTTATTATAATGCTTTGAATAGAGATCTCAGAAATAGATTTATGCACATATGGAAACTTGGTTTAAAACAGATTTGTCATGCAGATCAGTGGGGAAAGGATACATTTTTCAAAATAGTAATATGATAGTTATACAATTAGATTCATTTTTCTCACTGGAAGTTTTTAGTGTCTTTTCAATTCCCTCATTGCTCTGAAAATCATGAGGATGTCCTTTAGTGTGGATTATTTTTATTCATTGTGCAGGAAGTGTGGTAAGCATTTTAAATATGAAACTAATGCAATTCATTCAGTCTATCTAGACAATTTTCTTGAATTAAGTCTTTGGTAATTTCCTACACTATTTTTTTTCTGATTTTCTTCAGGCACTCCTATTATTCAGATATTGGTCCTTTTGTACTGATCATCTAATATTGTTTTATTATCTTACACTTTAAGCCTATTTTTCTTTTCTTTTATTATACTTACCGGGAGATTTCCACGATATATCCCCACCCTGCATTGAATTTTAATTTCTTCCATATTTTTAAATTCTGAGGGCTAATTTTGTTCTCTAAATATTCTTTTTCATAGCATGCAGTTCTTTCATACGTGTGATGTTTTTTTCTTCTCTCTGCTGAGATTAATTATAACTCCTTTTTGCATGTTACTCTCCTTGCATTGTTTTCACTTATTTTAAAATCCTTTTGGAAATTTATTTGTTTTCTAGATAGAAAAAATCCTCTATTGATATTTGGCTGCTCCATGTAATTAAGGGAAGATCTCAAAAGCTGATTGGAAGCTCTCTGCATTGATGAGAACAGTTCCCTGGTAGATTTCACTCTAGATGACCTAATCAAGGGACTTCATTTGGGGACCCAAACTGTCAGGATCTGTATATGTACATTTGTAAATGAATATGTTTATGTGCATATGTATGTTTATATATACACATGTACATATTTTTCCATCTGAGAAGTATCTTCCATCTCTGGCTATAGGTTATAAATTCCTCTATCATTATCCTGGACCCCAAATAGGGTGATAATAAAAATAGTTAACACAGGGGCACCTGGGTGGCACAGTCAATTAAGCATCTGACTCTTGGTTTCTGTTTGGGTTGTGATCTCAGTGCCATGAGATTGAGCTGGGTGTTGAGCTCTGCCCTCAGTGCAGAGTCTGCTGGAGATTCTCTCTCACTCTCCCTCTGCCCCTTCTACCCATGTTCTCTCTCTATATATAAAATAAATATATAAATAAATAAATCTTTTTTTTAAAGTAGTTAACACATATATAGTGTTTATTTTTTGTTGAGGACTGGAAAATACATGCTTCACAAACATTCACTCATTTAATCTTTACATTAGTCTAATAACTATGATTATACCTATTTTTCAGAAGAATAAGTTGAGGCACAAAGAAGAAAACTAACTTACCGCAGGTCATAAAGCTTGTTAAGATGCAAAGCTGGGATTTCATAATTCAAGAGAGTAGGCTCCTAAATGGGATACACTTGGTTTCTTATCTAGACATGCATTTAATCCCCCAACACTGCTTTCTTTTTGATGGAATAACCCTCTTCGCTGCCTGGTGTTCTTCCAGTTCAAAGTACTATATTGTTGACTCTACAGGTGATATACCTTCAGTGCTTTTCTAATGCAGGAAAAGGTCATTGCCAATCTGAGTCAGGTGGGTGAAGATCAAAGTGTCCAAACTCTTAGCAGATTTTCAAATTATCCTCCTGTTTTTAGCTCCATCTAACAACATTTACAGAGGTCTGTAGTTCAGCAAATTCTTGCACATTTCTAGGATAATGCAATGCAAAGCAGGTGGTTCTCTGTCTTCCTCTGTGGTTATTTAAATTTCAGCTTTCTCTGGTCTTCTAAATTTGTTACCACTATCCATCTGTTTTACATTCCCATATTTTTTCTTTTTGACTTTAATTGTCCTTATATGATATTTCTTTTTAAAAAATTTCACTTTACACTTGTTTCCATGAGAATTGAAGAGGAAACTGGGGTGAATATGTGTGCTTATTCTCTCATGTTTAATAAGAACCCACTTTTATCTGTTTTTCTTGATGCAAATTACTTGCAACTTGCTTCTTATTTGTAGATGGTGGATTCCAAACTAAGAATCATGTACTGGATCAAGAAAGTTCCCTTTCATCATCTAAAATTTCCTGATCTCAGTTTGTTGAGGAGAACAGCAAATCAGAAGCCAGATCCTAGAGATTGGCTGGAAATACTGAATCTGCCACATCAGTCAGGGCTTTCTATTATGTAGGGTATGCAACTCCTGAATATAATTTGAAAGATAGAGGAAGTAAGGATGACTATTCCAGACTCTATTCAAAAGATCTAGAAGCTTGGGCGCCTGGGTGGCTCAGTTGGTTAAGCGACTGCCTTCGGCTCAGGTCATGATCCTGGAGTCCCGGGATCGAGTCCCGCATCGGGCTCCCTGCTCAGCAGGGAGTCTGCTTCTCCCTCTGACCCTCCCCCCTCTCATGTGCTCTCTCTCTCTCTCATTCTCGCTCTCTCAAATAAATAAATAAAATCTTTAAAAAAAAAAGATCTAGAAGCTTTAGGCAGATGAGCATTGGTGTAGTATTCATATACAGTTTCTTCATCTTTAAGCACCTACAGCCTTAAGGCTACATATATTAAATCTGTTTGAAAACCAGACAAAATAACTGCTACAAAGAGGAAACTAGGAAGAAATTCAACTGTGTAGTGGTTCTTAGCATCTGCTTCACATGAAAATGACCTGTGGAGTTTTTTTAAAGCCCCATTTCAAAGGCTTCCCACAAACCCAATTAAATCTGAAACTCTAGGGGTGGAGTCTAAGTAACAGTATTTTTAAAGTGTCCTCAAGTGATTTCAATATGCAGCCTTGTTTATTTGTCTTATGCATGGTTTGAGCAAACCTGAATCTAACAATAAATCTGTTAAAGACACTTAGTTGTTGGTATCTCTGTGGCCATCCCTGGATCTTTTGGTATGAGACTAATTCAATAATAGAGCAAAGCTGAAGATAATTGATCTGCAGTTTAGTGTCTGGCTATTCCCCCTTGTTGGTATTCCTTTCAGAGCTCACTCCAAGCATTCCTTCTTTGCTGCCAAGTTATTTTTCTAAGACTTCTTAAACTCCTAGTATAGGCTTATGAAAAATATATACACATACTTTTTTCTTTCTGGTAAACTTTATAGCAACTGGAGACAACTCTCACAGCAAGGTGACTTGGAAGGCTGAATATAAATAACTAGATCCTGAGTTATATTAATTGGTAGAGATGGAAAGTGGGAAAGTGAATTTCAGTCCTGTTAGATTTTGTTATAAAGCAACCTCTCTCTCCAACAGCCATCTTAATTTAATTACCACTTTATCCATTACTGGCTGAATTTGTGACAATGACAGCTTTATGTGTCTCTCTTAATAGGAACTGAGTCGAGCTTCCACTTGAAGTGTCAGGGTCAGAGGAGCAGTGGTTGAAGTGCCTCAGTACATCACTTGAGTGGAAGAGCTTTCCAGCTAATATACTTAGGGGAAGTATGAACCGCTCCACTCCCTCCCCTCACCCCTTCCAAAACAGCATCCTGCTGGCTCTTAACTGTGTTGAGAAATACCAAGGCTCATTTAAGGAAACAGTTGTTAGGACATAGAAGGAGAGAAGAAGGTGTGGAGTTTTAAAGATTTTGAAAGGAGAACAAATGTTAAGTTTCTTGTAATACTCGAGACATCAATTCAGTCAAGAAGTGGAAATAGTTGTTAAGGGAAGAAACACAATGGAAAGGATAATGCTTCCTCTGAAATAAATGGAAACACCACAGTGCAAGCACATGTTTGTCTATGTTCTTTTTAGGTTGGGGGAAGTGGATTGAGTGAGGAATATGAATGCCAGGTGCTTTTATTCATTTGTATCCCCTATTATTACAGCAGATTTACATGAGGTTGATCTCTGGCCACTGGGAATATGAAAGCAGATTCAACAGATAAAAGGCCATGTAGGGTCTTATTTATGGCTCATTTCAATCCCAACTTGTAATCCTAAAATTCTTTCATAGGAGAGCTAGTAATAACTATAATAACTTTGTACTGCTTGTTTTTTTTAATTAAAATGAAATTTTTTTTATTTTTGCTTAAAATAAAATTCCAGGAATTAATTGACCATAAATATAAACACTGTATGAAAAAACCACAGAACCCTGAGTATCCCATTTGCCAGCCCAGGATAGAAGTTTATGTGAGCAGTCAGGGGGATGGGAGGGGATGAATGATGAATAGCAACTCAAGTTCAGGAAGCAAAAAGCAAAGATAATATGCTTGCAGAAACTTTGCCAACTGCATTCCCAAACCACTTGATTAAATAGTTGATGTCATTATGAAATAATTTTGATTATGACAGTCAAAAAGAGTGGACAAGTTAAAAGTGTATAAGAGGTACCTGGGTTGCTCAGTTGGTTGAACATCCGACTCTTGATCTCAGCTCAGGTCTTGATCTCAGGGTCATATGTTCAAGCCCCACATTCAGCTCCATGCTGGGTGTGGAGCCTACTTAGAAAGGAAGGAAGGAAGGAAGGAAGGAAGGAAGGAAGGAAGGAAGGAAGGAAGGAAGGAAAGAATATACAGTGTGTATAAAATATGTATCAAAACATATATGCAGTTTGTTTTATTTTAGAGTAGTAGATGATTCCATTTTCCAAACCCACATATAAGTAGCTTTGGAAACTAATATGTAAAAAGGGAAGTGGGAAAATTAGCATGATATATGCCACAACATAGGCATTTTTATTGGTCAAAATTTTGAGGCTGCAATTGACAGAAAGCTCAAAAAGTGTTAGGGGAAAAAAAGAAACAAGAAATGTGTTCCCTCATATAATTTAAAACTTTTTTGGGGGTGGTTGGGTAGCTCAGTCAGTTAAGCATCTGCCTTCAGCTCAGATCATGATCCCAGAGTCCTGGGATTGAGACCCGCATTGGGCTTTCTGTTCAACAGGGAACCTTGTTCTCCCTCTCCCTCTGCCTGTTGCTCCCCCTATTCGTGCTCTCTCTCTGTCCAATAAATTAAAAATCTGTAAAATAAATAAAACTTTTTTGTTGATCCATAAGCAATTTGAAATTAAACACTTTGACCAGGATAAGTGGAATATGAGGTAAGACATGTGCCTACCCCTGGAAGAAGGAGGTAGGGTCAAGGCCTTTTGGATCACTGTGTAGAAGTAAGAAAAGGGGTGATTTCCCCAAAGGAAAATCAAGATGTTATCACCCAAGTAGGAGGGTATAGATAATGGGCAAAGAAAAACGGCTGATGTTACCACTAGTAATTAAGTAATGCTAACTGAATGAGTGGCCATGTTGTGAATGGAGTAAAAAGAAAATGAGGAGAACAGTATGTGAACAAATGTAAAGGACTGAGGCAAAATTAACATTTTGCAGTGCATCAGAAGTGTACTGCAGTGTCCCCTTTATTTTTGTCTTTTGGTTAAAAGGTTTTCTTTCTTCCATTGAGGTACATGCCATGTTACACTAGACGTAGCAATTTCTGATGTTTTTATATATGAAAATGTCCCATTCCTTAAAAACCCCTATTGCTTAGGACTGGAACTATCAAAATCAAATAGTTTCTGAGTTTAATCAGGGTGGTGTTTGTGTGTTCTGGCTTATTCTCTTTTTCTCCTTTTCTTTCTCCTTGTAAAGGAGATCCTCAGATCCACACCCATACACGCTTTTTTTTTTTTTTTTTTTTAAGTGGAGTAGGGCTTAGGGGAAAGAGAACAGACAAGGACCTAACTCTTTATCAAGAGCACACAACACTGATAATGATATTCTCTGTAGGACCCTGGATGATTAGGTGAACAGCAAATCATCCAGGTCAAACTAACCTGGGTTGTCATTCTTGACTACATCTCAGGATGACCAGTTAGCACTTTACTTAGCACCTGGTGGTTACAAACACAAGGATAGTTTCCCTTCCTTTCTAGATTACACAATTATCAATCAGTCTTAGATTTCTAGCTTATCAACTAAGCAAACTTTTTCTGGCCTAGTAATACTTTATTATAGGAAATAATGAGGTAAATAGTATTTCCTATTTAATGTTTTGAGAAAACATGTGATTCAGTTTAACTTTCTCTTCATTGTAAACACTATTTTAAAAATAAAAGCACCTATTCAGTTGAAGAAATGCTAATTCCTGAAGGAGCAACATTTTATCTAGAACTTGCTTCAAAAACTGTTCCTGATTTCTCTGTGCTATTTTGATCTAGAAATTAAGCTAGAAATTCCATAAGGTGTGATCTGAACCTTAATCTGACAAAACTCATGTTTCTTTAGCAACACAAAGCATTTGCATACTTGAGAGAAAATGTTAATTTTAAGACAACAATGCAAAGAACAAAGGAGTAGAATATTTCAATGTTTCCAGTGTTCTCCATGTAAAAACAGAACAATTAAAAAAATAATAGCCACATCACAGATCTAAATTGTACTCCTTTATTCTGTCAATAATTATGGCAGTCTAAAAAGTAATTACTGATGAAAGACTTCGTCACCTTTCTGTTAAAATTCATTTAATGACATGCATCTTAGCTTGGATCTGAGTCAGAGCTACTTTTTTTTTTTGAGACTTACTGTAAATTGTATGGGATGTGGAGGTGGGGTAGTCCAAAAAATGTACATGTGGCAGTATCTTACCCTTATTCATTATTAGTTTATTTCTAGAATATTTGTTTCTAGTTTTTTCTTATTTATTGTTAACTTTAGATCATGGAATAATAATTTTAGATTTCATTATAATTGTAACTTCTAATATAGTGTTACCTATAATAGACTAACAAAACCATTTAATCTTTATCCGTTAAACACTATTAAATTGAAGTATAAAAACTTGTGTTAACCATGAAAGATATTTCTGGTAAGGAAAAAGAAAATTCTTCAATGGGCTTTTTTTTGCTTGTCCAAGAGAACACAATTCTAATGCATTAGGGTATACTTTCTTATAATCAGCATCTACAGTCCAACTCCTAAGCAGCAATTGTTGTGAATGCAAAATGACCATTACCCTATGACTCATTCACACTTTGCCCTTCTAATCAGAAACATCAAGAAAGATGCTAATTCATGTCAAAATATGACACTTCTTAGATATGCCAGGCTTTTCTTGGTTCCTTGAATAATTGGGCTCTTTGTGGCTACAGTCAGTCAACACTGCTCATTGTGCACCTTGTTTGTACAAGCTATGTTGTTAAACAGTAAAATCTTAAACAATACAATAAAAATTATTGCTTTTTAGGCAGCTGTTTAGCTTAAAAAACAACTGACATACACACAGATGATACTAGCTGTCTAGATTACATTCTTAATTATCAATGTAAATAATACACATAAAAGGGAGAACTCGCATTGATACACCAGTTTTATCATTTCTGTGCCTAGATTTCCTCATCTGCAAATGGGTATCTTAATAAAACCTAAGGTTGTTGTGTGTATAAATTATACTCTATGTCACATAAAATCATTATTCGTGATTATACTATTTCTCTCTTTCCCTCTTTTTCTCTCTGCTTTAGAATACCACCTAGAACATAATTGTGATGAAGGAGCAGAAGGCAAACTGAGGAAAAGGCACAAGCTGACACCCTGCAACACCTCCCCTCCCCTGTAGGATATGTGTGACATTCCTCAGGCACTCCTGGCTGCCCTAAAGCTAAGGGACAAAAAAAACAAATGGTTAACTAATAGAGATCACAGTCCACCAAGACATGAGTCTTCCTCAGTTTATAAATGTCTTAGTGATTTAAAAGAAGAAGGATTCTTTTCAATAGCCAACTTCCAGAGATGCATAGACTCAATTTCCTAGAGCTCTAATATCAACCACCTACCCATAGTGATGTGGGAAAGAAAGGTAGAAGAGAATGTAAATAAAATAAAATTTCCTTATAACCTGCAACCCATGGACAAGGACTTGAGATAGGCAGAGCATAACATTCCTCCAGGAAGCTCCCAACTGTCTTAATGTTAATGCTTTACTAGAGGGAAGAACAACCTTAATTCAACAATGGCAAGACCTCCAGTATCTTGTAGGCCCTCTTTAGCATACAAAAATTCTTTTGAGAACCTCCTTTTTCCTTACCCCCAACTCCCAAGTACATAATCAGCCACCCCTCACCCTGTAATGCAGCTCTTTCTGCCCATGGGTCCTATCCCCAAGCTCTAATAAAATCACTCTTTTGCACCAAAGACTTCTCAAGAATTCTTTCTTGGCCATCAGCTCCTAATCTCACCTATATTCTAAAATTACATCAATAATTTCTATATAAATGTCTTTTATTTCTCTAAAAACACATCTTATTTTAAATTCTCTTCTTGATTATAATCAAGAATGTTTCCACCACTGGACTTTAAACTGTGTGAATATACTTCACTGGATCACAGTCAAATTTATATCACTGCAACTTTCCTAAGTACAAATACTGAAGGTATAAGCTAAATGAATGTTGACTTGGACTGCTAGATTCAGATCTGGACTGAGTCTAGTCAGAAGTGATTAGAAACTGAAGATGAAGTAGAGGATGAAAAACTGGCAGCTATAGATGATCTTCCACTGGATATTAATTTACATCAAAATTGCCTGATGTTTAGTGTCTTGATAACCCACATTTCATATATTTTGTGGAAATATTTTTGCTAGGTCAGATGGTAAATTCTTTGCCTGTTATTTTCTCTTGAGTGGGGAGATCCTCATTTCTTAAGAGAAGACTTGTCATAGTTTATTAAATGAGATTTATTCTGACACTACAAGTATAATGTTGGGTACACAATCAATTTGTCAGATTATGAGTCAGTTTGTCCAATTATATATCTTGGTAAAAAAGAGGATAAATTTGTTTTAAGACTTATATACTTCACTTAGAGTGCATGTGCATGGCAGTGAGGGGCAGGCGGAGAGAGAGAGAAAGAGAGAGAGAGAGAAAATCCTTCAGCAGACTACCTGCTGAGTGGGAGCCCAATGGGGTTCGATCCCAGGATCCGGAGATCATGACCTGAGCCGAAATTAAGAGTCAGATGCTTAATCAATTGAGCCACCCAGGTGCCCCAAGGAGGACAGATTTTACTGAACCTATGTAAATACCCATGATAATGTAAGAAGATTCCACAAAGCATTTCTCTCTCAATTCTGAGGAATTACTGAGAACAAATTTTATTTAAAATGATTAATTTCAATTTGGAAAAGCATAGCCTATTATCCTAAGAGTTAAAAGTTCTTTTTCATTGTCTTAGTCCATGCAGGCTGCTATAACAAAAGACCATAGACTGGATGGCTTATAAACAATAGAAATTTATTTCTTACAATGTAGCCTGGGAAGTCCAAAATAAGGACACTCTATATTTGGTATCTGGGGAGGACCTGCTTTCTGGTTCACAGACAGCCTTCTACTCCTTGTCTCCTCACTTGGAGGAAGGGACAAAGAAGTTTACTGGGTGCTCTTTAATAAGGGCATTAATCTCATTCATGAGGAATTCATACCATGAGCTAATTACTTCCTAAGGACCCTCTCTGAATACTATCACATTGGGCATTGGGATTTAACATATGAATTTGGGAGACGGCACAAACATTTAGTCTATAATACCTATATATACATAAAACTGGAACATTAAAATTATACCAATAATATTTCAGACAAATATTGTATGAATGTTTTCTAATCATTGTCAATTTGGAAGACTTTTTTTTTTTTAAAGATTTTAGTTATTTATTTGACAGAGAGAGACATAGCGAGGAGAGGGAACACAAGCGGGGGAGTAAGAGAGGGAGAAGCAGGCTTCCCTGCGGAGTAGGGAGTCCGATGTGAGGCTCGATCCCAGGACACTGGGATCACGACCTGAGTGGAAGGCAGATGCTTAACGACTGAGCCACCCAGGCGCCCCTTGGAAGACTCTTCTAATCATCTATTTTTGAAGCACCAATAATTTAAAATATCTGAAACAGTCTTTTCTTTCTTTCTTTCTTTCTTTCTTTCTTTCTTTCTTTCTTTCTTTCTTTCTTTCTTTCTTTCTTTCTTTCTTCCTTCCTTCCTTCCTTCCTTCCTTCCTTCCTTCCTTCCTTCCTT
>NW_027397083.1:10531093-10531218 GCF_003265705.2 Callorhinus ursinus
CTTCCTTCCTTCCTTCCTTCCTTCCTTCCTTCCTTCCTTCCTTCCTTTTCTTTCTTTCTTTCTTTCTTTCTTTCTTTCTTTCTTTCTTTCTTTCTTTCTTTCTTTCTTTCTTTCTTTCTTTCTTT
>NW_027397083.1:10531228-10763454 GCF_003265705.2 Callorhinus ursinus
TTTCTTTCTTTCTTTCTTTCTTTCTTTCTTTCTTTCTTTCTTTCTTTTTTTTGTAGATATAGTCTTTTCAACAGGCATTTTGACTACGGTATTTTGGTGATGACAGAAATTCTAACCTAAAGTTTATACCAAGTCTTCAGGCAAGCATCAATGGGAAGCAGAAACTTGTTTGGTTTGTTATTAAATGATTTAGATTAAGTATGAATATCAGATGAGAGAGTAAATTTTCTACTGGGGTTCAGTACATAGTATTTCAGGAGTTTGATCAGTGTTTCTCCTGAGGGTAAAAAAAAAATATCATGGACAGTGAAGAAATTAAAAAATCTCTAGGAACATAAATGGTATAATTTCTGAAATCCTGTTGTAATAATATTTTATTTGTATAGTGTTTACTTAGGAAAGGCTGCCTGTTTCTTCTACTTTGATCATTATTCCCTCACAGATTTTATACTACTGTCAAGCTAATTATGAATACAGAACACAACAAACAACGTTCATTGTTCCTATCATCTCTTTTTTTATAAGGTGAAGTAACAAATATTTGTGTTTAGAGGGCCTGGGTGGCCCAGTTGGCTAAGCATCTGCCTTCAGCTCAGGTCATGATCCCAGGGGCCTGGGATCAAGTCCTGCATCAGGCTGGCTTCCTGATCAGTGGGGAGTCTACTTCTTTCTTTCCCTCTGACCCTCCCCCCTGCTCATGCTCACTCTTTCCTTTCTCTCTCACTCATGTGTGCACACACTTTCTCTCAAATAAAATCTTTAAAGAAGACCACAAATATTTGTGTTTGTCTAGAAGACCTATAGGAGTCTTCCTGAATATATTTTTTTTTTCTAAATTTAGGGTCTGATATTTGAGGCAAATCAAAAAAATAAAACAGATTTGATGACTCAAGATAGGACCATGGATGCTGAAAAACAATATCTGGTTATCTACTTAATCAAACTGTAAAATAAACACAAATGATAAAAACAGTTTTGTTCTTTTTGTTTGTTTGAACTAATTATATAATAAAATCAATTCTATGCAGAGAAGATTCTTCTGTTAAGGTATGGAATCTCTGCTATGTGAGAAGTTTACAAAGAAGATAAAGAATGATATTTTACTACCCCTTAAGAGTTTCTAAGACTTATTTATCAATTTGATAGAAAAAGAGCCAAATTTTTGTTTTGCATGTATATATACCTGACAGGGAAGTTTTCATGAATCTTCCTCACCTCCTTAAATTATCTGGAGAATAAGCCCATCAAAACTGATTTAACTTTGCCAAAATTTAAAGCTATTCATAGCTTCCTTTCAGTCTCCAGTATTATAAACGAAGGCAAGTAAAATTAATTTCCCTCAGGCCTTCTACTACTTTTATACACACTAATGTTTTCTTCTTTTCTATATATTTTTTTCTTATTTGGGATCAAAGTTATACTTCAAGACAAAACTATATTTTTTTCCTTGAAAACCAAAACCTCAATTTTACATAATACACTGGTTTTCTCAATCATTATTACTCACAGTATGGTCTCAATAATCCATATTAGTTATAACTTTTAACCAAAAGACTATCTTGTATTGAACAGAGAAAACTAGGAGATTGTACTAAGACTTAGCTGTTAGATATGAGCACAATTTGGAAGATTATCCCAGCTCATAAATATATACAACACAGTCTTAGCCTCATATACCCCTTTTCTATTTTGTTAAAGTGGCAAAACGAACAGGTTCATTACCATAACCCAAAGATATAGTGACTCCATACCACACACAAATAAGGAGCGCAAACTATATAAAATTAAAATTATGCCCTGCAATGAGTGGTTCACTATTTAATCTCACTTCAAAATTATCTATGAATTCAGATTGTCCATTAACTCATTTCAATATTAGTTGAAGGATTTTAGTTATCTAAAGATCGAAGTTTTGTTCAGTATGAAGTACTATAAACCATATTTATACTTTACATAAAGAGCTTGTCAGAATTATGATTCAATTTAATTAAATCAATATTTACATTTTTATGATCTCTAATAGAGATCCCTAACAGGTTTAAGCCAGTATGAGAAGTTTGGAATTTCAGATTAGTTTATCTCTTTGTGAAAAAACAAATCCAAATTTTATAAAAAATAAAAATCTTTTAAATCTTATAAAAATATATAATTTATAATCTCATAAAGTGTTTATATTTTGCTTCGTGTTGAAACTCAACTAATACACATATAGCTATCACTTATTTTTTAAATACAAAATTATAGAAGTAGTATAATTTGCAAAATTCACCTCATTTATGTGTTTTGAATTCTTTAAATGGTTTTAACATAGCAAAGTCTATAATAAAGATTTCTCTTAGTATTTTTAAAGTATTATGGGTTCATTTTTTTCTGTGAAATTTAGAAATATCTTAATTTTCATATGTGCTTATGGGTATAAAACAATCAGAACATAATTTAATTCAAGAAATGGTGAAATCTAATTTGTATCCTCTGGAATTAGGGAAATATTTCATACTCAAAATGAAAAGTAAAAACTTTCTTTATTTACAAAGACAGAGACACATAGAAATTACACCTTCAGTCCTACAACCTAAACCACAAGTCAAAAGTAGACACAAAATTTTAAAAATAATATATTATCTGTTCAGATTTCAAAGAGCTGTTCTCTTTCTTAGTGGGTATCTAATTCTTAAATGAGATAAACTCACAAATAGGCCAAGTTAAAAAATAATTTAAAAAACAAACAGAATAACACATCATATATTATTTTTTATCTCAATCAACATGGAATAGACCTTTATAATCTGTTTGATAGAGATTATCATAAAATTTAGACCATAAACCAAATACTCAATTTTTATTAGAACCAAAGAAGGATAACTTGTCTGTGCACAAACTGGGAATAAAAACAAAATCATAAAATCAGTAGAAAGTAAAGAAAAATAAAGAGTCAAAAATGTCAGTTCCAAGGTCATCTGGGATTTACTTACTGAAATCAAGAGAAGTTATGTTGGACTTAAGCATTCTATGGGGATGTATTTCTGGGTCATCACTACTTACCTGGCTCTAACAGGGGTGCCAATTTGACATCTCAGTGGATGACAATAATTTTTTTTGTTTTGCTATTCACATAAACTTTTTATTTCTCTGTGCCACAGTGATATCAAGATTTAACATCTAGCTTTTCCTTATTTTGATAGCACATCAAAAAATAATGGAATATAAATAATTGTGAACTATTTCCAGTTTATAAGCCATTAAGAAAATAGAAACAGGGGTGCCTGAGTGGCTCAGTTAAGTGTCTGCCTTTGGCTCAGATTGTGATCCCAGGGTCTTGGGATCGAGCCCCATGTCAGGCTCCCCGGAGCCTGCTTCTCCTTCTCCCCCCTACTCATTCTCTCTTTCTATCCCTCAAATAAATAAATAAAATCTCAAAAAAAAAAAAAGAAAATAGACACAGATGATATCATCATTTAAGGGGGAGTCAAGGCAAAATGAATGAGTAGCACCTATGTACCATTCACTTTATATGTGCTATGCCATTTAATTCATACACTAGTCTAATGAGGTAGGATTCCTATTTACTAATGAGGACCCTGACACCAAAGTTTCCTTAGACAGAGATGGTAATCAGTTGTGGTTTATCTAACCCAGAGCCAAGGTATATTTTCTATTGACTATACTGCTTACTAATCTCTCCATGGGCTTTACTGAAAAAAAAATCTTCAAGTAATACAGTGAAGAGTTATCCTTATTTCAGATTCCCTAAGCATCAATCTTTGGTTTTCACAAAGGCCTAGGATTACTTTTGTGCACTCATTTGAGTTTCAACTTTTGTTCTAAGCATATATCACTTGAACTGTTATTTACTCCATGGTTTTCTTTATATGAGTTTACTTTTAATTTAAATTTATTTAAAGAGGAAACTTTATATCACATTATAAATGTAAACCCACTGTGTTTACCAGAAACAGAGCAAAAAAGAGCAATAAGTATGAAATGATGGGAGTTCACACAGCCCCTAGAAAGCTCTCAGGTACTATAAACTGTGCATCCTGAGGGGCGGGGGTGGGGTGGGTGGGTGGTGCTGGTTATACAGGACTGGGAAGTCCAGAGGCTTCTTGGGTTTAGAGGAGGGGTCTGAGCAATTTTCTGAAGGGTCACATTCATGCTTTGATGTTATTACATCATTTACTTTTTCACCATCAGACACAGAGATTCATGGCATTGTAGAAGTACCCATTATATAATTTTTTTTCTCATTTTAAA
Organism: Callorhinus ursinus; assembly: GCF_003265705.2. NCBI lineage: Eukaryota > Metazoa > Chordata > Mammalia > Carnivora > Otariidae > Callorhinus > Callorhinus ursinus. The sequence goes on from NW_027397083.1 coordinate 10,535,480, forward strand.
CATGATAAAATTACAGAAACAAGGATCCACATGTTACTGGAACTAGAGCTTTACAATTCCAAGGGTAAATATCAGAAGAAATTAGTTTCTGGTGTGTACTTGTTTTTGGTTTTCCTGATATAACAACTTGAACTAAATGCTGATATACATAACACCCAGTGACCGTGTAATCTAATATCTTAAAATGAAATTTTCGATGTGCTGTACCTCCAGTACAAATCTGATCGAATGCCTGCTTCTTGTGGCTCTTGGCTCCAAACTTATAATTCCATAAAGTAATCTCCATTAATTTGGGGAACTTTGGGTCAATCAGATCAATAATCTTTTCTCTTAAAATACTTTGAGCTGCACAAAACTAACTATATTCCAAAGGTGTGTTTAGGTCCCTACTATAAAAAGCCATATGACCTTCATAGAATTCAAAATTATCTTTTATGCCTTCATGATATTTTAAATCAGCAGTTATTTCTAGTTGTACTTCTTTCTCTTTTATCTGATAAAGACACAAAATTGGTGGGACAAGGACCTGTGAAGTATAATGGCATCAGTTAAATGACTCTAAAGGTGGAGTGAGAGGAAATTTGCAAGGTCCATTAAATGTAGAATCATCCATTTCAACAATACTACTAGAAATCAGAATGGCAGAGTCAAGAGAACTCACACAAAGAACTAGAATTTCCTGAAGTGGAGATCCATTGGTGGTAGCAGAAGGTTTAGAGTTTTTTCTAAAAGTTAAAATCATGACTTTCAGGTACATTAAAAAATAGCTAATGTCATAGATTTTATTTAATTCATAAATTACTGAGAGAAGCAGAGAGATGTTAAAACTTAACCACATGACACTTGAGAAACTAGGGTATTTACTGGTTTATATATAAAACCGACTGATATCTGACAGAGCAATAAAAGATAATCTTGTGGTTATCTGTTTTACTGAATATAATTGGCATTTCTTCTAGATAAAAAGAAATCTACAGTTAACCTGCAACTTCACTATCTGAGACTTTTAATCAATTAGAAATAAACCACGGACATTTCCCTTGGTATTCCTCTGGTGGCCTTCAGTTCATCCCGCCCACGTTTTGGACTTACTTATATACTTTGGTTATATTTTCACAAGAGTATAATAACAGAACAGTGATCCTTGCTACAATGTAAAGCTTTCCTGCCCATTATTCTGACTCAGTCATTACCCCTAAAGCTCAAAAGAGGTTGGGATGATCAAAGATGTAAGAGAAAATCTCTTTATTAACAGGGATCCAAATAAATATGGTAGGTTCTTCCTTCCACCAAGGGGCTAAGTATAGAAACTCAAAATATTGAGTTTTTGATATCTAATATTGATATTAGAACCTATACCACAGTGTTGTGGGCAAAGTAAGAGAGAAATCACCATACTACCTGGGAAAAAAAAAAAAACTGGATAACTAGATAACTGGAGTCAGGGAGTCAGGGAGTCACCCAAATACAAATACTTGTTGCATGAGGAGCACATACCTTGAAATACATGGTTGGTAGATTCAGTATCACCAAGGAGCTGCCTGAGGACTTGCAGCAGATGCTCAGCAGAAGTGCAGGTGAAGACCTTGAGGAAAAAGAGATAAGAATTTAGATGATGATCAGAAATGGCATGAACTTTCAGTTCCAGTGCTGTTGACCAGTACAACCATGGAGGAAGATGAGGAGCACTCGGCGGAATGTTGGAACAGCAAAGAAAAAAGTACTTTGACAAAATATCTGTCGTGGAAATCTCCAAGGGAAGGCCAGAAGGAGAAGGGACTTGGCTTTTGTTGCTTGAAAGATGTAAAATTGGCCCAGTGGACTCCAAGATTAACTAGGAAAGCAAGTTTCTATGGAAAGTACAAGTTGGTGATAACTATGGGATGTTAAGATTATAAATAATACCATGTAAGGGGGTGAAGTCAAAAATTCTAGGTTTAGATTACTAGGTACAAGGACAATTTATGTCATTTTTCATCATCCAATCAAGGTGGAATAGATATTTCCCTGTACTACTCAGAATGTAATCAATATAATTTTCTCTCAAATGGAAAGCCTTGATTATCCTTCTGAAGCTCTTCTGACACACCCATAGTGGGTTAATCTCAACTGATGAAAAGAGAAGAAATACAGAGCTTGGCATGAGGCACATTTTTCTGGGTACAGGGAGTTGGTAAAATAGCAGAGGTTAAATCAATTTTTGAAAAGAGAAAAAAATATGAATGCAAGAAATTAAGATAAAAAGATGCTTTCTTTATAAAATGACCTTCTCCCCCACCTGCCTCCTTAAAGCTTAACCTCTTGAATACGTAACCTAGTTCTTTAAGAAAATTGTTACATGGCACACATTTCTTAGTGTTCTCCTCCTACACTGTAATTACATTTCCTTTTCTCAAGCCTTTAATTAAGTCTTATATACCTAAATGTTTTATACAATAGTGTCATGGAAAATAAAGATATAGGACAATAAATAAAGTGTCCCTTGACCTATTGTAAATTTTCCATTGGCACCGATAAGAAGAGTTCTGTGTCCTGTCGAGGAAACAGTGACCAAGAGTTCCAGACAAGACCCTGATCATAAGGAAATTCCTCCTCAAGACTTTGGTAACAGTGGGTGATAAGCAGAACCCCAGAAGAAAGATGGATAGACAACTCAAGAAGAAACTAAAGTAAAATTTATTTTTTCTCTCTATGCTAGAGAGCTGACCATTGAGGGTAGTGGGATAAAGTATAGTAGAAGTTTCCACAGAAATGAAGAAACTGAACATTAACTTGTAGGACCACAGGCATGCTACTAGTCAGCAGAATGCTGGATAGAGCCTGAAATCTTTCAAATCTAAGTAAAATGTATTTTTCTAGTGGACTGGTTTTCCTAGAAGGTGCTTGATGAGAATATAGCCCTGAAAGGCTCCATGTAAGCAGTAGAGAAGACACACTGCCTTCCACAAAGGAGAACAAAAGAAGCCATCAGAAGCTAGTTTCAAGTTCCCTCTCTACCCATAATAGTTATGGCAATTTAGGCAAGACACTTCACTTTGAGCCTTACTCATAGGAAATGATTAATGTCATTACCTTCTTGGAGTGTTGTGAGGTAAGATAATGATCTGTAATTCTAAAGTATTGGCGATGTAAATGTTCTACAAATCTAAAGTATCGATAATATGCATACAATGAAAAAGATTCTTTCAAAATCTTTTTGTGAATCTGATTTTCTTCCTCTTCCTTAGATGAATTTACCCGGGTTGGTATATTCATTCATTCAACGAACCCTATCCTCCTCACTAGAATATAATTTTCTTATCTTTATATTCCCTCTCCTCCCCACATGTAGATCTGCCATAGTAGAAATGTAATATTTGTTAAATGAATAAATGATTAAAGTAATGACTGAATTATTTAGTGCCACATTTTTCCTGATCTTTCCTTGGTGCTTAGAATGAGATTAATAAGAAATGTCCTCTGTCCCCATAGATTTTATCATTTTCTGTCTTGAATATATGAACTTTTAATCATTGCATTCCAGCTTCCCAGTTCACCACCAAATGAGATTCTTTTAAGTGAGGAAATGCACATATATAGAGCAGTTCACGTTTTATGCATATTTAATGACCCCAGTGAATCGTAATCTGTGTTCATGTCTTGCCACATTGTGGTGCCATTTTAAATGGTCAATACAAGCCTAGTGTGCTTATAAGGTCTTCATTTTTAAATAATTCATGTTTCCAGTCATGTGTTCTCTATGAACACATCTTTGTTTTAAACGTGGTCACAAAAAAGAAATCTTAGTAAAAAGAAGTCAATATTTTCCTGTTTTGGTTCTCATAATACACAATACTAGGCAAATTTTGTGATGGTTCTTCAAAAATCCTTCTGTATCTGCTCACAAAGGATAGATACATGGCTGCAAGAAACCTTGCAGAGTACCATCCTACTCCAACTAATACATGTGTGAGGGTGGTGAGAAGTGAAGGTAAAATAAGTAGCAAGAAATAAAAGGTCCTTCACCCCTTCAGATGATGTCTTAAACTTCAGTGGGTTTGGGATGCCTGGGTGGCCCAGTCGGTTAAGCGGCTGCCTTCAGCCTGGGTCATGATCCCAGGGTTCTGGGATCGAGTCCCACATCGGGCTCCTTGCTCAGCAGGGAGCCTGCTTCTCCCTCTCCCTCCCTCTGCTTCTGCTCTCTCTGTCAAATAAATAAAATCTTAAAACAACAACAACAACAAAAAACTTCAATGGGTTTCTAAAGGCCACTCCCCAGAGAGTAAAAGGGCCACGTCAAGAGGAAGCCTGGATTTTAAAATGGTCTCTCTGTGACTGGTTAAACTATGATTAATTTTGTCTTCTTACATCATTTCTCATATCCTCTCATTTTTCCTTTATCTTATTACATGCTTCCACCCACCCGGTGCTGGTTTTTTACTGTTTTGTGCTTACCATTTCAAACGAAGACCCACATTAAAAGGATAGCAGTTGATTACTTTCAAATTTGGGATAAATTTATTTTTATTTTTGCATCTAAAAATAAAATACCCTTTTATATAATGCCAAAACTAAGTATTAACTTTTCTCCTTTCATTTGTGTTGTAACTTTCTTGATATGTCCAAATTCAGCTTAAGGAATTTTATTGCTTCATCCCATGCAGATCAGTTTGTCATTTGTTTATTCATAGTTGTTTCTAATTTTCAATGTAGACACATTTCCCCTCAATGAGACAATAAATTTCTGAAAATCTGCCATCCTCTTTCTTTTTTTTCCCTTCTGGTTTTTGTGTTCATTCACTTACCCTTTCATCAAATCTTATTAACAACTACTGTGTGCTAGGAACAGTACTTGTAACATAATAAATACAAATATAAATGGAATAATAGGATATCTTCTCTTCCCTTAAGGGTGTAATAGTTTAATATGAAAGTTTCTAACAGATAGTCTCTATAGAGAGCTTTCTGTGTTTTGATAATTATCTGCAAGACATACAAATTTTGGGTGAGTATGCATACACTCATTTTTTGATAGAAAAAACATTTTCTAAAAAGAGTGGTTTTGAGATCTCCATCTGTTAAAAAATAATTTATAGCCATTCTCTGCCCTGTTTTATTCCTGTCCTCTTCAAACTCCTTCTCATTCCCTTCCTTTTTATGAAGGCTGTCATTATTCATCTTGCTTAAAATGAGACCTTATACACTTACTTTCTGTTAAGAAAGAGATAATAGGCCTGAAATAGAGTCACCTGTGCTAAGCTCATGTCACCAAACTGAGACTAAATACCTGATCTAAATTCAGTTCCAGTCTGTCCCAGGATCATAATCTTAACCAGTCAGTCTAGAATTTCCTGGTCAGCACTAGGGAGGTAATTGTCCCAATAGACCTCTGCTGTCTCCCAAAGAAAGGTGACCTTGCTTGCAACAGTCTACTCATTTCAAATAACTTCCTTATTCTTCCTCCTTCTGCCTATGAGAGTCATCCATTTTGTAGAGCTCCTTGGAACCCCTTTCTATCTGCTAGACAAGATGCTGCCCAATTTATGATTCACTGAATTAAACCAATTACATTTTTTAAATTTACACAGTTGATTTTTTTTTTTGCAATTCTTTTGAGAACTTTATCTTAAAGATACTAAGTCATCCACAAGAATCACTTCTAGAAGGGTGGCATGAGGGCCTCTGCAGACCCACTCCCCTATGAAATAATCATCACTGAAAAAAATTATAAAGCAAACAACTATTTAAGATCTGTGGAGAGGGAAGGGAAAAAATGGCAGAGGAATAGGGGACCCTAATCCAACCAGTCCCTTGAATTGAGCTGGAAATCTACCAGACCACTCTGAACACCCACAAAATCAGCCTGAGATGTAAGAAGATATATCTGGATCTCTACAAACAGAATATTGTAGGCGGTTGATTTCGAGGTATGAAGCAGGGAGCTGTGATTCTGAGGGCAGATATCAGAAGATAAATGGAAGGGGGAGGGAAATGTTGGGATCCTGTACTGCCAGTGCACAAAAGCCTCCCGCGCTGGGGCTGGACACAGACTCGCAGACTGGTAGCAGTGGGGAATGGACTTTAGGGCAACCCCCTGGACTAAAAGCTGGAGTGGCAGGGCCATGCGTGGGAACTGGGGGGAGCTGGCAGTTTTAGAAGCACAAAGGGCAGAGACATGCCCTGACTTGGAGGTGAGGACTGGGAGTGCTGCCAAGGGGTGTGCAACCCAGGACACTGCAGTTTTAAGCAGCAGAGACAGAAATGGAGATAATGTGGCCTGGAGAGCTCACTAAGGAACAGACTGCGATCTCTCTGTTCTGAGGCAGAAGGTTGGAAATGGTCTCCTCTGCCCTGACTCTTGGAAGAGAAAAGGAAAGCCACCAGGGAAAGCTGCCAGAGAACAAAAGCTACAAAAAATTGGTTTTCACTGAGCTCATTCCCCCACAGGGGGCAGGGCAACTCTGCCCAAACAGAGTTGCCTGAGTAACGGTGCAGCAGGCCCCTCCCCCAGAAGACAGGCCGGGAGAACAAGAGGCCGACAACCCTAAGGTCCCTATAAAACAGGTGCATCTTGCTTGGGTTGTGGTCAATAATTTGGATTCTGTACACTCCCTCAACCACCCCTCAACAGAATGACTAGGAGGAGGAATCCCCAAAATAGGAAAGACTCAGGCTGTGAGTTCTGCCACAGATTTACAAATGGATACAGATAAACCAAGATCTTGTAAATGGACTTCAGGGTAACATTTATGAAGATGAGAGCTAGAATAGAGAAATCGATTAATGGCAACATAGAGTATCTAAGGGCAGAAATGAAAGCTGAACTGGCAGAACCTAAAAATGCTATCAATGAGATCCAATCTAATCTAGATAATCTAACAGCTAGGGTAAGTGAGACAGAAGAATGAATTAGTGATCTAGAAGACCAATTAATAGACAAGAAGGAAAAGAAGGAGGCCAGGGAAAAGCAACTCAAATTCCATGAAAGTAGAATCAAAGAAATAAGTGACACCATGAAACGTTCCAATGTCAGAATTATTGGGATCCCTGAGGGGGTGGAGAGAGAGAGAGAGAGAGGACTAGAAGGTATATTTGAGCAAATTGTAGCTGAGAACTTGCCTAATCTGGAGAATGAAACAAACATTCGTGTCCTAGAGGCAGAGAGGACCCCTCCCAAGATCAAGGAAAACAGACCAATGCCCTGGCATATAATAGTAAAACTTGCAAATCTTAGAACCAAGGAAACCATCTTAAGGGCAGTTAGGGGGAAGAGATTCCTTACGTACAGAGGGAGGAACATCAGAATAATGTCAGACCTATCCACAGAGACCTGGCAAGCCAGAAAGGCTGGCAAGACATATTCAGGGTACTAAATGAGAAGAACATGCAGCCAAGAATATTTTATCTGGTAAGGTTGTCATTTAGAATGAATGGAGAGATGCAGAGCTTCCAAGACTGGCAGAAGATGAAAGAGTATGTGACCACTAAGCCGGCCCTGCAAGAAATATTAAGGAGGTTCTATAAAAAGAGAAAGACCCCAAGGGTGATATAGAACAGAAATTTACAATCTATAGAAACAAGGACTTCACAGATAACATGAAGATAATAAATTCATATCTTTCATTAAGCACTCTCAATGTGAATGGCCTAAATGCTCCCATAAAATGGCACAGGGGTGCAGATTGGATAAAAAGACAGGACCCATCCATATGATGTCTACAAGAGACTCATTTTGAACCTAAAGATACATCCAGACTGAAAGTGAAGGGATGGAGATCCATCTTCCATGCCAATGGACCTCAAAAGAAAGCTGGGGTAGCAATTCTTATATCAGACAAATTAGATTTTAAGCTAAAGACTATAGTTAGAGACACAGAAGGACACTATATCATTCTTAAAGGGTCTATCCAACAAGAAGATCTAACAATGGTAAATATCTATGCCCCCAACATGGGAGCAGCCATCTACATAAGCCAACGGTTAACCAAAATAAAGAGTCATATTGATAACAATACGTTAATTGTAGGAGACCTCAATACTACACTCTCAGCAATAGACAGATCATCTAAGCAGAAAATCAACAAAGAAACTAGAGCTTTGAATGACACACTAGACCAGATGGACCTCATAGATTTATACAGAACATACCACCCTAAAACAACAGAATAGTCATTCTTCTCAAGTGCACATGGAACTTTCTCCAGAATAGACCACATTCTGGGTCACAAATCAGGTCTCAACCGATACCAAAAGATTGAGATTATTCCCTTCATATTCTCAGACCATAATGCGTTAAAACTGGAACTCAATCACAAGAAAAAATTTGGAAGAAATTCAAACACTTGGAAGCTAAACACCACTCTGCTCAAGAATGTTTGGGTCAACCAGAGAATCAAAAAAGAACTTAAACAATTCATGGAAACCAACGAGGATGAAAACACATCAGTCCAAAACCTATGGGATACTGCAAAGGTGGTCCTAAGGGGGAAATATATAGCCATCCAAGCCTCACTCAAAAAAATGGAAAAATCCCAAATTCACCAACAAACTTTACACCTTAAAGAACTAGACAAAAAGTAACAAACAATGCCTAAGCCACACATTAGGAGAGAAATAATTAGGATTAAAACAGAGATCAATGAATTAGAGACCAGCAACACAATTGATCAGATCAACGAAACTAGAAGCTTATTCTTCAAAAGAATTAAGATTGATAAACCCCTGATCAGACTTATCCAAAAGAAAAGAGAAAGGACCCAAATTAATAAAATTATGAATGAAAGGGGAGAGATCACAACTAACACCAAGGAAATAGAAACAATTATTAGAAATTATTATCAACAACTATATGCCAATAAATTAAGCAACCTGGAAGAAATGGATGACTTCCTAGAAACCTATAAACTACCAAGACTGAAGCAGGAAGAAATTGAGAACCTGAATAGGCCAATAACCAGTAATAAGATTGAAGCAGTGATCAAAAACCTCCCAAAACACAAGAGTCCAGGGCCCGATGGATTCCCTGGGGAATTCTACCAAATATTCAAAAAAGAAATAATACCTAGTTTCCTGAAGTTGATTCAAAAAATAGAAACAGAAGGAAAGCTTCCAGACTCATTTTATGAGGCCAGCATTACCTTAATCCCCAAACCAGGCAGAGATCCCATCAAAAAGGAGAATTTCAGACCAATATCCCTGATGAATATGGATTCCAAAATTCTCAACAAAATTCTAGCTAATGTGATCCAACAATACATTAAAAGGATCATCTGCCACAACCAAGTGGGATTCATCCCCGGGATGCAAGGGTGGTTCAACATTCACACATCTATCAGTGTGATAGAACATATTAATAAGAGGAGAGAGAAGAACCATATCATCCTCTTAATTGATGCAGAAAAAGCATTTGACAAAATACAGCATCCTTTCCTGATTAAAACTCTTCAGAGTATAAGGATAGAGGGAACATTCCTCAAGTTCATAAAATCCATCTATGAAAAACCCACAGCGAATATCATCTTCAACGGGGAAAAGCTGAGAGCCTTTCCCTTAAGATCAGGAACATGACAAGGATGCCCACTGTCACCACTATTGTTCAACATAGTACTAGAAGTCCTAGCAACAGCAATCAGACAACAAAAAGAAATAAAAGTTATTCAAATGGTCAAAGAAGTCAAACTCTCTCTCTTCACAGATGACATGATAATTTATGTGGAAAACCCAAAAGACTCCACCCCCACATTACTAGAACTCATACAGCAATTCAGTAATGTGGCAGGATACAAAATTAATGCACAGAAATCAGTTGTTACTTATACACTAACAATGCACCTCTAGAAAGAGAAATTAGAGAAACGATCCCATTAAAATAGCACTAAAAACCATAAGATACCTCGGAATAAACCTAACCAAAAAGGTGAAAGATCTATACTCTAGGAACTACAGAACAGTCATGAAAGAAATTGAAGAAGGCACAAATGGATGGTAAAACATTCCATGCTCATGGATCGGAAGAATAAGCATTGTTAAAATGTCTATGCTGTCCAGAGCAATCTATACGTTCAACGCCATCCCCATCAAAATTCCAATAACATTTTTCAAAGTGCTGGAACAAACAATCCTAAAAGTTGTATGGAATCAGAAAAGACCCTGAATCACCAAGGAAATGTTGAAAAAGAAAAACAAAGCTGGGGGCATCACGTTGCCTGATTTCAAGCTATATTACAAAGCAGTGATCACCAACACAGCATAGTAGTGGCACAAAAACAGACATATAGACCAATGGAACAGAAAAGAGAGCCCAGATATGGACCCTCAACTCTATGGTCAAACTTTTCGACAAATCAGGAAAAAAATATGCAATGAAAAGACAGTTTCTTCAATAAATGGTGCTGGGAAAATTGGACAGCTATATACAGAAGATTGAAACTCGACCATTCTCTAACACCAGACACAAAGATAAACTCAAAATGGATGAAAGAGTGTGCTATGGTGAGCGCTGTGAATTGTGCAAGACTGTTGAATCACAGACCTGTACCTCTGAAACAAATAATGCAACATATGTTAAGAAAAAAAAATAACAGGAGGGGAAGAATGAAGGGGGGGAATCGGAGGGGGAGACAAACCATGAGAGACGATGGACTTTGAGAAACAAACTGAGGGTTCTAGAGGGGAGGGGGTGGGGGGATGGGTTAGCCTGGTGATGGGTATTAAAGAGGGCACGTTCTGCGTGGAGCACTGGGTGTTATGCGCAAACAATGAATCATGGAACACTACATCAAAAGCCAATGATGTAATGTATGGTGATTAACATAACAATAAAAAAATTTAAAAAAAGATAATTGGTTGCCAGGGGATGAAAGGAGACAAGGATAAATAGAGCACTGAGGATTTTTAGGGCAGTGGAAACACTCAGTATGACACTATAATGGTGGATACATGTCATATATTTATCAAAAACCATAGAATGTACAAGTCTAAAAGGAAACCCTAATGTAATCTATGGCCTTTGGGTGATAAGAATATGTCAATGTAAGTTCATCAGTTATAACAAATGTACCACCCTAGGAAATGTTGATAATGAGGGAAGCTGTGCATGTGTGGGGGCAGGGAGCACATGGGAAATCTTTGTGCATTTTGCTTGATTTGCTTGATTTTTGTGATGAAGCAGTAGCTGTTCTAAAAAAGATAATTGGCTGTTTAAACAAAATTAATGTCAATGTATTTTGTATTTAAAATGCATGTGTAAGTTAAATGCATGACAACAATATAATAAAGGCCAGGGAGGGAAGAACCAGAAAAAAAAATGGATGAAAGACCTCAATGTGAGACAGGAATCCATAAAAATCCTAGAGGAGAATATAGGCAGTAACCTCTTCCACATCGGCCACAGCAACTTATTTCAAGATACATCTCCAAAGGCAAGTGAAATAAAAGCAAAAATGAACTTTTGGGACTTCATCAAGATAAAAAGTTTCTGCACAGCAAAGGAAGCAGTCAACAAAACAAAGAGGAAACCCACAGAATGGGAGAAGATATTTGCAAATGACATTACAGACAAAGGGCTGATATCCAAGATCTATAAAGAACTTCTCAAACTCAACACCCAAAAAACAAATAATCAAGTCAATAAATGGGCAGAAGACATGAAGAGACACTTCTCAAAAGAAGACATACAGATGGCTAACAGACACATGAAAAAAATGTTCATCATCATTAGCCATCAGAGAAATCAAAACCAAATCAAATCAAAACCACGTTGAGATATCACCTTATACCAGTTAGAATGGCAAAAATCGACAAGGCAAGAAACAACAAATGTTGGAGAGGTTGTGGAGAAAGGGGAACCCTCCTACACTGTTGGTGGGAATGCAGGTTGGTACAGTCACTTTGGAAAACATTGTGGAGGTTCCTCAAAAAATTAAAAATAGAGCTACCCGATGACCCAGCAATTGCATCACTGGGTATTTACTCCAAAGACACAGACGTAGTGAAAAGAAGGGCCATATGCACCCCAATGTTCATAGCAGTAATGTCCGCAATAGCCAAATCATGGAAAGAACTGAGATGCCCTACAGCACTGGGTGTTATACACAAACAATGAATCATGGAACACTACATCAAAAACTAATGATGTACTGTATGGTGACTAACATAACATAATAAAATTAAATTAAATTAAAAAAATAAGGTCTGTGGAAATTGTCCTAAGTTATTACAGAAAATAAAGAATTATTTATTCAAGAAATTCTACTAAATTTCAGTAATAATAATAGTGAGAGTTTGTGGCACTTGTGCTGTAACCTCTTCCCTCTCTTCTGATCCCAGCTAGGTGGGGTAAAGCTCCAAGGTAGCAGGTGTGGCCAAGAAGACATGGCTCCCACTCCTTCCAGCTTGCAGTCAAGTTCTATGATATTTTCCAGAAAGAGGCAAGACACCAGCATTTCTCTTCCACCCTCCCTCTCCCACCATTTCTCATCTGCCCCACTTCCACATTTTAGAAATCAAATTCAAAGTAACTATGGTGGGAATGGTCAGGAGCTCTTTTTCCCTACCTAGCCCCCACTTGTAGTCTTAAGTCTCTACAGTGGTGCAGCATGCTATAAACAGTATGAACTTGAATGCCCTTACCTCAGTTTGTTCATAGGATGAAGGTTTCACACCTGGATATACAAGCTGAGGAAACTGGAGGCTACTGCCATTAACCAGTGTCTTACTCATAAAGGAGGTGTTATATTCCGAGAGAAGTGGGCCACTGCACTTACCCCAAGCCCCTAAACAATCCCTCAGAGATTTTACCCACAGGGAGAGTTAGACCTTAAGAAAAGTGATCTCTGAAGATCTTCTCAAAGGAATGGATTTTATTTGAAACAGGTTATGGACAAAGTTTGAGACTAATGATAATCTTGAAAACAATGGAGAGTTCGTTGTAAGCAACTAAGGAGATTGGTAGTTCTTTGAGAGCAAAACTATAGACCAACTAGTTTATCAGAGATAACCACGAAAAGAAGCAGCTCAGAAAAGGATTCTAGGGGCTCAGAAAGAAAGAATGAATGAATGAATAAAGAAAACAAACAAACAAACTGACCTCAAAAACTACCATTACAAAGGGGGCCCCTAGAGACTTTGGAGTGAATATGGCCCTGTTGACACCTTGATTTTTGACGTCTGCCCTCCAGAACAATGAGAGAATAAATTTGTTTTGTTTTAATACACAAAGTTTTTGTTAATCTGTTATAATAACTCTAGGAAACCAATGTAAACTGTAAACTGACAAATTAGATAATTTCAATGAATTGGACAAAGGTCATTAAATAATATATAATAAGTAATATGTTTATAACAAGTAAATAACAAGTGGTTGTATAACAAGTAAAAATATTGGAAAAGTAATCAAACACTACACCCACACATACACCAAAAGGCTGTATCCAGTAGGCTTTATGGGTGAATTCTACCAAACATTTAAACAAAAATTAATACCATTGTTTTTCACAAACTCTTATAAGAGAAGAGAACACTTCTTGGGTCATTTTATAAGGCTGGCTGTATTCTCGTGCCAGAACTGAAGATATCACATGAATAGAAAATGGATAGACCAATATTTTTATGATTAAAGATGCAAAAATTCTCAACAGAGTACTAGCAAACTAGATCCAGCAATATGTAGAAGGATTCTATACCATGGTCAAGTAGGATTAACTCCAGGAACACAGGATTAGTACAACATATGATAATTAAGGTAATACATCATATTAAAAGAATAAAAGACATATGCCACATGGTAATCTTAGTAGATGAAGAAAAAACATAGACAAAAGTCAGTACCCCTGCATGAGAAAAACACTCGACAATCTGAGAATAGAAGGAAATTTTCTCAGCTTGATCAAGAGCATCTACAATAAACACAAATAACATCAACTCTAATGGTAAAAACGGAAAGCATTCCCCTACAATTAGGATTAGAATAAGAATGTTCACTCTCACAACATCTATTCAGTATTATCCTGGAGGTTTGCTGTAGGGCAATTAGGCAAGGAAAAAAAATGAACCCAGATAGGAAAGGAAGAGGGAAACCATACTTGTAGATGGCATGATTTATATATAGAAACTTCGAAGGAATCCAGTGAAAAAAATGTATTAGAATCAGCAAGATTTTCAAATGTAGTATATCCAAAGGGTTCCTCTTACTTCCTACTCCCTGCCCTTTCCCCCAAGAAAAACATCTTTCACCCCGCATTCTTCTTTAACTGAATCAAAGGCAATGTCCCACCCAGTTGATCTAGATAAGTCTCAACATTATTCTCCTTTCTTCTTTTTCCTTGTTTAACACATCTAATCCATTAACAAATGTTATACATTCTACTTTCCAAATATATCCTATTATTGTCCCATTATGTCTAGTTCCCTCCTCGAAACCCTAATCCAGATCAGTAGGATCTCCTACCTGTACCAGTCCTATAACCTCCTAGCTAATCTGTAATCTGCTCACCAAAATTATCTCTTAATATCTAAACAAGATCATGTTATCCCCTTGCTTGAAAATCCCCAGTGACTCCTCATTGTATTTCAACATACAATCTCTTTTTCAGTCTTGCAAAATCATACGTGATCTAGGGTCTTTCTACTTCCCTGACTTCATTATACTGTGTCATGTCATATCATATCATATAACACAATCTATCTCCCTCTCTCCTTTTTTTTTTATTTTCTCCTTTGTTAACTATGTTAGCTTTCTTTTGATTCCTTGATTAGTCATGTTTATTTCTTGTGTTTTTGCATTAGTTGTTTCTTCTGCCTGGGATGCTTTTATTAGGGATCTTCTCAGGCTAACTCTTTCTTAGCATTCAAATATTAGCTTAAATATCATCTCCTTAGAGAGGACTTTTCTGATCAACCATACTTAGTTACTATATACTTTCTACTATGTCATTCATTTGCATTTATGCAGCACATTATCACTAGATGTATTTTTTAAGTTTAATTTAATTCCTCCACCAAAATATAAATTCTATGAGAGTAGAGACCTTATCTTCTTTGTTCACCATGATAATGTCTAAGATAACATGGAAACTTTAACATATGGAATGCATTCATAAATATTTGTGAATTAATGAAATAACTAATGAATGATTTTAATTATATGATACAGTCATATAATTACTAAAGGAAATTTGGATACAAATAAGATCATTGGGTATTTGTGTCAAAAATATCTGTTATTCAATAATGAAGAGTTTCAGAAATCAGGTATGTAATTGAATTCAAAAGAGATAACAATGCTTAGCTCAGAGGAAAGGGTGTGTATCTGAGTACAGAGGGGTGGCTTGTGGGGTGTGTTTTGGAAAATGAGATGATCACGAAGCAGAAAGGAGAAAGAAGGTCATTCTTGACAGAGAGGACACTGTGGACACAGGCTCGGCTCGAGGTCATATAGATAGATTATGACAATTCAGAGATGTGATTCCAGCTTAGTATTACTGTAAAGCCCACAGATGCCCTTCTGAGTTCACTTGCAAAAGAAATCTAGTTGTTTGGAAAGTTCTCTAATAAATATACAAAGTATACGAATTCTGACAATTATCTATGTGAGAGAACAGTTTCCAGGTGACCCTTGCTTTGAAGATCTTAGCAGATTCTGGAGATATTTTTGTCTGTTTCTTTTTTTAGTGCTATTTACAGAAAGGAAACATTGGCAGAAACACTTGATCCTGGTGTGCGTCCAATTTCTTTCTGTTTTGATTGGCTAGGCTTCAGTAAATGATTTTCACATAAACAAAGGGACATTTGAAATACTGATCTGGAATCCTGTATTTCTTTCTGATGTTGATGTTGATGAGTCTGGATGCTGAAGTTCATGAAGGCAATGAACATAGGCTATTGACTTATGACAAAAATGTGGTATCTATTTCAGGTTACTAGTTATATAACAGTAAATTGACAATTTTGACTTGGAGAAAGGAAAGGTATTCAGATGCCACTTAAAACAAGGTTCTAGATGGGAAATCTATTAAAAAGTTTCAACATCTACCATAATTTTGACAAGTTATATTTAGTTACTAAGAACTGTTTAAACTTAATTTGTTCACCTTTGATTAATTCTTCCACTTACTTTGGAGGAGATGCAAATCCATATGGTTAAATGTAATTTAGTTCTAACTGTCAGGTTTTATGAAGACCTTGGCAACAGAAATCTGCAGAAAAACTATATCCTTTGAGAAAATGATTTATCAGTTGCAGAGAGACTTGGAAAGAGTAAAGGCTCTTGCTGAAATTTTAGTTTAAATACATAATAGTGGAATGTAATAAGGAATAGCCCAATATGATCTAGAAAGTGAATAACAAAAAAAAATTTCCTTTCATACATGACGTGCTTATTTGTGCTTTAATTCCTGGCTATTTTGTACAAAGATACACAAAGACAGCTACAATAAGACAGAAAAGCCAAGGTGAAAAAACTTAAGAATTATAAGGCCACTTATTTCCATTATAATAATGTAACATTTTATTCCAACTTTAAAAGGGATGAGTGCTTCCTGAGAAATGCTGGAAAATGAAAGAACGTAAAAAAGGAGATAAAATCATTGATAATTCCAACATCCGGATATTAACATTTTGTTACACTGAAAACTTTTTTACTAGACCAGTGGATAATAGATGGATAGAGAATAATAGTTATCATATAGGTTTATACAATTGGCATTAACCTGTCATCCAGCAAATACATTACTTTTTTTTTCTTTTTGATTCATTACTTGTTTGAACATTAGGCTATATTAAATATTCTTCAGTTTTATAGTATATTTGATGAATAACATTCTATAACATATGGGAAACAAGTTACTGAGCAATCATTCCTATTAGTTTGTAGGTTTACCCTTTTCTCAACTATAAACAATTCTGTAATGCATATCCTCTTACCTAAGTTGCTATACTTACAAATTTTCTTCAGAATGGAGTTTTGAGGAGTTTAGTTCTGGCACAGAGGGTAGAAAATATTTTTGTCCTCTCTATAGAGTCCCAAAATTATTTCTAGACCTGTAGCACAATTTTATCTTTCATCAGCAGTGATAATTTCTGATCACACTATAACCTCTCTTGCAATGAGTTTTAGTTCTAAAAATCTATCTTAGTGGAAAATAACTTAGTTATTTCAAATTAAGTAATTTCATTAAATTATTAATTAAATAAATTAAATTTCAAATTAAATAGTTGTATCAGTATTAAAGTAAATCATTTCTATAAAAATTATACACATTCTTTTACATCTATTTCTATTATTTATTGCTGTATATTGTAATAATTTTAGATTTATGACATTTTTACATATTAATGAAATTGACTTTGATCATTATTATTACAAAATTTACAAGTTTTTTCAATATTTAAATGTTCTTTGTAACTATTTTGGAGTTTAAAAAATTTATAAAATGTGCACTTAAATATGTCACCCTATTCATCTCATTATTTTTCCATAGAGCATCATCCTTTTACATGTGTCTGTATTGTTTTTTGGTGTTTTAAGATTACTCTTTTTACATATAACTTAAATTTATTGGATGACATATAGTTTAGTTGATCTATGATATAAAATAAAGATCCAACCTCAATTTTTCCAGCACTTTTCTAAGAACTATTATTTTAAAATAATTAGTTTTGTTTAAATTAATTTAAATTAATTAGTTTAAAAAATTAGTTTGTAATGTTCCCTTTAAAATAAATTTAATTCTCATATGCTAAAAATATTCTATGACATGTGAAGGTTTCTCCTGGCTGGGAGAGCATGGATATTCCATGTGATCCTCCTCATCTGTCAGATCAGGTGAGGGGTGCTGTAATGTGAAGATAGTTGTTGTGTGGATGCGTACCTGGGGCATAGTGAGGGTCACATTGCCTAATTATTTCCATCTTGAGTTAGTGAAAAACTGAAGACTCTTTAACTTCTTCTTTAGCCAGTTTCTTGTATAATCTGAATAATCAGAAGTAAATGGCTTTGGGGCACCTGGGTGGCCCAGTCGTTAAGCGTCTGCCTTCGGCTCGGGTCATGATCCCAGGGTCCTGAGATCGAGCCCCGCATCGGGCTCTCTGCTCGGCGGGAAGCCTGCTTCTCCCTCTCCCACTCCCCCTGCTTGTGTTCCCTCTCTCGTTGTGTCTCTCTCTGTCTCTGTCAAATAAATAAATACAAATCTTTATTAAAAAAAAGAAGTAAATGGCTTTTTGGGGGAGAAATCTCAATAATGGGACATTTTATTATGGACAATTTTGTCTATGGGTATAGTTTGGGAAAACGAGATATAGCTATAATGAAGTTTAAAATTGCTTTGCATAATATAAGAATATCTTCATTTCAGACATGTAGTATCTCTATAGATTATTGCTTTAGGAAAATGATAATTCTTTATTAATATAGACTTAAACATCACTGGGTCTGAAAATAATTTTATATCCTTAGAAGATGTGTAGGGCTGTGTGTCTGTGATGTGGATGTGTGTGTGTGTGTGTGTGTGTGTGTGTGTGTGTGTGTGTGGTCTGGCAATAAACTGGATAAGCACTTAAAGTTTCATTTTTTTAAAGTTTTTATTTTAATTCCAGTTAGTTAACATAGTTACATTAGTTTTAGGTGTACAATATAGTGATTCAACACTCCCATACATCACCTGTGCTCATCATGATTAAATGCACTCCTTAATCCCCATTGCCTATTTCACCCATCCCCCCACTGACCTCCCCTCTGAAATGGCAAGACTTCATTCTTATTTATGGCTGAACAATATTCCAGTGTGTGTGTGTATATACATTTCATATATATATATATACATATATATAATATATATAAAATATGTAAATTCCATATATATAAATATGGAAGCAGCCCTTTGTGTGTGCGTATGTATGTGTGTGTGTGTGTGTGTGTGTAGATATATCTATCTATCTATCTATCTATATAGTAAATAATGCTGCTATAAACATAAGGGGGCATGTATCACTTGAATTAGTGTTTTTGTATTCTTTGGGTAAATACCCAGTAGTGTGATTGCTGAATCTTAGAATAGTTCTATTTTTTTTAAAGATTTTATTTTATTTATTTGAGAGAGAGAGCATGTGATTGGTGGGGAGGGGCAGAGAGAGAGGGAGAAGCCAACTCCCTGCTGAGAAGGGAGCCTGACATGGGGCTCCATTTCAGGACCCTGGGATCATGATCTAAGCTAAAGGCAGACACTTAACCGACTGAGCCACCCAGGAGCCCTTATTTTAACTTTTTCAGGAAACTCCATAGTGTTTTCCACAGTGACTGCACCAGTTTACGTGCCCACTAACAGTGTAACAAGCTTCCCTTTTCTCCACATTCTCACCAACACCTGCTGTTTCTTGTGTTGTTGATTTTAGCTATTTTGACAGGTGTGAGGTTATATCTTATTGTAGTTTTGATTTGCATTTCCCTGATGGTGAGTGATGTTGGGCATCTTTTTTGGGTCTGTTGGCTATCTGGTTGTCTTCTTTGGAGAAATATCTGTTCATGTCTTGTGCCCACTTTTTAATTGGATTATTTGGGGGGATGTTGAGTTTTATAAGTTCTTTATATATTTTGGATACTAACCTTTTATCAGATATGTCATTTGCAAATGTCTTCTCCCATTCCATAGGTTGCCTTTTAGTTTTGTTTCCTTCACTGTGGAGAAGTTTTTTTATCTTGATGTAGTCTTAGTAATTTATTTTTGCTTATGTTTCTCTTGCCTCAGGGACTTATCTAGAAAAAAAGTTGCTATAGCTGATATCAGAGAAATTACTGCCTGTGCTCTCTTCTAGGATTTTTTATGATTTCGGGTCTTTAATACATTTTGATTTTTTTTTTTTTTTTGGTGTGTATGTTGTAAGAAAGAGGTCCAGTTTCATTCTTTTGCATGTTGCTGTCCAGTTCTCCCTACATCATTTATTGAAGAGACTTTTTCCCCATTGGATATTCTTTCCTCCATTGTTGGAGATAAATTGACCAATAATTGAGGGTTTATTTCTGGGTTTCCTATTCTTTTTTCTTTTTAAAGATTTTATTTATTTATCTGATAGAGAGAGAGCAAGCACAAGAAGGGGGAGTGGCACGCAGAGGGAGAAACAGGCTCCCCACCAAGGAAGGAGCCCGACGTGGGACTTGATCCCAGGGCCCTGAGATCATGACCTGAGCTGAAGGCAGAAGCTCAACCAACCAAGCCACCCAGGTGCCCCGGTTTCCTATTCTTTTCCATTCATTTATAGATCTATTTTTGTGCCAGAACCATACTGTTTTGCTTACTACAGCTTTGTAAAATAACTTGAAGTCCAGGATTTTGATGCCTCCAGCATTGCTTTTCTCTTTCAAGATTACTTTGGCTATTCTGGGTCTTTTGTGGTTCCATACAAATTTTAGGATTGTTTGTTCTACTTCTGTGAAAAATGCTGGTGGTATTTAGATAGGGATTTCACTAGATTGCTTTGGATAGTATAGACATTTTTTAAAATGTTTGTTCTTCCAATACATGATCATGGAATACGTTTCCATTTCTTTACGTCCTCTTCAATTTCTGTCATCAGTGTTGCATAGTTTTCAGAGACAGGTATTTCATCTCTTTGGTTAGGTTTATTCCTAAATTCCTTGTTTTTAGTGCAATTATAAATGGGATTGATTCCTTAATTTATCTTTCTGCTGCTTCATTAGTGTTTAGAAATGCAACAGATTTCTGTACATTGATATTGTATTTTGTGACTTTACTGAATTTGTGTATCAGTTTTAGCAGTTTTTTGGTGGAGTGTTTCAGGTTTTCTATATGGAGTATCATGTCATCTGCACATAGTGGAGGTTTTACTTCTTCCTTACTGATTTGGATGCTTTTTATTTATTTTTGTTGTCTGACTGCTGAGGCTAGGACTTCCAGTACTATGTTGAATAAAAGTGGTGAGAGTGGACATCCTTGTCTTTTCCTGACCTGAGGGGAAATGCTCTAAGTTTTTCCCCATTAAGGATAATGCTAGCTGTGGGTTTTTCATAGATGGCCTTTATTATGTTGAGATATGTTCCTTCTGACCCTACTTTGTTGAGGGTTTTTATTTTTTTAAGATTTTATTTATGTATTTGACAGAGAGAGACACAGCGAGAGAGGGAACCCAAGCAGGGGTAGTGGGAGAGGGAGAAGCAGGCTTCCCACCGAGCAGGCAGGCCAATGAGGGGCTCGATCCCAGGACCCTGGGATCATGACCTGAGCCCAAGGCAGACGCTTAACGACTGAGCCACCCAGGCGCCCCTTGTTGAGGGTTTTTATCATGAATGAATGTTGTACTTTGTCAAATACTTTTTCTTCATCTATTGAAGTGATCATATGGTTCTGATCTTTTCTCTTATTGATGTCATGTATCACACTGATTGATTTGTGAATATTGAACTACCCTGGCAACCCAGGAATAAATCCCACTTGATCATGGTGAATGCTTTTTTTAATGTATTGTTGGATTAGGCTTGCTAGTATATTTTTGAGGATTTTTGTATCTGTGTTCATCAGGGAAATTAGCTTATAGTTCTCTTTTTTTGTGATATCTTTTTATGGTTTTGCAAGTAGGGTAATGCTGGCCTCATTGAATGAATTTGGAAGTTTTCCTTCCTTTTCTATTTTTTTGGAATAGCTTGAGAAGAATAGGTATTAACTCTAAATGTTTGGTAAAATTGCTTATGACACCATCTGGTCCTCGAGTTTTGTTTGTTGGAAATTTTTTGATTATTAATTCAATTTCTTTGGTATTGATTGGTCTCTTCCAATTTTCTCTTTCTTCCTGCTTCTGTTTTGGCAGGTTATATATTTCTAGGAATTTATCCATTTTTTCTAGATTGTCCATTTGTTGGCATATAGTTTTTCATAATATTCTCTTATCATTATTTATATTTCTGTGGTATTGGTTGCTATTTCTCTTCTCTCATTTGTGATTTTATTTGAGTCCTTTCTCTTTTTTTCTTGGTAAGTCTCCCTAGAGGTTTATCAATTTTATTGATTTTTCAAAAAAAAACAAACAAACAGATCCTGGTTTCATCGATCTGTTCAAATGTATTTTTTCAATTCTATATCATTTATTTCTGCTCTAATCTTTATTATTTCCTTACTTCTGCTGGTTTTAGATTTTGTTTATTTTTCTTTTTCTAGATCTTTTAGGTGTGAGGTTTGGTTGTTTGAGACTTTTCTTGCTTCTTAAAGTAGGCCTGTACTGCTATAAACTTCCCTCTTAGAACTGCTTTTGTGGTCTTCCAAAGGTTTTGAACCATGTGTTTTCATTTTCATTTGTTTCCATGTACTTTTTAGTTTCTTCTTTTATTTCCTGGTTGACCCATTCACTGAGTAGGAGTATGTTATTTAATCTCCACATATTTGTGGTCTTTCCAGATTTTTTCTTGTGGTTCACTTCTAGTTTTATAACACTGTGGCCAGAAAATATGCATGGTATGACTTCAATTTTGAATTTGTTAAGGTTTGTTTTGTGGGCTAATATGTGATCTAGTCTGCAGAATGTTCCATTTGCACTTGAAAAGAATGTGTATTCTGCTATTTTGGATGGACTCTTCTGAATATATCTGTTAAATCCATCTGTTCCAGTGTATCATTCAAAGCCATTGTTTCCTTGTTAATTTTCTGTTTAAATGACCTATTGTTGTAAGTGGGGTGTTAAAGTCTCCTACTATTATTGTATTATTATCAATTAGTTCATGTTTATTATTAACTGTTTTATATGTTTGGGTGCTGTCATGTTGGGTGCATAAATATTTATAATTGTGCTATCTTCTTGTTGGATTCTCCCCTTTATTATTATACAGTGTCCTTCTTTGTCTCTTGTTACAGTCTTTGTTTTAAAGTCTATTTTGTTCTATACAAGTATTGCCACTCTGGCTTTCTTTTGACATCTATTTGCATGATAAATATTTTTCTTTTTTTTTTAAGATTTTATTTATTTATTTAAGAGAGCGAGAATGAGAGATGGAGAGAGAGAGAACATGAAAGGGGTGAGGGCCAGAGGGAGAAGCAGACTCCCTCCTGAGCAGGGAGCCTATGCGGGACTCTATCCCCGGACTCCAGGATCATGACCTGAGCCAAAGGCAGCCGCTTAACCAAATGAGCCACCCAGGCACCCCGATAAATATTTTTCTATCCCCTCGCTTTCCATTTGTAGGTGTCTTTAGGTCGAAAATGAGTCTCTTGTAAGCAGCATAGAGATGGGTCTTTTTTTTTTTTAATCCATTCTGTCACCCTATGTCTTTTGATTGGAGCATTTAAAAAGTAAGGTGATATAGTTTCACCTCAGATAAGAAATATGGGGTAGAACCTGGAGGTCAGAGCCCAATCTGAATCAATTCTTTTGCAGAAATTACTCTCCCCGCCCCCTCCTTGAAACACCATATTGGAAATGAGGTTATTCCTAGACTGAATATTGCAATTTTGGGAAATGTATTGGTGGATGATTTTGGGAAGCTGTTGAAGACTTTTTTCCTCCTTTCTGATATTTTTGTTGAAGTATAACAAACATATAGAAAAGTACACAAATCCTAAGTGGAGGAATCAACTTATAAACTGAATACACCTGTAGGCAGTACTGGGATTGAGGAACAGAACATTACTAAGCATCCCAGAAAACCTCAATGTGCAATCATCTATTTATGTTTCCCCTAGGGTAATTACTATTCTGATTTTTAATATCAAGGATTAGTTTTGGATGTTTTTAAACTGTACATAGACATAACCATATACTTTTTATATTTGGCTTCTTTTGCTCAAAATAATATATCTGAGATTCTTTCCTGTTGTTGCAAGTAGTTGTAAATCATTCATTTTCATTTCTGTAGAATATTCCATTGTTTGACCTGTTTTTATTTATTCAGCTCTTGCAGGGATTTGTGTTGTTTCAATTTTAGGGTCTCTTATGAATAGTGCTACTATAAACACTTTAATACATGTCTTTTGGTATGCACACTTCTGTTAATAACATACCTAGAAGTGGAACTGGTGGATGATAGGTTTAGGTTTATACTACCAAGTAATTTCCCGCCCCCAAATTTAACAATTTATATACCCACCAGCAGTGTGTAATGAGAGTCCTTGTTCCTCCAATTTCCTGACACCTCTTTCTATGATGTCTTTTAAATTTTAGAATTTCCCTCGGGTGTTTAGTGGAATTTCATTGTAGTTTAAACTTGTAGTTCCTTGATAACAAGTGAAGTGGGACACTTTTCATATATATATATATATATATATTCTTTTTTGATTACTTACACATCTTTTTTATAAAGTGCCTATTCAAGTCTGCTTTTTATCTACTGATCTTTAACCAACCTGTAAAAGGGTTTTTTGTTTGTTTGTTTGTTTGTTTTTGCTATCTTCTGAGAACTAGATCCCTGTCAAATATATGTGCTGCAAATATCTTAGTCCACTCTGTAAGTTGCCTTTTCACTTCTTTAATCTTTTGATGGAAAGATGTTCATAATATTCACATGGTGCTGTTTACTTTTTTGTTTGCTTTTTATTAAGTACTTTAAAAATTCTTCATGATATTGCTATGTCTAACCCAAGTTCAGGAGATATTCTCCATGTTTTCTTGAAAAGTCTGGATTAATTTATCTTTCACAGTGACATCAGGAGCATCTTTGAAATTGAGTTATTGTTGTCATATGAAGAAAGATTAAGGTTTCTTTTTCTTTTTACAAAAAGACTTTATTTATTTATTTGAGAGAGGGAGGGAGAGAGTGCACAAGCCCTGGGGAGGGGTAGAGGGAGAGGGAGAAGGAGACTCCCTGCTGAGCAGGGAGCCCAATGCGGGACTCTATCTCAGGACCCTGAGATTGTGGCAGAGCCAAAGGCAGATGCTAAAATAACTGAGTCACCCAGCCACCCCAAGATTAAGGTTTCTATATTTCCTATGTACATAACAACTTACCTCACACCATTTATTTAAAATACTGTCCTTTCTCCATTGTACTATGGTGTCACCTCAGCCATAAATCAGTTGACCACATATACATGTATCTTTATTGTGTTTCATTGGTTAGGTTGTGCATTCTTGTTAAATCACCACACTCTCTTGATAATTATTGCTTTACAAGAGAACTCACTCTCTCATAATGTCTAGCTTTATTCTTCTTTAAGAGTGTCTTGGCTATTTTTGGCCATGATAATTTCTGTAAGAATTTTAGAATCTACTTTTCAATTTACATGCACACTATACCACCTCCCCACCCTCCAGCTCCCAACCCACAGACATACTCTTCTAGGAATTTGAGATTGAATTAAAGCTATAGATCTATTAGGTGAGAGTTGATTTTTTTTTTTAACTTTAGTCTTTCAGTCTGTAAACCTAGTCTTTGAGATTCTTTTATAGGGGATTAAAAAAATCAAGAAAGATATGAGTAATAGGAATATAATATTGGATATTATTGATCAAGAGGGACATTTGTCTCAGAAGAAGAAAACTCATTAGATTAAATAATCAGGGCGCCTGGGTGGCTCAGTCGGTTAAGCATCTGCCTTCAGTTCAGGCCATGATCCCAGGGTCCTGGGATCTAGTCCTGCATTGGGCTTCTTGCTCCCCAGGGAGCCTCTTCTCCCTCTGCCTGCCACTCCCCTTGCTTGGGCTCCCTCTCTCTCTCCCTCTCTGACAAACAAATAAATAAAATCTCTTTTAAAAAGTAGATTAAATAATCAATGTTCTTGGGCTTTGGCGCAGTGGGCGGGGAGCGAGTAGAAGCGCATGGTTCCTCGTGTCTAAGGGAGGGGCACTCCTTGCGTAGGGCTGGTGGTCCCCCCCCCCCCGCCCGCGGGGTGACGCGGGGGGTCTCCGCCGTCACCGGCTCCAGCCTGAGCAGCAGGGCCCCAGACGGGCGAGGCAGAGGGCACTTGGGTCGAACTCAGGCTCCGACGCCGGGGCAGGGCTGAAGGTTTCCTCAGAAAACGAGAACTTTCCAGCCCTCGGAGATTAGATGCAGGCAGGCAGCGATTGTCCATTTCCTCCTGGTGGGTGAGAGCCCTCAGAGCGCGCTCAGTTTGGGGGATCCAGGTGAGTTCACGGGATGTTCTGTGTGCGGGATGAAGCGTGCTAGCTTCTTTTCTGCCTGGTTCCGTGTACCCGAAGTGTAATTGCTGGGGGCTTGTAACTTTCCAGGTTTCTTTGGTTTCATTTACTCAACCGTGTAACTTCTGAATGCTGACCTGCTTAAGACCCTGTTTTGTATGGATATAAATAAAAGGGGTCCGTCCCCAAGGAGAGGAAAAAAAATAATCAATGTTCTTTATTATATATTAATAAAAATAGATTTGGCCAGTCAGTGAATTCAAGAAAAAATAGGAAGATGAGGAAGAAACTGCAAAAATATTGCATTTTTGTGACCATTCAAATAAAATGAGCAAAAGCATATACAGTTTAGCTAAAGGGAGTGGAACTAGATGTGGATTTATTATTGCTATTTTTAAATGAATTAAGAAATAAATATTAAAATAATCATTTAAAAATGCTTAATACAATAATTGTTGAGAAATAAAACCTCCAAAAACACTTTGCTATCTTCAGAAATTTTTAGGAGTTGTAAACGGCCCTTGAAACCAAAATTTGAAAACCAAAAGATTAACTACTACTGTGTTAATCTTTTCAGAGACAGAGAGAGAGATAGCGAGAGAAATTCTCAGAAACTACTAGCCCAGAAGCTATACAAGATTGCAGGTTTATATTACTAAGAATCCTTGGACAAATCACACTAGTTTGATAATTTTAGTTGAAAACAGGAGAATGAAATTCACTGAAGTCAAAAAGCATTATAGGAGAAATCTAATGGAGAAACTTTCTTTGCTTTGTTAGCCTCAAGATGAAAGAAATAATAATAAAGGCTTTTACATTACCCAATCTGAGATTCCTTAATGAAAATTTGAGAAAAAAGTTAATTTTCTTGCTTAGAACATGCTCAAATACTCTATAGGCAAGAAGAATTAACACTTCTCATAGCCCTATATAAATAATTAAGCCAACTGAGACTATCATTTTTGTGATCAGGAATAATTGTTGAAGATTATGTCATCAAATTAGTGGGTTCACTAAGAAAAAATTATTTACAGCTTGGAAGTAAAGCAAAATTGTGGACAGTGTATCCTTTCAAATTTGTACTGAAACTTCCATAACAAATTATTTAATCATCTAGAAAAATGTACCTGTGGTTGATGTTGCTATTAAATAAAAGCTCACACCAATCATAAATTACATGTTAATTTGTAGGTCTTATCCAATAGAATTGCAAATATTTCTCTCTAGTAGAAAAATAACCCCAAAAGTTATGTATTGTCCTATAGGTCATTAATCATCCCCCCCACCCTGGGATAAACTATTTCAGAATGCCTTTCATGGTGGATCATTCTTCTAATCTTCATTTGACCCAAGTCTGCTATCTGACCAGTTCTCTCCATTAATGAAGTGAGTAAAATCTTTGCCATGTGTTCATTTTATATGTGTATAAAATCTTTTTTTTTTTAATTTGGAAAAGGTTTAAGGCATTTAAAAAAATTACATTTATCTTATCACCTATAAATGCAAGGGTATGTTGGAGCCAGTGAGCATTGGCTCTAAAGAGCTGATTGCATCTTTTTCCAACTTCACATTCAGATCTGCAAGGTCACTCGTGAGAAAATTAGCCATGGTGGGAAAATTTACACCAAAATAATAGGTATAAACTAAAAATCATGACTTTTTATTATTCTTGAAGAGCCAATTTAGTAATATGCGATGCATGTAACTAAAACCACATTACTTATTTTGTTTTGAATTTTTAAAAAAATGTTCTTCTTGGACGTGTTTTTTTTTTCCACTAAAAAATGATTCTTAGAGTTATCTATATTGTTGCATCTAGCTGTAGTTCACTCTCTTACATTGATGTATTTTATCTACATGTGAATATTCCATTTATCCATTCCCTTGCTAATGAACTTTTGTGTTGCTTCCAGTTTATATTATTACAAACATTATTGTTTTCATAGCTATAATCACAAATGTACATTTTTATGAAATGCCAGGGAATCTTATCTTATCCATTTATCTACTAGGTCTTCTTTATTTTGAACTGATTTATGAGATACACACACACCCATAATTTAGAAACATATAGAATCACACTAACACACACACACACCGTCTGCACGCTCTATTTGTTTCAAAGAATTTCTTCTATTCTGTGACTTGAATTTTCATTTTCTTAGCAGGGATCTCTTAATGAATTCCAGTTCTTAATTTTAATATAGTTCAGCTTATCATTTTTCCCCATTAAGTTTAAGAATTCTCTTTGTGCATTATTTAAGAAAAAGCCTTTGCCTATCCTGAAGTCAAAAATATATTTAGATTTTACTAAATAATCTCATAAAATTCATATTTTTTACTTCAACATTATTTTAGACATATTTAGAAAACTTACCACAATTTAATGTTTTTTAAAAAATCTGCAGTAGGATTGAGTTTCATTTTTTTCTCATATGGGTAACTTTTCAGCAATCTTTATTGAGAATGCTGTTATTTTCCTATCATTCTGCAGTAATACATTCAAAGGTCCACAGATAAGTGAGTTTGTATCTGAGCTCTTTATTCTGTACCATTTGTCTAGCTCTCTGTACTTATGCCAATGCCATATTGTTATGTTTGTTGTAGTTTTATAGTTAGTCTTGACATTCAGTAAAGCAAGTCTTCTCATCTTATCCTTTTTCTTAAAGAATATTTTGGCTCTTCTTGGTCACTTATATTTCAAAATGAATTTTAGGTTTGTCTTGTCAAGTTCCCCCAATTTCCCTTTTGGATTTTGATTAAAATTGAGCTAAGTCTAAATTTGGGGGAAAGCATCAAATTCAAAATATTGTCTTCTAATTAATAAATCTGATAAATGTCACATTTTATAGAACTGACAGCTTTATGGGTTTTTATACAAAAATCTTTCACATCATTTGTTACTTTTATTCCCAGGTTTATGATATTTTTGTCCCACTACAAATGGTATACATTTTTACATTTTATTTTGTATTTGTTATTAGTTCCCAGAATAAAACTGTATCTCTTCAGAAATTTTCTTCATATTATCCTCAAACAAAAATAAAGGTACAGAATATTGTGGCTCCTATGTTTTCCTAGAAAGAACTTTAGAGGTTAACAAAATAATTCTTTTAAATAATTTTTTAAAAAATCACTACAGGTTACTTTTCACAAAACAAATTCTAGCATTATTACTTAAATAAAAAGTGTGATAGATAAGAAAAATTAACAGTAATATGCTACAGAGGATATATGGTAAGGTAGTATTCATTTATGTACAATAAACCTGAAAGAATTTCAAGAAAATAACTTTCTTTGTTGTTGTTTTGCTATTTAAAAATCTACCAATTTTTCCTCTTTGAGGATCAGTTACAAATATAACATACTCAAACTACAAATAATGTGTCCTGATTAAAAAAATCCTTTAGCAGTGCTGTTCTAGTGTTGGCTTATTGTTTTTTCTAAAATTTACTTTCTAATTTGAAGACCTTTTAAAAAATTATTTAATTGTTGTGTCCTTGAAACTAAAGTTAAAAAACACATACTTTAAATATTCTATATAGTTGTGATATTCAACAATTTCTTTAAAATATCATTGTATAATGAATCAAATAACAATGGTTTATAATAGAGTCCTTCAGTCCAAACAGCATATATGTAGCTGATTTCAATCTCTTAATTCAAAGAGGAGGCAACTGAAGTCCAGAAGTGTGAGTTTATCAAGATGAAAAAGTCTGTAATTAATATTTTGAGAATGAGTTCAGTCTTTTTAAGAGGCAGCGGAATTATTTTTGAAGGTTGGAAATTTCAGTATGGGGGCAAAAGAGAAGGGCAGTCCAAGAAAAGAGACCAGTAATAACAAATGTCTGCACATAGAACAGCCCAGGAGAACAGCTGGGAGAATATGAAATAGTTTAGCTTGAGTAGAACACAGGTAACATAAGGGAAGTAGAAAGAAGTAGTGTAGGTTGAACAGAGATCATAAAAAGCTTTGAATACAGAGCTAAAGAATCTAACTTTATTTTAACCCATGATTGAAAACTTATACAAAGAGAAATGTAGCATTCAATTACCTTTCATAACTTCTGGATCTAGGTGACCATTTTTTTCAAGTTCAAATTAAGAGTTAGAAAATGGAAGTGGGGGTGCCTGGCTGGCTCAGTAGGTAGAGCATGTGACTCTTGATCTCAGGATTGTGAGTTTGAGCCCCACATTGGGGCAGAGAGCCTGCTTAAAAAAATGGAAGAAGTAGAACTTTTGAAATAATTATATTTTATAAATTAAAAAAAAAAGATTTATTGCCTCTGTTATAGATAATGGGTATACTAAGGAGGAAAGGTTTTTGTTTTTGTTTCAGTTTTTATTAAGTCCTTGATGATATGGAAAATAGAGCTCATTTTCTATTGCTGGCAGGGAAGGGGGAATGGGCAGCGATAAATGAACAAGTAGAAAAGCAGTTAAATATCAGGTAAAGATGAGTGTAATCACAGAGTGATATGAAGAGAATGGCTTAGGAGGTACTATTTATTGAATATTTATAGGAGACCTCCCAGTCCTAGGAGATATATTTAAGCTAAGATCTGAAAAACTTCAAGGAGCCAGCCAGGAGATGATTTGAAGGCAGAACCTTCCAGGAAAACGAAAGACTAGCACAAAGACCACAGCATAGAAATGGGCTTTTTGTTTTTGAGGCCCCGAATGAAGCACAAGGGGCTAAAGATAAGGAACAAGAGGTGTGGTGGTATAATAGGGGGCTAGATCTTACAATGTCTCACAGGCTAGAGTTAAAGATTCACGCTTTATTCGAAGTTGGTCATAATGCATTGAAGATTATGATTTGTACCACCTAATTATGTTTTATAAGGATCACCCTGGAATGCTGTTTCAGGACTGACTTATAGGGTAGCAAGGGTAAAAGGAGAGAATCTATTTATTCCATTAATTTCAGGATATCCTTTCAAGTTTAAGTCAATAGCACTTGACTGTATGCTGGATGTTAGAAGTGATAGAAAAATAGAAATCAAGGAAGATTCACAGGATTTTCAATCAAGTCATTAAGTTGATGGGTATTTGTCTTTTTTTTTTTTGAGATGAGAAAAACTAGAGGTGAATACATTTTGAAGGAAATATTCAAATGTTATTACTTGTATGTAAAACTTGAGATGCTTACAAGACATTAAAGAGATTTCAAGTAGCTTGAAGCTCAGAAAAGTCTTGGCAAGGGATATGAATTTGGGAGTTATTGGCATATGGGTGGTATTTAAATCCATGGGCATGGATGAGATCACTGAAAGTAAACATTATTTTCATGTCTATTTACATATTTCCTTACCTCATTGTCAGTATTTCCACACAGTTAATGCACCTATCTTTCACTAGTGTTCATCGCAGTTCATCTAGGTGCCTAATTGTTAATTACCACTGAATTTAACAAAATTGCTGGGGGACAGCTACAAAACAAGTTCAGTTAAAAGACATTTGCTGAAATCTCTGAGCTCTAATAAACATTACATGCTTACTGGTGTACTAATAAAGGTCTAGTTTTATGAAAATAATTTAATTTTCTTTCCCCAGAAAGAGTTTAATAAACATTTGAATTAAATTGATAGCTTAAAATACTCATTATAATCAGGGCAGCAATAGGAAATGTAATTGTGACTCACAGGAGTAAAAGTGAACAGTGATCAGTGATCAGGAAGAAGAAAAAATTTATAGAGAAGATGAGAGATCCCTGGTGCTAAATAAATGATCCCCATGAGGTCAGGAGTCAGAATTCTAAAATCAAGATTTACAGCACGTTAGTATTGATGGCATTTTCTTCTCTTACTTTTCTAGATTCAGAGATGAAATGAATGCAAGGTGAGTAAATGGTGCTGAGTGGTTTTCCTTCCATTCCTTTGGGAAGGAAAAAAAAATCTGTTAATAAAACCTTCCAGAGTCAGATCTCTGTTGAACTAGATTTTAATTGCTACCACATAAGTGTTTATAGAGAACTGTCCTATTGGTAGGTGAGCTGTCACATGCCCAACACTAAAGATTTCACATAATCAAGACATCCTAATTTGGATTCGGAAAAAATTTGGAACGTGGAGCTTTTGAATGAGTTTGGCAGGGCATGCATGCTGCTTTATTACAAGTGACACAGGCTGTGAACAGATGCAGAGGACCGCGGTAGATTTTTGCCATTCTTGGAAAGTTACAGAGGTGTACACACCATAGAAATACCTCAGGAATTTTAGAACTGAGGAGATTTAGGATAGGAACATTGAAGATTTTAGGGGAGAAACAAGTAGATGCTAGGGTTGGAATGGAACATACTAGGGGAAGTAGCTGAATAAACATTATTTATGTTGGCAAGACTTTACAATGTGAGAATCCTTTCTTAAGGGCTTCCTATATGTCAGTTACTGTATTAATGGCCATGCTTTGTGTCAAAAGTAATCAATTCAAAATCTTATAAAATAGGGAATATAATTGTGTTTATTTTAGTGATGAAGAAAACTGAGGCTCAGAAATCATACAATTATTAAATAATTAAGCTTGAACTTGAACCCGGGCCTTGAGTTCAAAGCCTATGTTCTTAACATTGTACATTGTGATAAAATGGATGTTTGAGCATGTCTAGGGTACAAGGTATGCAGAAATTTTGGTTAAGTAATACCTGACTAAAGCTTTTTATTTTTTTAATCTATCATCCCTTGAGTACCCTTTACTTATATGAGAAAAGGTAGATTATCCAAATAGACCAAATCCAATCACACTAACCCTTAAATACGGAGGCAGCAGGGAAAGTCAGGGAGATGTGAAATGTTAAAAGAGCTTGACAATGCTAACTTTCAAGATGAAAAGAGCGGCATTAGAAGAAATGCAGTTGGCCGTAAGGAGCAGAGGAAATCCCTACCCTGGTACCCCTGATGGGTACCCCTATCAGTCTAACTGATACAAAGAGCTGCATTCTGCCTACAACATAAGTGAGCATGTAAGCAAATTCTCCAGATGCTCTAGAAAGACTAGCCCTACAATCCTGTAATTTTGGCCTGGTGAGACCCCGAGAAGAAGACCCTGTTGAGCCTGCCTGGATTTCGGGTCTACAGAAATTGTGAGACAATAAATAGGTGTTGTTCTAAGTTGTGATAATGAATATGCAGCATAAGAAATTAATATAGTGAGACATAGTCAATATGCAGCACCCTAATTTGCTTGTTTCTTTTGATCCAATGAGGCAGTTATAAGGCTTTCTCTAGAGAACCAGGAATAAGATGGGCTCTCAAGAGGCAAGGTGGCCATAAAGTTGGCAAAATAAAGTTTTATTTTTAGTGCTTTTATTTATTTTTCTAAGGATTTTATTTATTTGAGAGAGAGAGAGAGAGATAGAGAGATAGAGAGAGAGCATGAGCAGTGGGGAGAGAGAGAAGCAGGCTCCCCACTGAGCAGGGAGCCTGATGTGGGGTTTGATCCCCGGGCCATGGGATCATGACCTGAGCTGAAGGCAGATGCTTAACCGACTGAGATACCCAGGCGCCCCTATTTTCAGTGCTTTTAATGGTCCTTGATATCTATAACAAATTTGAAATCTTGTTTCTAACATCTAAATGCTAGCAAACCTTAGTTGAATATTGTGACATTTCTATTGAATGAGGGTAGTATTGTGAGGTGGGACCCAAAGATGGCATTTTACAACTCTTGGTTTTAACATTAACTGACAAAACATAAACATGCCTGATAAAACCACAAGAAATCTCTCCCTTCGGAAGTGGGCACTGTGTATTAAGTAAGACTGAGTATGAGTAAATATTAACATGAAAAGAATAAACTGGTCAGTTGTCCAATTTGGGGACAAACCACACTGAATATCTGATTTTAAAAACTAAATGATTTTTGTCCATGTCTCCATAATTTAATATAAATCCAAGTGCACGTGCACACACACACACACACACACACACACAAAGCTTGAAATGTTTTAAGTTAATTATCCTTTTTACAAATATGTATATGCTATTTAATTTTGATATGTTCTTAATGAAATGCTAATGTAAAAAGGAAGAAAGATTTGCCTGAGTGGCTTACTTTAATAAAAATTAAATGAATTTCATATGAATGCTAATATAGCCCAGTCATCCAGTCCCCAACATCATTTTCACCGCACCACCGATGCTTCAGAAACAGATCCTGACAAGGGACCTCCAATTAGATGAGCAGGAAATAAGCTCAAGTGAAAATGTTGGTTTTAACATGGATGAGCCCTGAGAAATTATGACTGTAAAAAGCTTCAGTTTTAATGACACCACTTTGTCTCTGGTAGGCATGCATTAACAATGAATCCCCTCTTCATCTTTATTGCTTCATAAACTTTTATACCCAGTATAGCCTAGTGACTTCCCTGGGGAGGATGGCTCCGATAATTGAAAACTGAGGCCCAGACTTTTCAAGTCACAGCCCAGGAGCATCTACTACTTTCATAGTCATAACAAACACACCCAGCTCAAGAAAGTATTAATTTACTCTGCCCACTTTCCTAGAGGATTCTGCTTTAGGACTAGAGAAGGGGAAAGGGGGAAATAGCCTGTTTCTCAGTTTTGTTTAAAAATGTGTGGATGTGCAAGCAAGCTCAGACTTCTCAACAAATTAATCTGAAAATATTTCACACTCAGTATAGCCTTGCTCCACTGGATATCCACTAGGTGTTAAAGACTGACTCAGTCATCTGTATGTCTTCAACACAAAGCAGATAGATGGTAACTAATAATATTTGTTATCGTAATAACTAATGACACTTTTCATTGTTGGTACGTTGGGGGCATACATAGAATATACTTTATTCCATTTAATCTTGATGACAACTCTGTAATAGATATTAGTCGTAAACTTAAATATTGAGATTTATAAATGTTTTGCTTAAGAAAATCAGCACATTTAAGAGCCCAGATGTTTAATAAATTTGGTGAATGAATGAATATTGATCTCATCTCTGTAGGATTCCTCTACTAAACTCCATTGTGATTAGACTGTCATTGGGATCTGTGGAATATATGTTTCTTCTAAAGCAGAAAAACAATGTCACTAATGAAATTTTTACTATATTTTTTCCTAGGCTAATCCTATTACTAGGGCCCATGAGATTACTTTTATGTACTTTTATATAGGCTTTCCAATTATCTCTCCTTTCTTTTATCTACTCAATTTTTGCTTGCTTAGCTCCTAACTCCATTAATGATTAAAATAGATTCTCTTTCACTACTTCACCTATATTGCCATCCTGCTTATATATCTTCATGACTCATTTCTTCATGTATTATGCTGAAATCTCAGTAGATTTTTTAAAAATTCTTTACTCATCAAATGGGAATCAAATATAATTATTAAAACCACTTGTATCATGTTATTATAAATATGATAAAACATAAAGACCCTAAAATGAGACAGTATATAGTTTATTTCATATTTTATATCCCTAGTTTTCTTATTTTTATGTATATGTTAGTAATTTAACAAATATTATTATAATAGAATATTAAATCTTGAAAAGGTAATATGTAAATTGTATGATTTAGCTTAATATTAGCTTGAGACATCCAGCTCATGTAAAATATTGGTAGAATGACAATTTTCACCATAGATTGTCCTAAATTTATAGTATTAGCAGTTTGTGTATAAGATTTCCCTGGGGCCATTTAATAAAATAACTTCTTATAAATAGAATTATCAAAAATATAAAAAAGATAGAAATAGTACTATAATGCAACACGTATATTTCATTCAGCTTCAGTAAGTATGAACTTGTGTCTGTCTCTTTCATGTATCCCTCCCTCCCAATTTTTTTTTTTTTTTTTAAATGCTGGAGGATTTTCAAGCAATCCCAGACAGCATGTTATTTCTTATTTTCATACATTTCATTCTTTCATGAAGGCATATATACGGATATGGACTTCTGTTTCTTTGTTAACCAACATGACATTATCAGTCTTTAAAAATATCAACATTAATTACCTAACACCATCCAGTATCAAGCCCATATTTAAATTGTCCCAGTTGACTCATAGTTTATTTTAGACTTGCTTGGTTCAAATCAATTTCCAAATAAGGTCCAAACATTCATGTGCTTATTATGTTTTTCAAGTCTCTTTTAATCTATCTTTATTAGTGCTCTTCCCTCTAGCTTTTAAGTTTTTATTTGTTGGGGAAATAAATGTTTTATGGAATCTTCCATATTTTGTGTTTGATTGCTTCTTGATTGGATTTTTTAACTGTTACTCTATCCCTTCAATTTCTGGTAGATTTGTAGTTAGATCCAGAGGCTCTGTTAGATTCAGGTTCTGATTTTTAGGCTAGGATAATTCACATAAGGCCATGCGCACCTCCTTGCATCACTTCATATGGTCCTATTGTCCCCATTTGTGATGCTGAGATTGAACTGGGTTCAGGAGGTGTGATCCTGCCTTGCTATTCAAGCAGTGGCAAATGGAAAGTGTAAGTGTTCATGTTTCTTGTTATTGTCATTGCTAGAGTCCAATGTTAAGTCATTTTCAAGAGGTGCCATATTTTAATATGCATAATGTTTTTCTTCTCCAACTCATCACTTTCAGCTCTGTTATTAAGCACAACTTCAGTAAAGCCTGTCAAAATATACTTTAGAAGTCTTGGAACTTTGGAGGAGATAAGATTTAGATTAGTGCCCTAAGATGCAGAAATGGTTCCAGACACATTGAATGCAAATAAAGAATGAAAATCAATAATTCAGTAGAGGCAAGAAAAAAAGCCAGAAGTATGAACCCCAATAGTCTCTAGGAACATTGGGACTAACTACACTTCCTATGACATATGGGATTAGAATTGAATGGAATAATTAAATCTTAAATCTTAAAGGCAAAAATGAGATCAGCACACCGGAGAGGCCCAACAACTGATTCATTCATCAAAAAATTTATCTAAGGGGTTGTTACCCAGTAAAATGGTTTTAGTCCTGTTATGTACTGAATGTTTGTGTCTTCCCACCACCATGACCACCAAACTTATCTTAGAATCAAGATCCAATGTGATGGTATTAAGAAGTGGGACCTTTGGGAGGTGACCAAGTCTTGAGGAAGGAGCCCTCATGAATAGAATTAGTGCCTTTCTAAGAGACTCCACAGAACTCTCCCACTCCTGATATGTGAGGACACAGTGAGAGCACTGTCTGTGTACCAGGAAGCTGGCCCCACCAGACAACACATTTGCTGGCATCTTGATCTTCGACTTCCCAGCCTCCAGATCAGTGACAAATTGTTGTTTGTCACCTACTCTATGGTATTTCTGTTAGAGTGGCTGAAACGGACTAAGACAAAGTGCTCCCCACTTTTTTCTTTTTCTAAACTAGATAGTTATAATTTCTAAACTTAAAATTATACAGCATTTCTGATGAAAATAATTTTAGGTTACTGAAGACAAACCACAGTAGGAGTGAACATGCGCACAAAGAAATTTATGTTCCCAGGAGGAAGAAAAAAGTGTAGTGTTACGTCTGCTTGAGGGATTTTTCTTGTTAAGTTGTGATCCATGAGTTTATGAATATGTAATTCTTCTTTTATTTAAACTTCAAAAGATTAGAGATAAGTAAACACTAGCAAGAGATACATATTTGTCATCATACTGAAGTGTAAGTATGCCTTTATAAATGAAAATATCTGGGTTTCTGCAAAGTTACATTCATTTAATCTTCAGGATGGTCCTGTGAGGTTAATGGATGAGAAAACTGCTCAGTGTAGCTAGACGGTTGCCAAGGTCACATTATAGGGTCTTGTCACCAACAGAATTGACTTGGAAGCAAAGATTCTTGACTCCATTTCCAGTGCTTTCTTATCCACCAATGAACTGGAAAATAATGACAGGTAAATTGTCAGAAGAAACAGAAGTTGTCCATAATGTAAATTAAAAAACAAGACTTTAAAATATAAAACATTAAAATCAATCAATAATTAAAATATCAAGTATTCTAAGTATGAAGTATATATAAAGTATTAAATATAAAGTATTGAAATATGTGTGAAGATAAGATTTTCTATTTTTTAAATTTTTTACCTAAAAATAACTATTAACTATAATTTTTATGGCCGTAAAAAAATACAAGCCATGAACACTAAAAACTATATTTTTCTTCTTTTGAAAATTGCAAAAAAGTGATACAAAATATCCCATAAAGTGTTTTATATTTTAGTTAAAAGAAAAATAATTTTAATTAGCAACTGTATTTACTAAATATAATTTAAATATATGACACAACCGTTTTAGGAACCATTTGAATTTTATATTATATATTTAAAATTCATAAAACATAATAGGGTGTCTCTATCTTTGTTTTGATTGGCATCTATTTGAACTATCTCATATTTGTTCCTATGTAAAATAGGACAATGTTCTCCAAAACCTATGTGCCTTTCAGTATTTACAGAAATTTTCATTCCTCTGTATGCACCTCATGCTCTGAAGAAAAATTTGTCAATTGAAATCTGACTTGCAGAAGTTAGAGTGCATGCTTTCTTTTTGATTTGGTATATTATAAGGAGGCAGACTGAATTGCACTTGAGTAATAATTTGGAATGAGGCCCTAAATTAGACTTTTTTTGAGTTAGCTTATGTCTGTTCCAAAATTCAGATAAAACTATCCAGTAGAGTGGGTGATAAATTCTCTGGTTTTCTAATCTCAGATAGAATTAGTAAGAGGACTCTTTAGCAATTTATCAACAATTTCTCTACATGCAATATGATATCCTTGGTATTGTGGGAAATGGAAAGAACCGTAATCCAGAATCCCTGTCCTAAAGAAGTATATACACAGCAATGTGAATTAAACTACAACTCTCTCACAATTCCAGTCATGATAATTTGCCCAGTGATAAAAAGAGATAATAAAATCTAGGAACAGAGAAATTTCTAAGGTATAAAGCATCTTTTATTAAACCCTGCCCCGACACCAGAACATAAAATAAGAAATTTTTCATTTACCCAGGTGAAATCTGAAAAGCCACTTCCTAGTACCTAGTATGGTGATTTGTACTTAGGACGTTTGCTAGGGGGGTGCCTGGGTGGCTCAGTCGGTTAAGTGTCTGCCTTTAGCTCAGGTCATGATCCCAGGGTCCTGGGATCGAGCCCCACATCAGGCTCCTTGCTCAACAGGGAGCCCACTTCTCCCCCTCCTTCCCTCTCATACTCTCTCTCACTATCTCTGTCTCTCTCAAATAAACAAATAAAATATTTTTTTTAAAAAAGGAAGTTTGCTAAGCTTATATCATATCATCAAGTCTTTACAACATCTCTGAAATTAGTGTTATTAACTCTATTTCATTGATGGAGCAATTAGAGGTGCCAAAGCCTTGTTTCTTCAAGTTCCCTCAGATGGCAAGCCAAAGTAAGAATCCAGATAATTTAGACTTGAACATTTGTACTCATTCTACTGAACCATTCAATATTGTTACTAAACATTTTAATTTAAACGGATAGATGTCATTCAGGCGCATTTTAGAAGTTCTGCAAATACCCACCCAGGATGTCTCTTTAAAGCCTATCCACATAGCCCTCTTTAGGAACTCTTAAAGAGAAAGTATTCAAGATTATCCTCCAGTTTTTAAAAAGTTAAGACAGGAGCTATGGAACCTAGAAAGCCTTCCCTCTTTGGGACCAATCCTTTTTCTATGTCATTCTGGAAAAAATCACCTTCCAAGGAAGTGAGATGTAAACTCAAAGGGGGTAGTGTTTTTGCTTGATGATACATGTAAACAACATATGATATTATGGATTAATATTAATGAAGGGAGGAAACACATAGAGAAACTCTGTGGCCTAATACCGATCTCCTGCCTCATGACGCACCTTAAGGTCTGAATGTTGGCTTCAGTCGGGTCTCCGCCCATCCTTCCTGCCTGCTTGCCCATCTGGATTCTCACCTTCGTTCTTCTCCTTCCTTCTTTTTCTCTCACTTTCTTTTTCACTTCCTCACTCATTTGTCTCTTATTCTTTCTTTTCCTCATCCCTTCCCTCCCTTCCTCTCTCCTCTCTCTTTCTCCACTCTGTCTCTTGCTCTCTTTGTCTCTTTCTCTGTCTCCCCACTTTATTCCCCTTTTAAGTGAAAGCATCTGTCTCTCTCTCTCTCTCTCTTATGGTACACAGTAAAAAACATTGTCTCTTCCAAAGTGTTTATCCCTCTGCTATTCCTGTTTGTTGCTTGGACCACTTTTTAAATGTATTTATTTATTTGTTTGTTTGTTTATTCACAGTCAAGAGCTTAACATATGACAAAGCAAGCAGTGTAAATCAATAATGAAGAGATAGAACATCAATACTTGTTGGAAGTATTCAAGTTAGGTCCTCATCTCTGTAATGACCACTTGTCTCTCCAACCCAAAGTATTTCCCCTTCCTTAATAACTACCCCTCCCTCGATTCTTCGATATAAAAAAATCAGATCCTCAGAGAATGGCTTGCTTGGGCCACTTTTAAATGTTCCTGTGGGGGAACATTGGATGGAAACAGCTGCATTCAAAAGAAAAGTTTCTGACAAGGCACATATGAAAAAAAAGTACAGCAATCACTTTCACAACTCTGGTTAAGCCAAAATTTGTTTGTGTTGCTGATTGTTCTATAGTAAAAACTGCCATCAATGAACAATGCTTTCCATTCTTAGCACATTTAGAAATTATGTAAATTAAAAGAGGAGACAAGAATATTCTGATGCGCTTGAGTGTATCTCTGTGTAATGACCACAGTTGTCCCATTTATCTCTTCAAACTGTCGGTATCAGAGGCTTCCAATGGAGAGCCCAGATTAAAAAGGCAAATGAATCATAAATAAGCTTGCTCATCCTTTCTGCAGATGACTGTCTAGCTTTTTGCTTTAGCTTTATTTGAAATATACATGTCTGGTGGAAGCTAATATGGGCCTTGTAAGGGATAATGAATAGGGAATGCATCCATTCATAATGGTAAGAGAGACTTTAAGTGTTGAGGCTTTTAAATTTCATTTGGGATCTGACATATAGGATTATCTGTATTTGGATTTAGAGCTATCAAAATTCCCATGAAAATGGCTTGGGGAAAAAGGTAGTGGCTTGAAATGCAAATACATTCTTCAAGTCAAGAAGTAAATATTTCTGCATTGGCATCAAGTTTTATCTGCTGTAAATAAATGTATATTTTTGTTACTAGTTTAATCTTGTCAAATTTATATCATTAAGATCATTAAACAGATAAATATGGTGAGGTTTGTTATGTGGCAGACAGTGTTGATCGCCTACCCAATAGCTATCATATTTCTCTGATATCCCTGTCCTTAAATGTTTGCATGTAATTCCTGAGATGCTGAAGCTAGATCAGGGCAGTCATCAAGGACATGCTTATGTGACATAATGAAAAAATAGAAGGTTTTAGGAAACTTGATGAGCTTCTGAATTAACTTTGGAATTATCCAAACTCTGAATTTTAGTTGGGTAAGATCAGAGACTGGCAGGCCCTTGCTAGAGATGATGGTTTTTCTTGTTTACTGTACATCTACTGTATTCTTGTGGTCCCAGAGAAAAGTTTTATTTTTGCAGCAGTAACATGAAACAAATGTTTGCATTTTGACAGCTGGTGTAACAGTGATGTTTGATGACACATATCACATTCACTTAGAATGATGTTTCAGGCCTTTGTTTTTTTAAGATTTTATTTATTGATTTGACAGAGAGAGAGAAAGAGAGCACAAACAGGGGGAGCGGCAGGCAGAGAGAGAGGGAGAAGCAGACTCCCCACCTAGCAGGGAGCTGATGCTGGGACTCAATCCCATTGTCCCTGGATAATGACCTGAGGCAGAGGCTTAATGGCTAAACCGCTTAACTGTCTGAAACATCCAGGCACCCCAGGCCTTTGTTGTTATGCAGAAAATCATGGAACAATCTTAACTTCTCAGAGATACTGGCAAAATCAAGACCCTGTTTCCTATACCAATGCCCTCAATAACCCATTCTCATATGAACTTCTACTCCTTCCCTGACTCGCTTTTCCTGATCCTTCACTCCTGCTTTCTCAGACAGCTTTCTAAATAATCTATACCTGCACCAATTTTTTGTATCAAGCTCTGCTCTTAGGTAGATCTCCTACTAATATGCCTATTTTCAAATATATCTAGTATCATAATTTTAGAGATTTAAATTGTATACTTTCAAAATGATTAGAAATAATCAATCTAGGAAAGTTTTGAGTTTGCTTGGTTAAACCAACTGGTTGTAGATTGACTGCTGTTAAGGGCTATAAATCTTATATCTGACTGGTGAAGGAGGATGGGTGTGGCTAGGGTGGAAACCAGTGCCCAGAAAGCTGAGGCTTAGGTAAAGCTCACCACTGGGAGTAAAATTAGATCTCAGAAATCTGAATCTCAAGCATAATTCATTGAAAACCTAGTTAGAGTTTTCCTGTGTAACTCAAAGATAAATGTAGTTTTAGTTTAGCCACGATTTTAAGAGTTTGAAATTGTTACTTACATCCTGCTCATTGCATTCCTACCATCAAACTTCCCCCTTCTTGACCCCTTCCCACAACTTATAGAAAATTTTCTGTATGGAGTCTTATATCATCCTAGCTCAGTTTAATTGGCTATCATAATATGGTATATGTAATTACTATATATGATGTTATAAAAGCCTTAAAAGCATGAGCTAAAATTTCATTAGGGAATGGTTTAGTTGATTTTATATTTTAAATGCTTTTTTTTTCCTAACCAATAACTGGTTAAACAAATAAGGTACATAATTTAAAAATGAATAGGCATTAAAGTCCAAATATACATTTTTATCCAATGTATTTTATAAATATAATTTAGACCTTGAATATATAAAAGACATGCAAGCAATTGCATGGAAATACCTGGGGTCATAATACACTCCTCTCTCCTGGTAACTTTTCATGGAATCATCAGAATTTTACTATATATGTACTCTCTACTAAAATCGTATGTTTATTGGAGGCAGGTGCAATGTCTGATTTATCTTTACTGCACCCACTGTATATTACCATAGTGCTTTACATAAATACTTTATACTTCACCTCCCCCTCACACACACTCTCCTGAATTTCAGAATCATATTACCAACTGCCTACTTTACATCTGCACTTGGAAGCCTCATGGCAATTCAAGCTAACCATGCCCATAGTCAAACACTGGATTTCACCCTGAATGAAATGTGTTCTTTCCACTGTCCTCTCATTTTAGTAAATGTAAATGCAGTATGTTGGTTGCTCAGGCCAAAGTCTTGGGTATTCATCTTTGGCAGCTCTCTTCCCATCACAATACACATCTATTCCATTAAAAAAAACAAAACAAAACAAAAAGCAAAACAAAACAAAAACCCAAAAACCTCTATTAGCTTCTCTTTCACTATTGATCTGAAACTTGACCACTCCTTACCATCTCTACCTTTAAGATCCTTTTCCAAGTCATCTTATATCTCATTGAATTATTGCAGTTCCTTCCTTATTGACCTCCTTTCTCCCACTCTCTTCCTCCCTTACTGTGTATTCCCCACTCAACTCTCAGAGCTTCCTGGCTCACTGAGTCAGTCTACCTTGTCATTAGTGATCTGGACCTCTATTACTTCTCTTACTTTATCTCTTGATATTCTCTCTCTTGTCTACTCTGCTCTAGGAACATTTCCTCTTTAATGTTCTTTGGATCTGCCAAGGATCCTTTTGTCTCAGGACTGTTACACTTATAATTTCTTCTGCCTGATATGGTCTTACTTTAAATATCCCATGTCTTACTCCTTGTATTAGTTTTCTAGGGATGCTGTAACAACATACCATGGACTTAAATAACAGAAATTCTTTTTTTTACAAATCATTGGGCTGGAAATCCAAGATCAAGGTATCAACATGGTCAGTTTCTCCTGAGGACTCTGTCCCCTTGTCTTGTAGATACCTGCCTTCTTCCTATATCTACACATGGCATATGTACACCTGATGTTTCTTATTTTTATATGGGCCTCAGTCCTATTGGAGTAGGGCCCCATCCTTATGACTTCATGTAACCTTAATTACCTCCTTAAGGGCCTTATCTCCAAATACAGTCACAGTGTGGTTAGGGCTTCCACCTATAAATTTTGAGAGAGCATGATTCAGTTTATAACACTTTCTTACTCTTTTCATGCCTCACTCTACCAGCAAGGGCTTCTCTGACCAGCCTTTGGAAAATTGCCTTCCACTTGTCATTACCTTTTTATCCAGCCGATCTGTTCTTCAGAGCCTAGGTTTTGCTTTCTTACATTCCCAGATAGTGTGGATGCATGCATCCATTTTCTTTTAGGAGTGATGGTAGCATGGGAAGTCGTTCAAGATCTGGATTAGAAGGTTGATAGAAGTCGGGGCTCACAGAAGGGGCAAGGTGGGCCCTTTAGGCAAGGGGCAAAGAATAGATCACCTGCACACCTGGACTAGGCTATGGATATCACCATTTTTTTGTTTGTTTTTTTATTTTATTTAATTGTTTGATATATATAGAGAGAGTCAGAGAGAACATGAGTGGGGGTAGGAGCAGAGGGAGAAACAGACTCCTCATTGAGCAGGGAGCCCAATGTAGGGCTCAATCCCAGGACCCCAGGATCATGACCTGAGCCAAAGGCAAACCATTAACTGACTGAGCCACCCAGGCACCCCTGGATATCACTGTTAGACTTGGACCAAGGGAGAGCAATGGTAGGAGTTAAGATGGAGCCTAATCAGCTGGAGGCTCACCCTGACCAACCTGAAACTGCATATCATATCAGTTTAACTGACACCAATAGAGTGCCCAGGGATGGGACAGTCATACTT
The DNA here is from genome assembly GCF_003265705.2 of Callorhinus ursinus. NCBI lineage: Eukaryota > Metazoa > Chordata > Mammalia > Carnivora > Otariidae > Callorhinus > Callorhinus ursinus. The sequence continues at coordinate 10,580,319 of NW_027397083.1, forward strand.
GAGGAGTCATCAGTCTGGAGAATAGCACAACACACTTGTCAGTTTTAAGACCCTGTTCATGTTATGGTATGTGCACAGTAAACCCCCTCTTACTAGCAGATACTACCTTGAAGTGTAGCAGGGGCAAAGGAGTAGAACTGGAACACTGGCTATATTTCTCAAAGAAACCAATTTCCTAAAAGTATATCTCAAATTATAAAATTAAACTGAGATGACCAGACTTGACACCCCCCTTAAAAAAATGAACTTTGATTCTTTTTTACTCTTCTTACCCAGTGCTTGCATGGGATACAAGAGGTATCCATGAGGATAAGTCACATTTAGAGAATAAAGAAATATATTTTTCTGCAAATTTGAGTGTACTATGCATAATTCCAGAAAAACTAGAAATCCTGTTCTGGGAAAACTAATGCTACAGATCACATATATATTTTGAAGTATATGCATGTTTAAGCTTGTTCAGACTCAACTTAATCATGAAATTCACTCTTGGTTCTGTCAGATCATTGATTTGACATTGATCTGATTTGATTATATGTAGATAGATGATATCAGCTCTAATATTGAGGAAGTAGACAATGCAAAGTAATTAGTCACAAAGCTCTTTTGTAAGCCTCCAATATAATGAACTCTGGGCAAATTAGCCCGTAAGCATAATATCTCCCATTTTAATTTGATTTCTGAGCTCCAGAATTAGGAGAACCATCAGTAAGATCCGTTGTTATTTTGCCCAATATAATTAGAGGGTCAGCAATTTGATCTTGCCTTGTTGACAAAACAATTATCTATGGCATCCCCTTTCCCATTTAGGAAAAATAAAAGCCTGTGCTTACTTAGGTTTCTTTTCTAATTAAGTAGAGTTAGTCCTGGTTTCACAGGGGTGGAATGAGCAAGGCATAAATGTCAAAACTGAAGCTCAGTGTGAGTATAAAGAATATCCCAGGCAGGAAGACTCACAACACCAGCAATCATGATTCTCCAGCCCGTACCTTATTACCCTCCTGTCTCTGTCTGTATAAACTATCAGTCTTTTTCTTTGACTCCTGTGAATGTCGTGGTGGCTCTCCCCTCCCACCTGGTTTATGTTTTCATGTGAGCTCCCAGCTATTCAGTTCTATGTCTGGCATTTCATAGTTCTCCATTCCCTACTATTGGAGTTGGGAGTTTTTCAATGGAATTACATTTTCTAGTTTCTCCAGCAAACTATAAGAAAATAGAAATCAATGCAAAATGTTATAGTAATTTAAAAATGAACAGGTGTTTGCTGTTTTTTTCCTTTTTTTTTTTCTTTTACCATAGTGAAAGTTTGAAATTCTGTCAACTACCTTGGTAAACCATTCCAATTTCTTACACCCTTTAATGATAGAGTTCTCTTAGAAGACTATTTTGAAATTTTTGACATTGTGCTAGACACATTTCCTACCTATTAGCAATCAGTACTCAATATTGTGGCCCATAAGTCAGATGATAGTTCTTAAAAATGGCTTACATTTACCATGTTAATATTCTTTGCCTTTTTGCTCCCCACTTACCACTTTTTGTTTTTCCCTGACTTAAAAAAATAAGAGTATGGACTATATATATGAAATGGCTGAATCTCTACTTCTGTCATTAAACAGACAATTCCAAATAACTTTTTTTCAAATGGTTTCTAATAAAGTCAGCCAGTGATAGCAACCTGAATACTCCAGAGAAAATGGGACTAAAATCCACAATGCACCTTATAGACTATAACAGAAGAAAAAAAAACAGTTTTTAATGCAAAGAATTCTCAATTTTAAGGCAGAATGAAATCCTATAAAGCTCTGCTTGCATGGTGAAATTTGCCAAATACATGAATCTTAGTTTACTTGTCTTGGCTACAGGATAACCCCTCATCTGAGGTAAAATCACTTGATACCTACTTTAGGGCTTGTGCATTTACCAGTTCTTACCAAAACCAGGTTCCTAGAGCCAGCATTCTTATATGTCAGAAAAGCATGTGTACAGATATCTGCTGTGGCAAATTAAGCTGTGTCACTTTGAGCAAATTGCTTAACCTTCTGATTTTGTTTTTATCGGTATAACATGAACCATCATACCATCTTCATAAAATAGCTTTGAGGATTAGTGAAGTAATAAAAAAGTTTAAGCACTTAGAATGGTGCCTAGCAAATACTAAAAGCTTAATAAATGATCATTGTCTTGTTTCTTTAGTTTTAGTATTATTCCTAATTTTCTTCTGGAGAAGAAATTCTCTTTGGGATTTTTGTTCTAAGAATTGTGTAAAACACATTGACAAGCTATAATTAAAAGGCAATTCTCCTCTTGTTTTGGGCAAATAGGTATGTCCAGGAAGCCCCCTTGTAACCTTGCATCCTTTCTAGTCACAGGTTACATAGAAAGACTTACTAAAAGATTGCTAAGTGAGTGGTACATCTTTTCTTCATATATGACATCAGGTCTCCCACAAAATGCCTGTTTTGAGCTTTCAGAAGAGAGTAGAAATGATTCATCTGTCCTATATCCACTGAGTTGTTGAAACCCCGAGATAATTGTAAAATGTAGTTGAAAATTCTTTAACATTCCTCCCATTGATAGATAGCATTTATATCTTTTCCTCTTTATCTGTACAGACTTGTAACTGCTTTACCCAATAGAGTACAGCAGTCCTGACTCCAGGTGACTTCTAAGGCTAGCAGATATAAAGCCATGACACTTCTGCTCTTTTTCATGGAGCCCTGAGCTACCTTATGAAAAGTTCAACTACAGTGAGGCAGCCATGCTGTGAGGAAGTCCAAAGAACATGGAAGGGAATAGTTTCAGTCAAGCTCAGCACTGCAGTCATCCCCGCCCAGGTGCCAGGTATGTGAATGATAAGCCTCCAGCTGAGTGTAGCCACACCCCCACCCCAGCCATTCAGTCAAATTCAGGTTAGTCTTCCCAGTGGGAGGTCCCCAGACAGTGTGAAACAGAGTCAAACCATCAGTTATACCTTGTCCAAATTCCTGACACACAGAATCTCTGAGCATAATAAAATGGATTTTGTTTTATGCCACTCACTAATGGGGTAGCTTGTTATCCAGCAATTTATAACTGGAACAGTCTTAGAATCTTAGCAGATCTGCTGGGCCAGAGAGGTGATTAAATAATGATCAGTTAAGACTTTTCCAAAGAAATCTATTAGATGAAGACAAGGAGTGCTGGTAGTACAGAGTGGGCTCAAACGAATTGCTTCAGGGGATCCTGCCATATGGCAATATATAGGATTGAGAAATTAACTTCAAGAAAGTCTACAGGCAGGTTTAGGGGACTAGTGTAACAGAATTCCAGTCTCCTAAAGAAGAGGATGTGGAAGATGATAATAAATAGAAGGACAGCACACAGGTTTAAACATAATAATCCATACAATCAGTGAGGAACCAGCAAAAATATCAATTTGAATATCAGTTAAAACTAATCTGTGCATTTTACTGATTATTGCCAGATTTCTTAATTACAATCAAGGTGCTTTATCTGTAAGGCCGGGAGGTTTGAAGTGCCCTAGGATATTTTAAAAATACTAGTGTGTTACATCAAGAACTAATGATGTACTGTATGGTGACTAACATAACATAATAAAAAAAAAGAAAAAGAAAAATACTAGTGTGTTCCAAGAAGATAATTATTCTTTCATGTTAAACATATATCTCCACCAATAATTTACTTTAGTATTAAAATTTAAAAATAAAAATTTTCTCTTTCATAAAATATTCATGTATACCTTCAGAAACAAGATCTATACATTATAGATTAATCAGTCGAAAACCTATAATGGTATTTGACACATGATAAGTCAAGAGATTTCAAAAAGAGACCAAGCATGCCAATTGAAAAGCCAATCGAAATGTGAGAGTTTTTAAAAATGCTTTGCTTTTAGGGTACCTGGATGGCTCAGTCTGTTAAGTATCCCACTCTTGATTTTGGCACAGGTTGTAATATCAGGGTCTTGAGATTAAGCCCCATGTTAGGTTCCACACTCAGGGGGAAGCCTGCTTTGGATTCTCTCTCTCCATCTCCATCTGCCCCTCTCCTCTGATTCCCCCCCCCCCACTTTGCACATGAGCTCTCTCTCTCTCCCTCTTCCTCTCTCAAAAAAAAATGCTTTGCTTTCTTTAATGTGATTTGAGTGTTTCATAAATGAATGCAGATGCTTTTTCTGACAGAATTATGTAAAATTGTTAAAAGATACTTTGTGGCATGCATAAATAAAAACAACATATGGACATTTGTCATGCCTTACATTATCACCAAATTTGGAACTATCTGCATCTAATGACTTGCACGCTAAAGTCAAGAATATGATAGTTCATGGTTCTTAGATAAGGAATTATGTATTTATTTTTCTTCACCTCTGTCCCATATGGGCCTGTTTCTGCTGTGCATTTTGTTGGTGAGCCTCTAGGCTATCCTGGACAACATTTTACCACTGGCTAAGATCTTTGTGGTAAAGATTAGCATCCAGATGCAATACTCTTTCTCGCGTCTCCTGCAGGAAGCACACACACAAAGATGGAAACTTGCAGGATGTAACCCATATTCTTCAGCTATAAACAGGGGTACAAATTGAGACTAGAATCTCTTCTGCAGATGACCCATTATTTGGGTCATGGCTGAGTCACTTGGGGATTGTTGGGATTGTTAAACCCTTCTTATACTTCCTGGCTTAAGCCATAGTCAGTCATTTTTTTGCCATAATGTCTTGTAAATGCATAAAGTCTTGTAAATTTCAGTCAAAATTGATTGATTGATTTTTAGTTTTATTGAGATATCATTGGCATATAAAACTAGAAAGTATTTAAAGTGTGCATTGGATTTTCACTTGATTTTACTTTTTGCCTCAGTTGGACAACAGAGGTTTGGAAGAAGGCATGAGTACTAGGATTATTAATCCCTAAACAAAGGCCTGAGAATATTTTATAAACTGCTTGGAGAAGATTTGTCCTATATCTTCAGAATAAAAAGAGATGTAAACTAAAACTCATTTGATGGCCAGGCCTAGCAGCTTTCATGTTTCATGAAAGTGAGGGCCTTGGTTCCAACTCTGGCAGTTTCCCAGAAGAAAGTTCAGAGGTAACTTTGAAGTGTTGTTACAGATAACATCTGTATTTGATGTTTGCGGGAAACAGAGCTTTTGAATATATATTTGACATATTATAGAAGTACATCCCACTGATAGTTTTGAGGTTTTTTGGTTGCCTAAGCATATGATGGAAGGCATAGCATTAATCTTCTTTTGCTTCTGTGTTGGTTTCCTAGAGTTGGCATTACAAAGTACCACAAACTGGGCAGCTTAAAACAATAAGAATTTACCGTCTCATAGTTCTGGAAGCTAAAAGTCAAAGATCAAAGTGTGAGTAGGGCCATGTTCCCTCATGAAACCTGTGAGGAGAATCCTTCTTTGCTTATTGTCAGCCTCTGGTGGTTTTCTGTCAGTCTTTAGAGTCCCATGCTTTGCAATTGCCGATCTCTGCCTCTGTTGTCTCCCATGATATTTCCCCCCCCCCAACCCCCCCACCGGTGGGTGTGTGTAACTCTGTCTCTTCTGTTCTTATAGGGACACCAGTCATATTGGATTAGAAGCCTTTCATACTCCAGTATGATCTCATCTTAATGGGTTAGGCCTGCAATGATCCTATTTCGAACTACGGTCACATTTTGAGGTACGGGAGGTTAGAACTCCAACAGAATTTCTGAGAGTACACAATTCCATCCATAATGGTCTCCTAAGAGTAATTCTTAGTTTTATTTTAGTATACAGTTTTAGATCACATTTTCTTCCCATTTCCTAAATTGCAACAGTTAGAGCAAATTATAGACAGGCACACTTATGTATAGTCTAGTATTTACAAAATATATAATGATTTTAACATCTAGCTATCTCAGAGGCTTCTTTCCCGCATCCTTCCTTTTTATTTTTTCGTTTTTGTCCTTTATAAAAGGGCAAACGATGCAAGAATACATCCCCAAATGATTGAATTTGTCTGCAAATTGCTTCCAGGTGCTCATATCACTTTCTCTCCATCTTCAATTGAAAGAAAAAAAATAGATTCAATGTCACTGAAGAGCAAAATCATGAGGAATTTAAATGGTTTTGGTTTTCGCCTCATTTTCCTTCTGAAATATTTCTTGTTTATATTTCTCTGGCTTACATTCACTTATACTTACCATATTATACCACTAGTACAGTGTGAGACTTCTGTTTATTCTTGATTTTCCAGTTGCCAACAGAACACGTGGGTCACAATAGGCACTAAATAAGAGTTGATTGATTTCAATGTGGAGTTTCCAAGTGCTTTAATTCACTTGAGGATATCTAAAGTATCACAACCTCAAAAGGAATTATTGGTAAGAAATAAGCCAGAACAGATTAGTCATAAATATATAAAAGAAAGAGTTGAAATTCTGAGGACATCTGTTTATATTCTATTTTGTATTGTAGATGTAAATGGTACTTTGAAATAGTTTGAAATGAATATTACACTGTTATAAACTCAATATACGATTTTAATTTACTTGGCATTCCTCCACCTCTGTTACTCATAAGAAAAGGTAAAAAAAAAAAGATACAGTTAACAACTGCATATATTTGCCTAGATTCCCCAAATATTGACATTTTTTAACAGTTGTTGACATCCTCTCTCCCCCCCGCAATCTTTTGAAAATAAATTGAAGGGACCATGACACTTTGTCCCAAAATACTTTAGCAAGCATCTCATAAGAATAAGGACATTTGCTGCAGCACCCATTGAAAAGTAACTTAAATTCAATAATCCCATCTAATACATAGTCCATATTTAGTTTGCCTCAACATTTCATTTATCATTATTTTAAAGTTGAAGATCCAGTAAAAGTTGATGTATTTGGTTTGTATGCTTCATTAGTTACGTTGAATCTAAGACAGCCCTTCGACCTCCTTTTTTTGTTTTCACAGCATATAATTTTTCATGGAGTTCATGTCAACTGCCCTGCAGAACATCCTACCTTCTACATGTATCCAGTTGTTTCCTCATTACTACATTAATATTCAACACTTTGGGAAAGAATACGCAAAAGTGATGTTTGTATGTTTAGTGCATCAATCCTTGAGGTGTGTAACATTCTGTTTCACAATATTGGTAGTGTTGCATTTGATTACTTGATTGGGGGGCTGATCAACAGAAATTATAAAAGGTGGTCTTTTTGGAAGGTGGTATGTGCACACTCAGCTGCTCTGAAACCTTTTATCAAATGGTTTTAGCATCTTTTGATGACCCTTATCTGGATTAACTGTTACATTGGGATTATGAAATGGTGTTTTTCTAATTCTATCATTTCTTCTACATGTATTAGCTAGAATTTTCCTATAAAGGAGAGTGCCCCCTCTTTTTCTCTCTCTTCATCTCTATTATCATTGCCATCATCATCATTATTATTATTTTTAGTATTACTATAGGTGTAATTTTTTTAATTCCATGTGTTATAATATGTTTAGCTTATTATTCAGTATTTAATTTAATGTTTAAATTGTCTCATGTTTGATTCATGGAAGTCCCAGCCCACTAGCTCCTGTGTCCTTGTTTTCAGGCACAGTGTTCTAAATTCATTTTATGCTTTCACTGTCTAAATTCAGAACTATTCATTTCTCCAAGGAACCTGGTTTCTTTTACTAGGGGATGGTATTTTGAAACCAGTATCTGGGGCCTAGACATCTGTAGGGTACGGAGGTGTCATTATTTCTAAGTCCTTTGAGTGGATACAGCTAGAAAAATAGTTTTACAGAATACAAACCTATATTAATATGTCCAATTCTCAACCAACCCCACAGCGTTCATCCTTACCCTCCCTACTTCACATTTGCCTTTACCTTCTTAGTCAGTGAGAACTCTGGTTTCCAAAAATATTTAGTATATATACTCACTTGCCCTATTCCAGAATATATTAAAAATAATTTTGAATCATACCACCAATGCATTTACGAACAACAGACCTATAAGTCAATCTCAAGACTTTTTTTTTTTTTAAAGAACTTTTGATCTTAGAATTTATTCCTTGAGAAGGGTGTTAAAAAGTTATGTGAAATAATTATTTGGTCTGTGTTTTCACACTTCTAATTTGATATAAAGTTAAATTTTATAATTTTTATTTTTAGTCAATTTGAAGGTTTTTTCCATACTTCATTTTGTATTTTAAATCTGCACAACATGTACATTTATTAAAATTCAAACCACTTAAAAAATATACTTGGAAAATTCAGACTCCCATTCCTAGTCCCTCACCTATACCATCTACCCTGCAAAAGTAACATTTTTTATTAATATCTGGTTTATCTTTTCTATGTCTCTTTTCTTTTTGCAAAAATAAACATGAACATCACACACACAAACACACTTTCTTATTTCTCCTTCTCTCTCACACAAAAAATAGCCTACCATATACATTCTTTCATACCTGTCCTTTTTTATTTGACGATTCGTGCTGGAAAATACTGTCAGTCTGCAGAGGCCTTCCTCATTGTGATTAAACGTCATGATGCTGCATTATGTGAATGCACCATAAGCTTTTCAGGCCAGTCTCTTATGAATGACATGTATGTGGTTTCCATTGTTTTACTTTGCCGCATCATTCCAGAATGAATAAGCAATAAGTATGTTCATGTATTGTTTCATGTTGGTGGGAATGTAGCTCAATGACAATTTCTCGTAAGTGCAGGATATTATTCTTCTAAATTCTCGTAAGTGCAATTCTCATGAGATAGTCATGTTTGTAATTTTCATGGAAATTCATCAAATTCCGATCAATAGTGTTTGCATCATTTACTGTCTGACAAGCAAACTCAGATAGTGACTATTTTTTAGAGATTTATCATCTAAGAAGTTTATTGTTATATAAAATTTCTGCCAAACACTGTCACAGTGAAAAAAGATCTTACTAAAGTTTTATTTTCCATTTCTTCTACTATGAGTAAATTTAATGATCTTTTCACAGGTTTAAGGGACGTTTGTCTACATTTTTCTGTAAGGTGATTTCCTTGACAGATACTTTGATTTTTTTTTATTTTAAACTAATTTCATATTATAGGAAGTTACAAATATAATAGAGTACCCCTAGTATTCACCCAGTCCACCCTTATGTTAGTATCTTGTATAACCATAGCACACCTATCAAAACCAGACAGTTAACATTTTTTTTAACTACACACCATATTCAAATTCCATCAGTTTTTCCACTAATATCTTTTCCTGTTCTAGGATCCTAGATACATCTATTTTGATTTTGAGAACTGTTTATATATTCAGGGTAGTGGTTCTTTTCCTTTGATTGAAATGGCCAATATATTCTCCCAATTTGTCATTTATCTGTTCCCTCTCTCTAGAACACCCTTCTTTCTTTCACTTTACCCCGCTTATGTATGCCTGGCTATTTGTAAGCTGGTTAAATTCTTGTAATTCTCTTTCATAGCCCTCTCAGAGTTTCCTCCAAAGCATTTATCAATTATCAGACTTGTTTGTTTACTTACTTGTTTTGTCTCTCTCCTTATTCAACTCTAAAAACCATGAATGCAGGAGCTGTGTTTAGTCACCACTATACAAACGACTGAAAGACCACCTGCCACGTATTAACTTTTTACCGTTATCAATTGAGTTTCTTAAATAAATCATCAAGAAAGCATGCCATAGAAGAAATCATTGAAAGAAATAAGATTATTTAGTTTAAAACAAAGAAGGTTAAATAGGAACACAATAAACATTTCAAATATTTAAAAAGTGATCACATAGACTAATTTGATTTCTTGTATGTAACTCCAGAGGCCAGTCAGAACAGCAAAAATCAGCTATTTTTTTTCAGAAATTATAAAATGTTTTTCTAGTGTTTTTTTCCTAAAATTAGAATTAAAAAATGGAATGGAAGTGCCTTCTGAGCCGTGGAGTATTTTCAAAGAGAAAACAGATTTCAGAGAGGTTGGAGAGGAGGTTCATGCATAAAATTGGTTTGACTAAATAAATTCCAAGTATATTTCCAAAGCTAAGATTTTATGAAGCCATGAAAGGAAACTTTCAGGGTGAATGTTGATATAACCATTCTCTTAGAAGAAAGAAGTACTTCAGTATTAGTCCAAATGAATGAATTCATCATGGTGAAATTTTAGCAATTAAACAGTGAAGTGGGAACATATTGTGGGTAGTAAATATTTCTGGTCACCAAAAAATAATACTGTATTTATAATCTTTTTCTCAGATTATCACATGGATCATGCAGTAATCTGATACATTTATTAAAAAGTGAAACTATTTGTATGTGTTATCAGTTTTTCTCTTCTTTAGTCTTGAGCTGGAGTTTTGCAATTTATATATGAATTAATGAAAACAGCTAAAAACTGAGTTCTAATGCCTAAAATACACATTTCTACATTGAGTATATTGTCAGGTCTTTAGGCAGTACCTGAAGCACATGAATTAACACACAAGCTTGAAGAATAAGAAACTTCTTTTAGTGTTTAATCTCAAATTTCATGGAATGAGCTTTTGGGAAATAACATGTCCCACTAATCATGTCAGTGTTGCCCTGGCATCCCATAGTACCCTTAAAGATGTTCCATTCATGGGCCAACCTGAATTTAACTCCCATCTTACTCACTGACTAATGAGAAATTCAGGGCTGATATCTAATTAAGTGCTAATTTGAAGGACATAAATGCACTAAACTTAATATTAAAATATAGCACACATTGCAGAAGGACAAATTCTATGAAAAACAATGGAAGTAAATTATTAAATCAACATATATCAAAACCTAGGGGCTCTTTTGCTTATGGCTGGCTACCAGTTTGGAAGGGCCTGTCATTTTTCAGTTTTCTTTAAGGCAGACATTCTACATATCACCATATGCTCAAAGAAATTCTGCAATTTCATAATCTGTTCTACATTTTTTTAGTTCGTTGTATTTGCCACAGAGGGTGAGTTTGCAAATGCACCTGCACAGTTTGATGTTTATAAAAATGGCAATTATGATGATGTACCATTGAAATAAAACTTTGCTGGATAGAAATTAAAGAGTGAAAACAATGATCTGCTAAAAACTATTATTTTGTCAGGCATTCCATTCATCAGAATTGCAATTAATTTCTTCCTCTCCATCGTCATTGTGGTTGAAACAAAGACCAGTAATCTCACATCTGGTTACAGATTTAAAAAGAGAACACTTCCTTCTTTCACAAAGCTCTGTAAGTATTGTGTTTACATTGTTCAAGGAGATAGTTAAAATTCTCTGGTGTTCAATGTTTTAAATTTATTGTGATTTAGACTCTGGAAAATTTGCAATCCAAGTATGGAAGCAGTGTTTTATTAAAAATAAATGTCTTAAAACAGCCTCTCTTGCTTTTCAGTTGCTTTGAAACGTCTGTGATACTGAGATTTAAAAAATAATGTTAGTGCACTGTTAGCATTCACTTTACATTTCATGGGAAACAATGACTATTTTTGTACACAAATAAAATCCAGAGTCTGCAAGGGTTTGCATTCATCTTGTCATCGTATTTGTAACACAGCACTTCATTCTCAATGAATCACCTTGCTATCTGAGTTCTGTCATGTTCCCTGCCTTCCTTGCCTTTCTTTATACCTTCTGCTTTTCTTGTTTACTTGCTTCCTACTCTCCCTCCAGCCACTACCACTAATGTCAGAAGGCAACATGGCTTTCCATATGGTTCCTCCTGTAAATAGTTTAGAGTTTGGTTTTATGTTCATGGTGGCTCTTTGACTCTGTTTCTTTCTACTACTTTTCAACTAGGCAACTGTATTAGTGTACTCTGTACTCTTATAAAAGCCCCAGATTTGGTGACTGAAACAACATAAATGTATTTATGTAGAAGTCTGAGATCAAGGTGTCACAGGGTTGGTTTCTTTGGAGCTCTCTCTCCTTGGTTTGTACATAGCCATCTTCTTTCTCCCTGTGTTTTCAAATAGTCTTCTCTCTTTATGTAACTATGTCCAAATCTTCTATTCTTATAAGGACACCAGTCATATTGGATTAGGGCCCACACTAATGACCTCATTTTAACTCAATTACCTCTTTAAAGACCCTAACCCCCAAGACAGTCACCATTTGTGGTATATATTCTTTGGTAAGGTGTTTCTTAAGGCTTTAGGCCCATTTTTTAATGCATTGTTTATTTTCTACTTGTTGAGTTTTAAGAGTTCTTTGTATATTTTGGACAACAGTCCTTTATCAGATGTGTCTTTTGCATATGTTTTCTCTTAGTTTGTGGCTTGTCTTCTCGTTCTCTTGACATTTTCTTTTGCAAAACAGAAGTTGTTAATTTTAATGAAGTCCAGTTTATTGATTAATTCTTTCATGGGTCATGCACTGGATCAGATGTAATTCTTCTTTGTTCCTCTATATGTAAGGTGTTTTCTTCCTCTGTCTTCTTTCAGAATTCCTTCTTTATCTTTGATTTTCTGTAGTTTGAAAATTATGACTAGAAAAAGTTGAGTTTTGGGGTTTTTGGTTTTTGCATTTATTCTGGGTATTGTTCTCTGAGATTCCCGGATATGTGGTTTGGTGTCTGACATTAATTTGGGGGAAGTTGTCAGTCATTATTTTATCAAATATTTCTTCTGTTTTTGGTCTCTCTTCTCCATCTGGTATTCCCATTATGCAACTCCAAGTATCTTTGTAGTTGTCCCACGGTCCTTAGGTATTCTGTTCTGTTTTTCCAGTCTTTGTTCTCCTTGCCTTTTGGTTTTCAGGTACTCTGTTGATATGTCCTCTAGCTCGGATATTATTTTCTCAGCTGTGTCCAGTCTACTAACAACCTCATCAAAAAGATTCATATTTGTTACAGTGATTTTTATCTCTAACTTTTTTTTGGTTCTTTTTTTAAGATTTCCCTCTCCACTTACATAGCTCATCTGTTCCATTATGCTGTCTACTTCATCCATCAGAGCCCTTAGCATAATAATCATAGCTTATAATTCTGTCATCCCTGCTTCATCTGCTCTGATGTGTTCTCTCTCTCTTAAAATTGTTCTTTTTGTCCTTTGATTGACCTAGTACTTTTTTCCCTGATAGCTGGACAAGATGTACAGAGTGAAAGGAACTTCTGTAAATAGGTCTTTAGTAATGTGGTGGTGAGATGTGTGGGCAGGGGAGGCATTCTAAGCTTCTATAATTAGGACTCAGTTTTTTAGTGAAACTATTTGTCTGTATTAGGAACTTCATAAGAGCTTCTCAGTGTTTTTCTTCCTTCTTTTGGTGAAACAGGATAGGTAGAATGTACTGGAGTTGGATATTTCCTTCCCCCAAATAAGTTAGGCTCTGATAACACCCTAGCAGGTTATCCTCAGGTTAATTAGTTTCCCCTGAAGGCAGTCCTTGTTAAGAATAGAAATCTCCTGTGTATTTCAGAATGGTTCCTTCTCCCCTCTCCCTGCCAGAAATGTCAGGGGATTTTTGTTCAGTATTCACCTTGAGAATCTGACCAAATTCCTGCTCCTGACTTATCCACACTGAGCTTCTGGCAATTCATCAATTTCACTTCCAGTTTTCTTACCCCAGTACTGATTCCTGAGGTGGTTTCTTCTGTGAGTTTCTCCTCAGGTAAGACACGTCTCTCTGTATTCCGCTTTTCAATCTTGGGAGCAATGGTTTACTCTGTCTACTCCTCTCTTAAGGATCTAAGAAGAGTTGATTTTTCACTCTTCATCCTAGTACTTGTTACTAAAACAGAGTAGTAACATCAAGATACCTTACATGTGAATCAAACACCAGAAATATTTAGATGGCTATTTTCTGGGTATAGAGGAAAGGAGGTGTGCCCCTATGAAACCCCTAGTGTGGTGGATGGAACCTTAACTGCGGAGTTAGATGCATGTATTGGGTTCATAATTTAAATCCTTCTGCTTCTACTTCTCTGCTTTTCTGATTGTAAACGTTGACTAGGAATCACTACTGCCTACCCATACAACTGTGAATCAATCCTATGTCACCATAAGAAGCTTAATAAACTGGCTTTTATAAGTAAAGCACCACTGGTAGTTAATGCAATAATTAACATTCACAGATTTTTCAATTTCATCGAACTAAATTTGGAAAAATTTGTATAGAGAAGCACAAGACAATGTTTTTTATTTATTTTATTCTTTTGCTAGTTTTACTCATTTCTCCTCTTATGTTATATTGGCTTTTAAGATTGGGCCATCAATCTCTGAAATAGAAATCTGCAAAATATATTCTTACCAGAGGCAAGAGGGATTCACTTAACATTTTATGTTAAGTTAGATAGGTTGAGAGACTTTTGCAAGCACCTTATTTGGATATTTATGAAGGTACTGTTTCCCTCAGAAAAAAAAAGTTTTTATATATCATTAGGAACATTTTAATCTCTCTCTTTTTCCCCATTAGATGTAAGCTTGATGACATATATACATGTGTAAGATTATTCTTCTCCAAATCTCATTATCTCTTCCTTAATGCTTGAGAATTATAATCCTAATGGCTTTCTTTTGCTGCACTTAATGAATGATTTTTCATGTTCTACCTGTTTCTGTCCAATTCTTTATAAAGAGAAAACGTATTTTAGGATGGCCACAGATATACATGTAGTGATTCTCCATTAGTAGAGACTGGCAGTGCAAAGTACTCTAGTTTAAGACTATTATGTCTATCAGCCAAAGGGCACCACTCAAGCTAATGGAGTCTTCATTTCCTGTAATGACTATTCTACCCTTTACATATAAGCAGAGGACAAAGTACCAAAGAACTACTTCAGAAAAAAAAAATGGTTAAGGAAAAAAAATAAAAATAGGAATAATCTTTGCAGAGATTTCTGGGCATCTAAGACTTTTGATATCCCTTTAGTATTTCCTCTTTCAATATGCTTTTTTTCTGGTCTATATTAAGATGCTTATGTACTTGAAGAAAATTAAATTTTAGAAGTAGATATTGTTTTTTGTTTGTTTGTTTGTCTTTTTATGGAACCCAAAAATATAAAAATGGAAAAAAGCCTAAATAAAACCTAAGAGGTTCTTTTTATTTTCTTTCCATTTGAGAAATCAGAAGCCTTCACCAAAAAACACAGAAAAGTAAATTTAGGGAAGGGAAATGATAATAGACTAAACCTGTTTTTACCCAAGAGAAACCTATTAGAAATGTCATAAAACTGCCCAATAAGCAAGTTTTAGAAATCAGTCAAAAATTTGCCTCAGAGAAATGCAACTGTCTACATATATATAATAGTTTCATGATGAATATTGATATTGAGATTACAGTTTATAAATAACTGACAAATATAGTATCAATCCATGTTTGGTTAATCCATTTCACAACAGAAATTTGAGCCTTATGAAAGTTGAATCTTTTTTAAAGTTATATCCCAATAAGTCTGAGTTGAGAGCGCTGAATCTGATAACTTTTCCTTGCTACATATTATAATTTTAATACACTTTGAAAATCTTAAGTATTTTACCTTTATTCATTTTTAATCTTCCTTGTAAATTTAGAAATGTTTTGCATTTTCCATGTGAAATACATTAAAATATTTTTCTAAAAATATTTTTGACTAAGAAATATATTCATAAAATAGTTTTAAAATATTCTTTTCCTGAAGCAAGTTTTAAAAGTTGCAGCTTGGCCTGGGACTCTTTATCATCCAATATTCCTAGTGAAATTCCCCACTGGGTTCAGAGAGAGAGAGTTGTTTGATTGGCATTTGTTTATTAAGATAATAGTCATTAGCTATTGTTTAATCTTTATAGGATAGATATTTACTCCAAATCTCTATCTATCTATCTATCTATCTATCCATCCATCCATCCAACCATCCAATCAACCTCTTTTACTTCTTTATTTTTCCCAGAGCCAGTAGGAAATAGAGAAGTTCTAGGATGGCTAAAACAAAATAATTTAGTTCAGCAGAAGAGACTAGGCTAAAGGTCAGACAGTTCGAAGCCAGAAGGGATATTCTTGTCACATTCTGAACAATGAACAGATGAGGCAAAAGAAAGTTCAAATTTTGAATCACTTCCCCAATTTCCCAGGGACTCATGACTCCTAAATTAGAGTTCATTCTGCTGAAACATCCAGGCTAACTGTACATATAGTTGTAAAAAAAAGAGGTTACTCTTTCACATATGAATATGTGTTTATGTATCTATTTATTCATTAATTGTTAGCCTAATATCCTAAAGGTTGATGACCAATAACTAGAAATTACTTGACCTTAATCCAAATGAACAAAGTTATGTACCGGTTTCAGAAGAGAGAAAATTGAAAATCTGTATTCAGAATATATAGGAATATTTTACTCAAATTGTGAGCAGGGAAAAAGACTATTTATAGCTCTCAACAGAGCTTTGTTGAGAATATCACAAACTATACTATGAACTAAACTATATAAACTTATAGATATTTGCTCCTTTAAAAAGTCTTTCCTATAATTATTATTTTCAGCAATATTATATTTTTCAAGTGTTTTTATTACTCTTTTTTATAAAGATTTATATATATATATTCTTTTTCCAGAAAAGGAAAGGTCAAGAGAAAGCATAGTTGAATGCAGTTTCTAAGTAAGCATCTTCCTTTTAAATGAGATATTGAAACATCTGAACTTAGGCAAATACTCTCACTTATTGGTAGTTTTACTTAAATGTCAAGATTCCTAAAGAGGAAATCAAAGGAAGATCAAACTAGTGTGAGAAAACATTACCATGTATTCTGTGGAAGAAATAGTATTTTGTTGTTGTTTGTTTTTAATGAGTAACATGTAGGTTAAGGGTTACTTTACCTTATTCTCCCTCTTAAAATCTTAGAGTGAATTAAATCCTAACGAATCACCTCTATAAGATAAATTGTGACTGCTGATCTATAATTTTTATGGCCATACTTTTTGTGTGAGCTACATCACTGTCTTTGTCTTAATTTTTTTTTAAGTTTTCATCTAAATTCCAATTAGTTAACACAGTGTAATATTAGTTCCAGGTATATAAAACAGCGATTCAGCACTTCCGTATATCACCTGGTGCTCATCCTGTCAAGTACACTCCTTAATCCACATCACCTATTTAACCCATCCTCCCACATACCTCCCCTCTGGTAATCATCAATATGTTCTCTATAGTTAAAGAGTCTGTTTCTTGGTTTGCCTCTTTTTTTTTTTTTCTCCTTTGCTCATTTGTTTTGTTTCTTAAATTCCACATATGAGTGGAATTGTATAGTATTTGTCTTTCTCTGTCTCAATTTTTATTTCAAGTATTTGCTTGAACGTAAACATGATGCAAAAGCATTTTGTGCTGTTAAGGTCAATGCTTAGTTGACACATAATTTCACAAAGCACTACGATTCAGATAGAAAATGTACTGTATTTTCTAGTTGTAAATATGTAGGCAATTTATTTAACTTCTGTCTTCAATCTCAGTTTTCTCATCTATAAATAAGAATAGAATTCTTTCCCCACTCTTAAGTTAGGAGTATTAAATGAGATTGCATCTCCAAAATTTGTGTTGCACACATGGACCCAAAAGAAGTAATAGAAAGTGTGACTTTACCCTTCCTTCCACTTTCTTCCCTTCAGGCCTTCTTTTTCTCTATTTCCATGATAAGTTTCCCACTCATTCTTGGGGATAAACCTTTCCTTTGTTTTTTCTCAGAGACATATATACCTGAAAGTCCAATCTCTTCTTGGTCTCTGCCATGCTCAAATAACTAAGGGGATTTTTACTTTTTCCTACAATTGTGAACTGGCAGATAGGGATTTATTACTTGACTGATCTCTGTAATGTCAGCCAGGGCAGTTGAGGGTCAGGGCTGATAAAGTGTCTAAATGTGTGTTTCACTTGAACAATTAAAGTGGGAGGTTACAGGCAACATTCATATCAGTTCTTATCCTCGATTTTAATGAAGAGTTAACAAAATAAAATGAACCTGTCACATTAAAACCTTACAATCCAACAATGACCACACAATTTGGATAGAAATCTGAACAGGATTCCTTTTAACTCATTGGTTTTACATTAACAGCATGTACCATATGTCTTATGCTTTGTCTTGTTATTTAATATCTGATATCATCCTCAATTTACAGAGAGTTAAAGTTGGCTCAGAGAGGTATGACTGGGATTTATCCAAAAATATAAATGGCAGACCTGAAATTTGAATGAATAGCTTTCTACAAAGACTATACTTAAAATGTCAGTGGTCAGTGGTGACCACAGGTCTTTGAACAGAATGATTCCTGTTGCTTTCCATTAGCTTTAGATCCAAAGCACATGACAGACTTAAAAATTCTTGTAAAATTCCCAGTTCTGGAAGACTGAGTTGTTTTCTGAACTAGCAAAATTATTTCTGCTCTTTTTTGCTTTAGTTCAAATGCTGTTTTTCACTGAATGATATATGAATGTGTAGCAACTTAATCAAAATGCCTAGAATTGAAGAGAAAAAAAAATCACCATCATATTTTGATCTTCTGTGAATAATATTTGACAAGTAGAAATAGTATATAAATAATAGCTAATGGAGAATGTTCAGCTTTCACATTAGATCTCCCTTCTGGTGGTATAAATTGTCGTGGGGAAAAATGCCATATTTTATTTTGTTATGACCCTGAACAGAGCAAAATAAAAAAAAAAAGAGCATTGTGGGGCTGGGGTATGATTAATATGAGATTTCGCTGAAATATTAAATATTCTGTTATGATGGATAGATCCCTTGTCTTCTCCATTGTCGAAGTTGTTAAAGCTGCAATATTTTGAGGCAAAAGGTGAAGAGAATACAAATGCATTAGAAAATAGTTAAGAGTATGACTTATTATATGAGTTTATATATGGCACAAATGAAACCATTTTCAGAAATAAAACTACACAGAGAAAATATCTGATCAATGTAAATGCAATTATGTCTTATTTTTTGACCACTACAAAAATCTCTTGTGTTTATTCAGGTTCCATGCTTTCTGCTGCATAATTTAATTTCCAACAAACATGCAAAGTAATTAAAATGTAAGTTAGATTGTATCGCTTTATGCTTACCTCTTCACTGTCACCTAAAACAGGGTTTCTTAATCTCAACACTATTGACATCTTGGTCAAGATAATTCTTTGCTCTGAAGAACTGTCTTGTGTAGTGTAGAATGTTTAGCTGCATCCCTGACTCAATTCACTATGTGCCAGTAGCACCTCCCTCTCCCATCTGTGACAACCAAAAATATGGCCATATTTCCTGCAATGCCCAAATTGTCACCTGGTTGAGAACCATTACACTAAAGACTTTATAATGACTACAAAATAAATTGCACACTCATTATCCTGCGCTCCAAAACCCCAAAATGCTCTGTCCATATTTGACCTCTCACACAGTATATAATAAACTCTCTCCTATTCTCACAACACTCCAGACACCTCTGCCTTTTTTTCTTTTATTTCTCCAAATTCCCAATATAATTCCCCAGGCAGGAACCCTTAAACAGTCAGCTCGGACTGCTCTTCCCAAGACCTTGTCACAAGCTCTTTCTTGTCTCACATCAGTTGTCACTCCCTCAGGATCTTCCTTGTTCACCCTATTTAAAATACTCACCTGGCCCCTTCCATTGCATCACCTTGCTTTTACACCTTTCACAAAACTTATTGCTTTATTTTATATTTTGCTTTTTTAAATCTCCTTCCACTGGAAAGTAAGGCATATAACAGGTGCTTTGATTTGTTTCACACATTTTTTTATTAAACCTAGCATTATTCTAAGCATGAGGAATATAGTATTAAAATGCAGGACATTTAAGCCTCAATAAATATATAAGCTGTAAAATCAAGTAGGATTTAATTGTATTGGGGCTAGAATAGATTATGATAAATATAAGAAATGATTTCAAGTTTTAGAAACCTGTATCAAAGGTGAGAATCATTAAAAAGTATTTAATTCCTATCTGCAATAGGATAATTAGCTTTGTTACCCATGTGTATTATGTGATAAATGAACAGGACTATGACAAAAGAATGAAAGAGAATGAGTGATATGAGAATGAATAAATGAGAAGCTCCCAAACTTCTACAGGTGGTTATAGCTGCTCTATCTTCTTTCTTCCACTGTACCAGTGCATCTGCACTGTAATAATTTAACATGAGACCTGCAATTGGCTATAAGGTCTTTGGAGCAGAATCATGACTTTCCATCCAGATATTTGCAGCATTTTTCACAGTCTTGGTATAAGTAGGCCACCAATACATATTTCTCTATTGACTATCCTGTGTATGAATAATATTTGTGTATTGGTTACTTTATGAATCTTGATTTGTTTATTCTATCAATACCTATTGTTAAACTTGATATCATCAAGCACTATTCTAGGCACTGTGATTTCATTATTATGCATGCTTTACTTTAGCTCTCCGGGGTAGCATGAAAAAATGCTACAACAGTAAGACCCCTGTCCACCCTCCTCCCAAAACAGAATAAAGAAAATCATAATATTAAACTGATGGAACTTCATTGTTTGAGTTTTACTTTTCTCTAATTTGAAAGCCTGCTACTCAGTCAATGAAATTAATGATGGGGAAATTGAAAATCAATGAAAGGAAATGCGTTCTGTGCATTGTGTGTAGCCAGGCAATAGAATTCTCTGACACAGACGAAATCAAGTCAAATACTGTGGTTGGATATGAAAATAGAAGAGATAGCTTTATCTTCATTCATAGCACTTGCAGTTATTACTCTATTGATCAAACAAAGAAGAAATTTATCTTTTGCCTCTAGGCATATTGATAAGTTGATTGTCTGCAAAGATAAATGTGTGATATTTTGATCTTCTGTGGGATTTATGTTGCAGTGTGGAAACGGGGGAAGAGTTGATGCATGGGATTGATCCTAGTGCTTCCTGAAGAGCTAGAGATCAGATACCTAAATTGAACATGTGTGACAAATAGAAGGATCCAAACCACATTCTCTAAGACCTTCAAAAATAAGCAATGGGACAGTTATTAAAATAAAAGTGAATTGAAAGATAAAACATTTTATGGTAAATTTCATTATGTAAAATAACACTGAATGGATAGAAAAAGAAGGAAAAAATGTTTACTGAATACTGATCTGGCATAGACACAGTTGAAGTGGTCTTACCTAGTTTCCATAATGATTCTAGCAAATAGAGGAAAAACTACTAATTTAAAGCAAACTACGTATTAGCAAGTATTACATACTCTGTGTATTGGTGCAATTTTAATATTCAAAATAATGCATGAAATAGTTTTATATTTTCTTAAAATAACTGAAGGAGGATGACCTGCATGAGACCAGTAAAGAAACTCATGGCTCTCTGATAATGGCTTACGTTTATGCCTCTCAACACCATTTTTCCAAAGAGAAAATTGCAGGTCATAATAGATAAACAATTTAGTTGTGATGTGTCACAGTAAAAGGGGACGGGAAAACATTTTACAACTCTCTAGAGTAAAATGATTGTTGCCTCCTATCTTCCATTTAGAAGCTGCCCTGAGCCATTACTTTGCCACAAAAGGATTTAATTTGAACATTTTGAGTGTGCTTTTAATAGAAAAGGCTGTTTTTAAAAAGGAAATAATCACTTGAGGTGAAACTTAATTTAAATAATATCCTGCAAGCCTTCTAATATTATTTCCTATGGAACAGAATTCCATAAGAAGATTCATCTATATCACATCTCACTGCTCATTCCAATGCCCCAAATGCTTTATTCAGAGTAGTTAAAACATCAGGAAACAGGAGATTGTGTATAGAGAGAGACAAAATAATGTTTGGTAGCAAATGGATACACAACATTGAAAGGGAGAAGTATTTGAAGGGAATTATCAACAAACCACTCTTCTAATTTCAAGCTTATGCATTGAATGGACCAAATTAGTAAAATCCGCATGAAAACTATCCAGAAACAAGTAGTCTTAATAGAATGTGTGGCTTGAATTCATTAATATAGCTACTTCAAGTGTATTTATCCAGATGACAACTATTTATTGAACTCATTCTAGGTGCCAAGCACTGTTTCAGATGTTTGGTGTAGAGCTGAGAAATAAATTGACACAGTTCCTCCCCTCATGGAGCTTGCAGTCTAGTCGGAAAGATGAATATTCTCCAAATAATCATATAACAAAAATATACAAATATAAAATGTGTTTACTTTTAAGAAAAAAAAAAAAACACAAAGATGGCATGTAGCAGGTGACTCCTAAACTGAAAGATCAGGAAGAACTTTCCTGAGAATGCTTAGAAGTGAAGAATCTGTATAGAAACTAGGTGTGGGCTCAAGTGCACATGGAACATTCTTCAGAATAGATCACATCCTGGGTCACAAATCAGGTCTCAACAGTACCAAAAGATTGGGATCATTCCCTGAATATTTTCAGAACACAACGCTTTGAAACTTGAACTCAGTCACAAGAGGAAAGTTGGAAAGAACTCAAAGACATGGGGGCTAAAAATCATCCTACTAAAGAATGAATGGGTCAACCAGGAAATTAAAGAAGCATTAAAAAAAATTCATGGAAACAAATGAAAATGAAAACACAACTGTTCAAAATCTTTGGGAGGCAGCAAATGTGGTCATAAGAGGAAAGTATATAGCAATACAAGCCTTTCTCAAGAAACAAGAAAGGTCTCAAATACACTCAAAAAAACCTAACCTTACACTTAAATGAGCTGGAGAAAGAACAGTGAATAAAGCCTAAACCCAGCAGTAGAAGAGAAATAATAAAGATCACAGCAGAAATCAATGAAATAGAAACCAAAAAAACAGTAGAACAGATCAACGAAACTAGGAGCTGGTTCTTTGAAAGAATTAATAAGACTGATAAACCCCTGGCCAGACTTATCAAAAAGAAAGGAGAAAGGACTCAAATTAACAAAATCATGAATGAAAGAGGAGAGATCACAACCAACACCAAAGAAATAAAAACAGTTATAAGAACATATTATGAGCAACTATATGCCAACAAATTAGTCAATCTGGAAGATATGGATGTATTCCGAGAGACATATAAACTACCAAAACTGAACCAGGAAATAGAAAACATGAAAAGACCCATAACCAGGAAGGAAATTAAAGCAGTAATCAAAAATCTTCCAACAAACAAGAGCCCAGGGCCAGATGGCTTCCCAGGGGAATTCTATCAACCATTTAAAGAAAAATTAATATCTATTCTTCTGAAGCTGTTCCAAAAAATAGAAATGGAAGGAAAACTTCCAAACTTGTTTTATGAGGCCAGCATTACCTTGATCTCAAAACCAGACAAAGACCTGATCTAAAAGGAAGAATTATAGACCAATATCCCTGATGAACATGGATGCAAAAATTCTCACCAACATACTAGCTAGTAGGATCCAACAGTACATTAAAAGGATTATTCACCACGAACAAGTGGGATTTATTCCTGGGCTGCAAGGGGGTTCAACATCCACAAATCAATCAATGTGATATACTACATTAATAAAAGAAAGAGCAAGAACCATATGATCCTCTCAATTGATGCAGAAAAAGCATTTGACAAAGTACAGCATCCTTTCTTGATTAAAACTCTTCACAGTGTAGGGATAGAGGGAACATACCTCAATATCATAAAAGCCATCTATGAAAAACACACAGTGAATGTCATTCTCAATGGGGAAAAACTGAGAGCTTTTCCCCTAAGGTCAGGAACACGGCAGGGATGTCCACTGCTGTTCAACATACTACCAGAAGTCCTATCCTCAGCAATCAGACAACAAAAAGAAATAAAAGGCATCTGAATCAGCAGAGAAGTCAAACTCTCACTCTTTGCGGATGATATGATACTCTATGAGGAAACCCAAATACTCCACCCCAAAATGTCTAGAACTCATACAGGAATTCAGTAAAATGGCAGGATATAAAATCAATGCACAGAAATCAGTTGCATTTCTATACACCAACAACAAGACAGAAGAAAGAGAAATTAAAGAGTCAATCCCATTTACAGTTGCACCAAAAACCATAAGATAACTAGGAATAAACCGAATCAAAGAGGTAAAAGATCTGTACTCTAAAAACTATAGAACACTTATGAAAGAAATTGAGGAAGGCACAAAGAAATGGAAAAACATTCCGTGCTCTGGATTGGAAGAACATATATTGTGAAAAGTCTAGGCTACCTAGAGCAATCTACACATTTAATGCAATCCCTATCAAAATACCATCAACTTTTTTCAAAGAAATGGAACAAATAATCCTAAAATTTGTATGGAACCAGAAAAGACCCCAATAGCCAGAGGAATGTTGAAAAAGAAAAGCAAAGCTGGTTGCATCACAATTCTGGATTTCAAGCTCTATTACAAAGCTGTAATCATCTAGACAGTATGGTACTGGCACAAAAACAGACACAGAGATCAATGGAACAGAATAAAGAGCCCAGAAATGGACCCTCAAGTCTATGTTCAACTAATCTTTGATGAAGCAGGAAAGAATATCCAATGGAAAAAAGACAGTCTCTTCAACAAATGGTGTTGGGAAAATTGGACAGCCACATGCAGAAGAATGAAACTGGACCGTTTCCTTACACCATACACAAAGATAGACTCAAAATGGAAGAAAGATCTAAATATGAGACGGGAATCCATCAAAATCCTTGAGGAGGACACAAGGTTCAACCTCTTTGACCTCAGCCACAGCAAGTTCCTCCTAGACACATTGCCAAAGGCAAGGGAAGCAAGGGCAAAAACAAACTATTGGTATTTCATCAAGATAAAAAGCTTTTGCCCAGCAAAGGAAACAGTAAACAAAACCAAAAGACAACCGACAGAATGGGAGAAGATATTTGCAAATGACATATCAGATAAAGGGCTAGTATCCAAAATCTATAAAAAACTTATCAAACTAAACACCCATGGAACAAATAATCCAATCAAGAAATGGGCAGAAGACATGAACAGATATTTCTGCAAAGAAGACTTCCAAATGGCCAACAGACACGTGAAAATGTGCTCAACATCACTCGGCATCAGGGAAATACAAATTAAAACCTCAATGAGATACCACCTCACACCAGTCAGAATGGCTAAAATTAACAAGTCAGGAAACGACAGATGTTGGCAGGGATGTGGAGAAAGGGGAACCCTCCTACACTGTTGGTGGGAATGCAAGCTGGTGCAGCCACTCTGGAAAACAGCATGGAGGTTCCTCAAAAAGTTGAAAATAGAGTTACCCTACAACCCAGCAATTACACTACTATTTACCCCAAAGATACAAAGGTAGTGATCTGAAGGGGCACGTGCACCCCAATGTTTATAGCAGCAATGTCCACAATAGCCAAACTCTGGAAAGAGCCTAGCTGTCCATTGACAGATGAATGGATAAAGAAGATGTGGTGTATATATACAATGAAATATTACGCAGCCACCAAAAAATGAAATCTTGCCATTTGCAACAATGTGGATGGAACTAGAGGGTATTGTGCTAAGTGAAATGAGTCAGAGAAATTCAATTACCATATGATCTCACTGATATGTGGAATTTGAGAAACAAGGCAGAGGGTCATAGGGGAAGAGAGGAACAAATGAAGCAAAATGAAAGCAGAGAGGGAGACAAACTATAAGAGACTCTTAATCTCAGGAAACAAACTGAGGGTTGCTGGAGTGGAGGGGCATGGGAGGTATGGGGTAGCTGGGTGATGGACGTTGGGGAGTGTGTGTGCTATGGTGAGTGCTGTGAATTGTGTAAGACTGATGAATCACAGATCTGTACCCCTGAAACAAATACATTATATGTTAATTTAAAAAACTAAATAAATGGAGAAAAAAATCAGTTAAAATTGATAAAAACCCTAAACTAACAAAACAAAAAAAGAAAGAAAGAAAGAAAGTAGGTGTGGGTAGAGGATATAGGTCATGCCTTCAAGGCAAAGGGAAAAGAAAAAGGGACTGGAAAGGAAAAAGAGAAAAACTTCCAGAGGTCAGGAAAAAGGGGAAGTGGCTGGACAGAGAAGTTGTAGCTGAGACCATTTGCGGCCATCAACCTCCAAATTTCAATCTCTTACAAGAGCACACATTCTTCTTGTATAACATGAGTGCTGCAGGCTGGCTGTTACTCTGCTGGTTTCTGTTTAGTTCTCACAGGCTCCTCTGGGATCTGTCTGGGGAATGGTTTGGCTCTATATGGCATTTCATTTTGGTAGAAGCCACCTTGGCTGTTCTCATGGTGGGAAAATGCACTCTACTTACAAGTAGAATGGTAATGGGGAAGAGCAAATAGGTACTTGTGAACAAATGATACAACTTATCAGTGGCTCCTTTTTTTTTTACAAATATTTGCTTTACTCCCTGGGAGCAAAATATAGTCATTTCTTCCCCAGGACACCCAGAAATTCAATCACATATCTGACTCCAAGTACAGGATGTCATGATCTATCCAAAGTTGGTATTAACTCCGTACCTTTTGTTCAGGGAATCTACATACTAAAATTACAAGTTACTCAGAGACTTATAAGCTAAAAATATGCAACATACAGAAATACAGTGGTGGGATGGGAGCAACACAGCCTGTGAACACTTCCATTCAGAAAAGTGGAAAAGACAGGGAGGGCAGAGTAGTCACAGGTCCTAATCATTTCTGAAATCATTCAAGCAAATATTGTAATGTCTCTTTATTCCTGTAATAGGGAAATTTTCCCTCCAAAATAGTTTGAGCTTTCTTAAAAAACAAAAACAAAGAAAAACAAACAAACAAAAAAAACAAACAAAACTGAAGTACTTGAGTCAAGTCACTTCCGTATGCCATTAGCAACATCAGTGTTTTGTTTTGTTTTGCTATATTTCTCTCCCTAGACTTAATAAAGGCTACTTTGACCTTATCAGACTTCCATACAACTCTGTGATTGATTTATTCCCAGTTATTCTGTCTAACAGCATGGACTTACTGGGGGCCAACCTAATGCCACCAGACCTTAATTTGATCTTTGTCCAGAGTCTGGGTCCTACTTTGAGAAAACTTTATGAAATGAAGATAAGAAAATTTGCCTCTTTCAATATTGAAACCCATCAGATTTCTTTTCTCTTTCATCTGTGATTAAGAAAAGGCCAATTATTTTCTAAAGTTATTTCCTGTAATCATGTGCGCCTAATAACCCACAATTCATCACCCGAAGCCAGATTCATTAGGTACATTTTTTTCCCTTCCGTTTATCAATAATGACAGTTGTATAAAATATTTCAGCACTGAAAATTTGGGGTAGCACTTTTTTCATCCTCCTGTCATAGTTTACTTGTCACTTGACACCCAGCCTTAAATCAGATTTCAATTTCTGTATTAACTTTTGCTACGTTATGTGGCATAATAACCTACCTCAAAATTGCAGTTGGTTACAGTGTATTTATTTCTAATTCATGTTACATGAGAGTTGTGGGTCAGCTATGGTTATCCAGCAATGGTTCTATGGCTCAACTGGGGTCTGCAGGGCTCGCTGGGCTCTTATTAACACCACATGTCTTCTCGTTCCAGAACCTAGGTTAATGGGGTATTCTCTGGTATGTGCTACTCTTCTCATAGGAAAAGTCTGGGAAAAGAAGTTCCCAGACAAATCATCAATCATGTTTACATTTTTCTTAGATATGACAGAGTCTATAGGCAAAATTATATCGTGTGGCCAAACTCAAAGTTAACGGGGTAAGGGAAGACAGCAACATGAGGAAACTAATAATTATGGATGAATAGTATAATACAATTTAGAGCTCCCACAATAAAGAAAAGAAGAAAGGAAGGAAGAGATGGAGTTAGGAAGGAAGGTAGGAAGGAAAGAAGGAATGAAGATAGATAGATGATAGGTAGATAGAAAGATAGATTTGAAATCACATAAACCTAGTTTCAAGTGTTCATTTTGTTTTGTACAAGGTGTGGAATCTTGGGAAATGCCATAACATTTATAATATGTGCTTTTTATCTGCAGTAAAAGGATACTAATTTCTTCTGTGTTGGATATTGGTGAATTAACAACTAAAAAAGACAAATAGAATCTGCAGCAGAATGCTTTATGCATAGAGGATTTTCAATGAGTGTCACACAGGATTTATTAATAATTCATAGCAGAAACTTTGAATAGCAACAGGTTTATTCTGTTTCTAGTCACAGCTAATAAGGATAGATTTTTAATAATTTACCTAAAATTAGTTTATATGGAGAAAAAAGAAGGTTGCATATAGAACCTAGTGTTTTTGAAAACTGATTATCAGCTAACATACCAGAAGTTTTTCTTTCCTGGAATTAGTGACGGGGACTTTAGCTTAGGAGAAATTTATTGATATATGTACAGGTTCTATACAAAGATGTGGTGATTAATTTGAAGGCTATACCATTTCTAATCTTATTCTTAAGTAACTCATAGAATTGATAAGATTCTCAAAAGACAGGCAATAATAATTTCAAACTGATGAAATATGAAAAAGGATATTTTATATGTTGGGACATATTTCTACTGAAATCATGATATATAACATTACCTATTTTAACATTTATTGATGTTTAAAAATATCCTGGGCTTTTAAATTCTAAACTAAGTTTCAAATTTCCAATACTGCAGCTCAAAAATCAAACTTCATATTTTTCATTTATGTAAAACTTAAAATAAATATGTTTTTAAGAGCTCAGAAAACTCCTGGCCAATCTCTTTTAGAAATGAAACTGCTCAGTTACAGAGAAACTAAGCAAAAAAAAAAAAAAAAAAAAAATCTTGGTAACCTCCCCATAGAAAAATTCCTCCCCAAGAGCAAATCTTTTATTGGGATGGAAGGGGAGGAGGAAAAGAATCAGCAATTATTTGGCAAATATAACTAAGATTATGATTAAAGACCCAACGCTAACCTTCTTCAACATTACAGAAAAAAAATCAAATCAATATTAGAGGATTCTTTTCCTAGTTCTATCAGAAACTATTTAATGTATGCAGTTTAAAGACTTGAAACTTTAAGTTTTATTTCCATAAAAACAATAATCTCCTGATGAGAATTGTCATATATCATATTCAAGCATCATAGTAGTTAGCTCTGTGAGCTACACAAAGCTATGTAACACAAAACACCAAAACCTCATGGCTTATAAACACAAATTTTTTGTTTTTTTGTTTTTTGTTTTTTCACATTATATTTTGATTGCAGGCTCTACTTTCCTTCTTTCTGTCTTCAGGTTTGAGGAGAGAGGAACAGCTAAGGGAAAACGAAAGGTGATATATCTCTGGGGAGCTATTAAGGATTCCACTTGAAAATGGCATATATCACATCCACTCATATTCCATTGAACAAAGCAAGTCCTATAACCACCCTGGAAGTACATGGGGTTAGAGATGAAGGCGGCAGGGTGATACCATAAAGAGATAAAGTACATATATTTTATTTTTTTATTTTTAAAGATTTTAATTGTGTATTAGAGAGAGAGAGAGCATGAGCAAGAGGGGCAGAGGGAGAGGGAGAAGCAGACTCCTTGCTGAACGGGGAGCCCGATTGGGGACTCGATCCCAGGACCCTGGTATCATGACCTGAGCCGAAGTCAGACACTGAATGGACTGAGCACCCAGGTGCCACTAAAGTCCATATATTTTAAATAACATAATTGATCACAAACCTTTGTCAGAAGTTAAACATTTTCACTTACTTGGTTTCCATTTCCAGGGATCATGCATTTTTATTATATGTGGCATGTAATTGTTTGCATGTATATGCCTGTGTGGTAAGAAAGCGTATCAGGGGGGAAATAAATTTAAGTATTTCAGTAAAAAGGTTAGAGTGATTTGAGATGTCATTGTGGTATAATGGGATATGAAGCTATATTGTCAGAATGATTACTTTATCTTCTGTTATACAGAAAAAGGAATAAACCAATACACTTTCAGAGTCTTGTGACTCAGAGAACAAGTTTACACTAATTAGCGTTCCCCTCAGGCTCCAGTTTGCTTCTATGTAATGAAGTGCAAAATAAGACATTTGACTATGCCAGTAAGCTAAAGATACTACATAATTGGTTTGATGTGCTTCTAGTTAGTCATGTCATGTATGAAGGACTGTGGTCATGGTGGTATGGGATTACAAGCTTATAGGATTGCAATCTAGGGTAAGAAAACATGAACTTTGCCATACCTGTGATGTGAAAGGTTTTGGGGAGAATCTCTCCAATTTTAGTTTATGATACTATTAGCTTGAGGTAGGAACTAAAATTGAAAGAGAAATGAGTAGCCCAAATGTCTATTCAGTTCACATTCACCACAGTTGTTGAGTTTATAAGGTATCATGATCCAGATCATCTCGGATCTTTCCGAGCGGTACCTACTACACGTTCCATGTCCATTTACATTCAAAATCTTACAAGATTTTGTTTCCCTGAGGATTTATTGGACAATTTAAAATAGTATCCAAAGCAGGTGATATAACAACATTTGAGCTTGTATTATTTTGAACATATGTGAGATTAACATTCATAACTTTAAACATAATGAACTCTACATAGGTTATATGTTGTTTGTAGAAATATGGAAGAGTTAAAACCATGATATAAACTGATGAACATTTTTGAGATAGCCCAAGCAATACCTTATCATCATAAATTTTTGTTTTTTAAGATTTTATTTATTTATTTGACAGAGAGAGACACAGCGAGAGAGGAAACACAAGCAGGGGGAGTGGGAGAGGGAGAAGCGGGCTTCCTGCTGAGCAGGGAGCCCGATGTGGGGCTCGATCCCAGGACCATGGGATCATGACCTGAGCCGAAGGCAGCCACTCAACGACTGAGCCACCCAGGCGCCCCATCATCATAAAATTTTAAAGTAGGAAAAGTACTAAGGAATCTAATGTATTTAATTTTATAGATAGGCTCTTAAGAGAAATGAGGTGATTTGTATCCCTATGTTATACAAAGTTAGTGGTTAAAGTGAGATCATTTATTCATTCATAAATTTGTTCATTTATGTTAGCATTCATATATATTTGAAAATAAGTACATTGACTGCATATAATATGCCTAATAGAGGGATATGTGGGTGTTGGGAAAGCAGCTTGGAAAAAGACACAGGATAAATGGCATTTTGGAGACTACAGTCTAATCAGAAAAATAATGAAAATTACTTAGGAAATGGTGATTGTAGCAAAGGAGTAGTCAAGAATATCATGGTAACAGGGGACAGAGAGAGAGAGAATAGAATCGAACGAACCCAACAATGATTAATATCAGCTTAATACCTATTCTACAACACCCACTGTGTCTTGTGACTCATTTTTAGAGTTTCCAACTTTGTCTTTATCTGGTAAAAAATATTTCCCAATAACACTGATGTGTGTCTATCATCTCTTTTTCAGCCAATCTTATTTTAATGGACCTTTAAGCTATTTTCACTTTTTGCTATTATAAAATAATCCTTCACTGTACATCCTTTATATGACTCTTTGCCATATGCACAAACACATCCCTTGGGGAGAACATGATGTAGAATTGCTGAGTATAAGAATTTGCACATTTTAAATTTTAACTGATACGGTCAAATCACCCTTAAAAAGTAGCTGTACCAATAAATATTCTCAAAGTGTCTCACACTCACCAGTACTTTAACCATATAATTTTTGCCAATTTTATATGTGAAAAATGGTTTCTCATTATTTTAGTATACATATCTCTGATTTCTCTTTTGACTGGTCAAATCTGTTGGTTGCATTGATTTTTATTTTATTGCTTTGTGCTTTTATTGATCTTTTTTTTTTTAGATTTTTTAGATTTAGATTTAGATTTTAGACTGAGCCACCCAGGCACCCCAAGTGCTTTTATTGATCTTAACACTTAAATATCCCTCAATTTTGTCTGCATTACCTTACCTCCCCCATTGTCATTCTAGAAAAGTACCTGTGTTTCCTCACATGGATCACTGCAGCTCCCTAACTGCTATCTCTGTGTTCACTGATCAGCACCACCTTTCAATCAGTTTGCCACATGTAGTCAGAAGAAACTTTTCCAAAATGCATTATCTGACCACAGCTTAAACCATTTCTATGGTTTCACATGGCTTTTAAGATCAAGACCATTGTCAGGGCACCTGGGTGGCTCAGTGGTTAAGCGTCTGACTTCAGCTCAGGTCATGATGCCAGGACCCTGGGATCAAGCCCCACATCAAGCCCTGCATCGAGTCCCGCATCGAGCCCCGCATCGAGCCCCGCATCGGGCTCCCTGCTCCGCGGGAAGCCTGCTTCTCCCTCTCCCACTCCCCCTGCTTGTGTTCCCTCTCTCGCTATGTCTCTCTCTGTCTCTGTCAAATAAATAAATAAAAATCTTAAAAAAAAAAAAAGATCAACTTTTGTTGATCTTTTGAACATAGGCAGAGACCCTGTCTGAACTTGTCCCTAACTTTCTTGAAAGCTTCTCCTTAGACCATGTCTTCTAGCTATGCAGCTCTTCCTTCAGTTCCTGCAGTTTGCCATGTCCCTTCATGCCATAGTGCATTTGGACTTACAACAGATTTTCAGCATGGCTGTCCCATCAACTTCACCTACGTAACATCTGTTCACCCTTCAGATATCAGACTGCTCATAACTTCCTAAGACATCTTTTCTAAATTCCTCATCTAAGTCAAACTCTCCCATCACATGTTCTTCTTTGCAATACCTATATAAGTTTTTATTTATATAATTTTTGTCTTCTTCTTTAGTATCTGTCTTCCTTTATCGACTCTAAATTCACTGAGGTCAGAAAGGGTACCTGTTTGTGGTAGGCATTGCATTTTTTTAGCCAGTACTTTTTAGTGGCTAGTGTTTACTACATATTCACTGATTGAACAAATCAATTAATAAATATCCCAATGAATACAGCCCCTCTATATCTTTTAGCTCTTATTCTAGATCTTGATCATTTACATAATTTATTTTAAATTTTTCTACATCCTACAATATACATGGAAGACATTTAATTTTTCTAGATGTTCTTTTTTAGCCATATGACACAGGTGTTAATGTAGAGTCCTCACTTGAACTTAATTTTAAATAGTTTCCAGTTACTTTTTTTTTTCACTTTCCTCTTTAATATGAATGGTAATTTATGTGGACACATTTAAATTTCTAAGTAGATGGGGGTTTTTTGAGCGCTCTTTATTGTTAATTTCTAAATCAAGTTCTTTTAGTCAGATATGGAATGTGTGACTCAGGCTGTTGATTTTTCTGGTTCTAATAAATAGTGAAAGAGTGGGATTTGGAAAATAATCCATGAATAGTTGAAAACATGTATTCCCTATTTTTTTGGATATAAATTTAATACCTAATTATCCTTGTTAATTAGAATAGTCAAAAATCTTGTATTCATCAAATTTCCTCGGAAGATTTCGTGTCCTTGCTCTGAGACCTCTTTTTCTGTGGTTTGTAAGAATATTTTTCCTTCTTATCGTATTTGGAGAAGGATGTTAGAAGTTTCTGCCTTTTTTAAAACTTTTCTTTCTACATTCCATATCTTGTATTACTTGTGTTTATTCAACAAATATTTACTGAGAACTTACTAAGTATCAGCTGGGAATATAGCAGTGAACAAAACAGGAAAAAGAATTGTTCTCATGGAATTTACATTCTAATGAGGAGCATACATGCCAGTGTAAATTGCATTCAGCCTTCTAGTATAACCCTGGCCTTGAACTTTTATATCATTAATTCAGTTTTAAGTACCACTTTTTCCCATTAAACTTGCTTCTTCAAGTGTTAATTCTTTTGTTTGTTAAATTGATTCCTTTCTTTAAAATTGTTACAATTCCATCAAAGTTTGGTTATTCTTGGTTGTTTGCTAATTATTGAAATTGAATATCCATGTTTCCCTGTCTTGTGTCCTAAGTATTGTGTACTAGAACTTGGATTTTTGATACCAAGGGAGGATCAAGGCAGGTAGGCTGTGCCCATCATTTGTTTTATGGGTTTGGAGCCACACCATGGGTTTTTGCTAGGACCACTGCCCTCTCTCTGATGCCATTAGAGAAGGTAAAGATCTCTTTTATCTACTACTGAAGTCATGCAGATTATAGTTTCATTTATTTCCAATGCAATTTCCAAAGTAATCTTGACATTAACTCCAGGGGTTTCTGCAACTCATTATACCCATATTAATTAACTCTAAACTGAACGTTTTGCCACTATTTTTTCCAACATCCTCTACTGCAATAATTTAGACCATGTTGATTCAACTTTTTTTTTTTTACTGTGGATCTGATTCCTCTTTGATGATTTTTTCTTTTCTTTTTTTTTTTTTTTTAATTGGGCTAACTCATCCCCCCAACCCCTCCTCTCTAGAACCCTCAGTTTGTTTCTCAGAGTACATAGTCTCTCATGGTTTGTCTCTCCCTTCAATTTTCCCCCTTTCATTTTTCCCTTCCTACTATCTTCTTCTTCTTCTTCTTTTTTTTAACATATAATGTATTATTTGTTTCAGAGGTACAGGTCTATGATTCAACAGTCCCACACAATTCACAGTGCTCACCTTAACACATACCCTCCCCAATGCCTATCACCCAGCCACCCCATCCCTCCCACCCCCCACCACTCCAGCAGCTCTCAGTTTGTTTCCTGAGATTAAGAATTCCTCATATCATTGAGGTCATATGATACATGTCTTTCTCTGATTGACTTATTTCTCTCAATATTATGAGTCTTTCTTATTTTCCAATACTATTATATATTTATTATACTTTAAAATATTGTTACATAAAAAATAATACTGTGAGATAAATATGCTTAGCAAATGTGTAGTATGTTATGTTGCTAATATGTGATGTTATCGTTACTTTATTGAGCAATTTGCAGAATGTATGAAATTTTAAATTCCCATTGCCTCTGATCACATAGTGCTTTTATGAATTGCTCTTAAGATAGACAGGGAGATTTAAATATAATAGACATATTTGAAAGTTACATTTCTGACAATATATTT
The DNA here is from genome assembly GCF_003265705.2 of Callorhinus ursinus. NCBI lineage: Eukaryota > Metazoa > Chordata > Mammalia > Carnivora > Otariidae > Callorhinus > Callorhinus ursinus. Next base: position 10,615,201 of record NW_027397083.1, read on the forward strand.
TGCTGCATGCAAAGAGTGAATATTTACTCCATCTTCAAATCATATTCTTTGAAAACACTTAAAAATATGGCAAATATTCAGAATATATTTTAAGTAATAGTTATGACCTCAACATTGTGAAAATAAAATTTTATGTGTGTGTGAAACTACAATAAAAAGACATTACTTAAATATGTATCTTTTATAGATTGTATATAATAAACATGTAACAATTTTTAATTATCAAGTAAAAAATTCTGATATTTATTATCATTTTTCATATCTATCACAGCTGACATTTGGTTCAAAGTCAAGTATTAAGAAGGGTCTTAGAGAAAGTTATAGCCCACTGTCTGATATATATATTTGACCAATATATAGGTACATGATGAATAAATGAAACAATGCATGAATATTGAATATCAAAACAAGGCTTAGTTGTTCATCTCTCATATATTGGTCCAAGACACGTTCTCAAAATGTTGAGAAAGATTTCTCCTTTATAAAATCTTTCAATTATAGGAATCAAAAAGAAGAGTAAACATAATCCACTAAGAAAATATGTGTGTGTTCTTTTATTTACTGAATTGCAGAATTCCCCGGAGGCTATGCAATTAAACATCTCCCTAATTAACTAAATAAGCAAAATAACCCATTTTCTATGATCTTTTCAAGGGAAAAAGTTCTGATGATGCGTTTTATACCATCGGTGTCTGCAGTTAGAGCTCACTTTATCATATGACAATAACTAAACATTCACAGAGGCTACCCAAATTAATTTAAAATAAAATTATTTTTTTCTCATCTATTTATAAAGCAGGGACACGAATACATAAAAATCTGACAATGAAAGAGTTTATCTAATTGCTATGTAAGGGAAACTCAACTGTTTTAAAGATAGTTTTCCTTTAGGATTCTTCTAGAGATTTATACTGAACAAATAAAAAACAAAACGACAAACTTCTTACACTCATGACTTAACTCAAAGTTTGTGAGTTCACTTATGTTTTCGATGTTCCTATGATACTCATAGTTGACTATAAGAATAATGTGCAATATCAGTAACTGCCTTATTTCATAATAATGAGCTTTCATTCTCTCTCCTTTGAGTGTACATTTTATTGAGTAAAATATAAGAAAAGAACTTTAATGTTTTACCCTTTGTAGGATGAGAAGTCTTCAGAACTGGGTAGTATAATCCAAACAACATGAAACATAATTAGGAAAAGTCATTAAAACAATATAGCCAAAAATGCTCTAAGTATCAAGGACTGTGTTTAGCATTTTCATGTTTAAAAATAGTTTGAACATGTTATTGTTTATAGAAAACAAACCAGAAAGAAACTAAACAGCACACATAATTCTATTAACATCTGAGTAATGGGACATTATAAATTAATGTAAACCTTTTACTCAGCATAGGTTCTGTTTCACCTAAATATTATTGTAACTTGCATAGATTTTAAGTCTCTTGTTTAAGCATATACTTGAAACATGTGATGTCTGCTCTTCATTTACTTTTTGTGTATAATGATGGACAAGATGATATTGAACAATTATAGGTAATTCAATATAGGAAACAATCTATGAATCCCATTATGTAAAAGTGTGACAATTACAAACATAAAATAAGACCTGATTAGTATTTACTACTTTGTGAATCTCAGAAAACTCATTTAAAGTTATTTATTTTTATTTTTTGGAAGAAGATATGAGTGTCGAACTGTAAAATCATTTGGTCAATGATGCAAATGTTAATTAACAGTGTGTAGGTGGTTAATAAAGCATCATTCTCAGGATCAAAGTGATAATTATCTAGGACAGTGCCTAGCATACAATTGACACTTAATACATAGTTTTTCTTTTTTATTTGTAATTAGAGTTTCCTGAAGGGAAAAGTGGAGCTCCAATGGTGAATGGTCAAAAGGAAATTTTTAACATCATAGATAACTTACAAATTGTGGAGGCAAATATTCAGTTAATTTATCCAAAGGATGGAAGGTAGTTCTCATGGCATGTATCAAAACAGACTAATGAGTCTTTGTTGTCAGTGATCTTGTTGATATGTGACTCAGTGAGAAGATTGGCTAAAACAGATTAATGATATTTGGCTGTTGGTTCTATGGCTGAACGCGTGCAGACTATTTTTCGTTCTCAAACAACTATTTCCTATGAGCAATATTCTTTCCTAACATAGGTGTTTTTCTGAAATTGAAGCTGAGAGTATCATGACCGGTTCATTTTTAAATGAAGGTAAATTTAATTCAGAAATGACTGGATGCTTTCAGGTTTAGATTGAAATTTATTTGAATGTAAATAAAGAAAAAGTTTGATATTTTTGGCTTAAGATGATAACATTAAGGAAGAGTAGGTTTAAAAAGAAATGAAATTAGTTTTGATCACCTACTGAATTAAATGGAAAGAATAATTGTTCTTTATAATAACCAAATTAAAAAAATTAACCAAATTTAATCTCATTAATAATAAATTGATTTGATTTTTATTGAAGCCAGGAAGCAAGGTGTTCTTTTGCATATTTCCACCTGAGAATTACCTTACAGACAACACATTTCTTCAGTGGACATAAAGACACCTCTGAGTGAGATATCTTGTTAAAGGAATTTCTAACATACCTTTAGAGTTGCCAGATGAGAATTTGAAAGACTTAATTTATATGTAATTGTTACATGTGGTGAGATACTCATACCACAATTATCAGAACTGTTCTAGGCATGTTGAATTCATGTGGTGGCCAGAGTCATATTAAATAAATGTCTTTTGTATGTTAGCAATTATGCTACTACACAGACTACATACTTTTTTAATTTCCACAAAAATACTGTGAAGGGAGATTTTTATGTTCCTATTTCATATTCTCACTAATTCAGTAAGACTTAAAAATATGACAAAAGATCGGACTATTAGTAAAGTTTTAAGGTTTGTTTAACTTGACCTCCCATACCATGTAATGTGTGAATGTTGGTAGAAATAAGTCCCTATGGGGTACCGTGTGCTTTTTTTTTTTTCAAAAAAAATTTTTTTATTATGTTCATTTAGTCAACATATAATAATACATCATTAGTTTTTGAAGTAGTGTCAATGATTCATCAGTTGCACACTGTGTGTGTTTTGTTTTGTTTTCTTTCAAATGTTTCCCCTCACTCTCTCTATTGCCTACCTAAAGGTACAGTAGACCTTTAGTCATCCCAAGTTCTCTTGCCGATAATAGTAACATTAAAGGCAGGTTTTGTAGGATATCAATATGAATATTTCTTCAAATGGATCTTGGGGCCACTACTCTATGTCATTTAATCTCCCATGGTAACTCTTTCTGAACTTTATCTTTTATGAACAAAGTATTCTGTATGAATATGTCTATTTAGACCTTTTTCAGAGTTCTCCTTCCTGCTTTCAAAGGTTTCAATATGGCCTCATGATCTTGACACATAGGTATATACTTAAGACCAATTTCCAAAACAAAAGTGAGGAAGAAGAGTCATTCTGGGTAGAAGTTATTGGTCTGAAAGTAAAAATGTATGACACAGTCTAAGTTTTGTTTTTTTTGAGGAAGTAATTATAGCTCCTAAAAAGATACCTAGCTAAACTGAAAATTCTGATAAAGATGGGTTTCTGGTTCATTTTGAGCAATGATTTGAGTTAAAAGCCACCACTTTCTATTGTTGTCTTTTAGGTGCTTTATGCTAATAACTAATTTTTTACTCAAAGTTTACTTTCTCAGATAAAAAGAGATTTCTTCTTTCCCTAGCAAATGAAACTTTCTATCAGCCATTTTATATATCTAAGGAACTAAGTTTGCATTCTACAAAATACGTATTTTTTGTAATATTAACCAACCATGGTGATTTTTTTTGCCTTTTTGCTTTTGAAACATTAATTTTCATTATTTTAAAATGTATTTATTATTTTAAAAATTGGATTTAGTTCGGAATAACATTAAAATAAACATCTTGACCCATTATTCTTATACCTTTCTTTAAAAAGGTCCTTTCATTTTTTAACATTTCTGTCCAATTTTAACTGCTTTTGTACCATGTTATAATTGCAATAATAGTACTATGGTACTATGTTTTTCTAGTTTTTAATTCATTTTCTTCTTTGCTACATATCATAAATACAAAATTATTACAGGTTTCAGTATCTGTCTCTCACCTACCCTTCATATCCGTTTTCTGTCATCATGCTAAATGATTTCTGCACATAGTAGATATGCCATTTAAGAAACCAGGGTTGAAATGTTCTCATCTGATCAACACTGGTGACTCACTTTCACTATACACCAGATGTTGGAAGCGGTACAGGTTTTGTCAAGGATAGGAAAGATGAGAAGGTGAGCAATTTGTAATTTTTACTAGAATCTTTATATTCAGCTATCTCTGAGCCAAGTCCCCAGCTGACAACAGATTCATGAGCAAGCCCTGCTGAGATCAGTCAGGACCAGCCCAAGTCAGCAGAACCCCTCAGCCAACCCATTTTTGTATGAGTAGTAATACATGCTCCTTGCATTCACCCTCACATTAGCTTTTGACTGTCACACCTGTATTCACAATATTATTGTGAAAATATTTCATAGGTACTTCATAGTACCTCAAATTCTTTTTTTCTAAACTTGAAGCTATCATTTATTTTCTTGACTTCCCCCAACTTGTACATTTGAAAATTTCTCCTGAGTTAGACATTTTTCATAAATCCTATACAGTTTTCCAGGTCCAAAGCATGTTTTTGTTTTTGCTTTTTGCTTCTCTTTCCTTAACCTCTTACTAATTCCTGTTAATTATACCTTCTGCTTATCTTCAAAATCCATTGTTCTCTGTCTCCACACTGAAAATTCCTTAGTTCCATCCTTAATCATATCTTACTTAACCCCCCACCCCGCTTTTTTAACTAGGCTTAGAATCACCTTTCCTTCATCAGCATTTCCCTTTTTAATAAAACGTAACTCACTTTGATACCACATTAAGCTTTCTAAAATGCAAATTTGATCAGGCTACTTTCCTGCTCAAATCCCTTGATTATGTCTCTGAAAAGAGAGTGGACACATTTTGGTGGCATAAAAAGCCCTTTAGTTTGTGGCCCACATCTTTCTCTCTGTCCCCAGTAAAGTAAGTTCTAGAAGACATGTCCATATGCTTCTGTATACATGTTCTTTTTTCCTGGCATGACTTTCCAACTATATCCTCCAAAGCTAACTCTTCCTGATTCTTCAAGTTATACATCAAATCACACTCTTTCTTAAAATGAAGTCGTTCCTATAATTTGTATTGCCATAATACTCTACACTTCTACTTTAGGATTTATTATTTCAACAAATATTTTGCATGTTTTACTTTGTAAACTCCTGATGGCAAGAAACATGTCTTAGAGGACATAATCCAATTTGTTCCAGATTTAGAGAAGGAAGGATTTTTTTTCCTTTCTTTGAATTATTTTCTTTGTATTATAATATTCTGGGTTGATTGCATCCAAAACTAGCAATGACTAAAAACATAACATTTTCTTATCATCTAAAACTTTCTCCTTTTTAATGAATGAGTAGGCAATGGTATATTAAATATTTTCCATTTTTTTAAATCTTATAACTTAATTTAAAATAATTGGAAAACCAGAATTTCTTCAAAATTGTCCTAAATAAAGATATACCCCAGAAATCTACTTACACAGAAGCATATCACATTGTATTCCTTTAAGATCTGAGACTTACTAACCTGTGTATTTCCTGATTTTTTTTTTTGTAAAGGTATAATACAGGTTAAGAAAGCCACAGAAATGCATAAGAAAAGTCTATACAAATACCTCTAATAATCTATACAAGTCATAAACTTTTAATTAGAATGAATGTTTCTTGATCCATTTTCCAAGACTTTGGGACGTTTCTGGAGTCACAATTCTTCTCAGTCTCCATTAATAATATTGGAATGTATGCATAAAGCGAATATCATAACAGTGTATCTCAAATGCAGGGACATCTTTTTCTGTTGTTTATTTTATCTGTATTTTCTATGAAATTGTATATGACATTTAGAGCAGCCTAAGAGAAAGGAGTTAACAGTGTTTCAGTGAACACGAGGAATTAACAGATTTCCACTTATTGTAGAACACAAACACGTTCACAGAAGCTTGGAAAAATGTGCTACATAGCTATGAATTGCATTTATTATTGGCCTATAACTATTTGAGTTCATCTCTCATTGATTCCCATCCTTTTCAGGCGGACAAGACATTTTTACTTTTTTTTCTTTTTGCTGTCCACTGCTTTTAAAAACGAAGTATCTTTAAAAAAAATATATTTGAGAGAGGGAAAGAGAGCAGGAGCGGGGCTGGGGGGTGGGGGCAGCAGAGGGAGAGGGAGAAGCAGACTCCCCCCTGAGCAGGGAGCCCCTTGTAGGGCTCCATCCCAGGACCCTGAGGTCATAAGCTGAGCTGAAGGCAGACACTTAACTGACTGAGCCACCCAGCCACCCCAAAAACAAAGTGTCTTAATAACATTTTTTGGTGTGTATCTTCAGATGGTTTTATAAAATCGCCTATGATAATTATTTTGAATTCTGTAAATATATACTGTGCCTGATCCAGGTCTAAGCCATAAACTCACTGAAGGACTCTAATTTTTAAACTGCAGCCCGGAGCTCTTAGATTAGATATACTCATAAGTACTTGTTGTAACCTTCTTTAATTTAGTTATCCATTTAACAGATATTTATTGAATGGATATTAACACCAGGACAATGTGCTGGTTGCTTTGGGGATTACAAAAAAGATAGCAGCCAAAAGATAGATTTGAGATCAAAAGATCCCACTATACAGGCAAATATCACCCTATACAATTAAAGTCTTATAATGAATAATACAAAATTGCACAGAGATAATTAAAAATTATAAGTAACAAACATGTCTTCTGAAAACAGGCTTTGTTATATTTTTTCATGTTATCTGTGGGTGCAGAGAGTAAAGCTGGTATTTCTAACTTCAGGTTTTTATTGACTTTTGTTAGCGCAGTTCCCTCTGTAATGCCTTACATTTCTCAGGAGGTTTGGCCAATAAAAGAAGTCGCCTTCTCCCCAGGAAGTCCTTTGTCTTTATATAATTGACAACACAAAGCATGAAAAGCGAAATCAGTTGACGAAAATGCGTATATAAGGGGCAAAAGAGGTCAAATAGCAGTGTTCTAAAAGTGAGAGTAATTCAACTTAGAATTTAAGATATGATTTTACAGAACACTAGACAGTCAGTTGCCTTTTTTTCCTACTTTCTACCCTCTTTTCACTAGCTGTAAAATAATGATGCTTTTTAAGTATTTTGTGCGTGAATGGTTCAAAATATAATTGCTTGTAGAAATAAATGTCTAAGTTTTAAACTGTAATTGAGAAAAACAATACAACTTTTGTAGAAATTATCAGTACTCTAATTTTCTTTTCATTGTGTCTAAATAGAACTAAGGTTTGTTTGTACCAGAGGCTGGAATAAAGCAAACTGCTTGTGGGGTCTTCTGAACAGGAAGACAAAAATGTTCTTTTCTCCAATTCGATCAGACAGAGCTCCATGAAAGAAAGGATTTATTTTGAAAGAGGGCAATGGGTTGACTTTTTAGGAAAGAGTCTTTTAGTCAAAGGGACTGTGTAGGGAGCAAAGCTATAGGATTTTAACAAAGAAATGGAAAAAGGGAGAGAGAGACAAGAGTGTAAGCAATGGGGAGATAAAAAGAGCTAAGGCAAAGCTTAAAACCCTCAGTGGGAAAAAGAGTAGGAAGGGATTCCTGGCATGAGGTTTGGAGGGGTGGGGAGAACAACCTGGGTAAAATATGAGTGTCCAGGATTTGCCTCTTTTTCAATTAAACATGAACTTTTATTTGCAGTGATTATTTTGATTTTACAATTATATACTTCAAAACAATGTCTTTTGAATGCTGAGAGATATATAAATTTAATTGCTGACATTTATGTGACTTTGTTATTCATGTGACTATATATACACTTATGTATACTAAATTTTATAGGAAAGAATTTTCCTCAGTTACATATGACCTCACATTGGCTACAAGTATTTTTTTTTTTTTTTGCATATCCATGCAACAATAGCAAGATTACTTTTTCCAGGTGGATTTAAAACTGGTAAAAATTATGTCACTTACAGACTCGTAGGCAATTTGAAAAAGGAAAAAAAAACTTTGATTTTGATTTTCATGCTTAGAAATCAATATAGCTGTTTATTGTCAACTTGGTCTTTTATAACTAGCTGGAAGAATACACAGTGGTTTTTCAATCACCAAAATGGGAGCAATGAAAAGAGAAATAACATCTCCTTGCATGCAGTAGATGTCCCATTTTTATTCCATTTTGCCTTCTCCCCACCCCTTCAGCTTACTGCTTAGAGTAACTCATGTATGAACAAAGATACAATCCAAACTGCGGTGGTTTGCAGGGCAGTTTTTAGAGATAGTATGTTGGAATATAGTGATTGAGTTAGCCCTTCCGCTCTGTACTTTTATACATTTCGAAGTCTGGTGCAGTTACTCTGGATTTTTCTTTCAAGCAAATGTCATGTGACCGCCAAAACCAAGTGCTTCCCTCTATCTTGTTTTTTTTCATTTAGTAACAATTTGCTGGACTTCTTAATTCCAGTAGAATATACAAAGATGAATAATAACTTCATACTAGCAAATATTTCTTAAGGACCTAACATAATTTTTACATTTCTTGTATTTTATAGAGATGTTTCAACTACAGTTTACTCACGTAAATAGGTTTTGCATGCTTAATGTTTTTCATCCCATTGAAACATATGACAAGTTGACATTGATGATGATGACAGGTGTCACTGGGTACAGATGGTATTAGAGTTCTCAAATCTTAGATCTAGATAGGAAAGTAGAGAACATGTAGCCTGGCCCACTCATTTGATAGATGATACCTGGCAGTAAAGGAGTGCAGTTTCAGTGGAAAAAAAAAAAATTATTGAGGAGGATTTGTCTTCCCTACTCTGCTAGTTCTCTGCAAGTAAGATTTACCCCAAATACTCCAAGTCTCTGAGAATCTATTCCTACAAATAAGGATGGAGTGTCCTGATTGGTGGATTGAGAATAATGCAATGGGACCAAAGGGCAGAGTCTCTTATGTGTTTCCAGAGCTAGTTTGCTTGCACCACCCAAAACAATGGCAAAATAATGTTAGCCTCGTGGATTTAGGACTGGACAGCAATCACACATTGAGCTTTGAGATCTTGATGTGAAAAGCCTGTGATTTTTCAAGACTGCTCATAACTGTTCTTGCACATTTGGGATTCACCACCAGAAATGCCATTATTGTTGTCCAACTAAGCCAGTATCAGTTCTATCAATGAAGGTAGCATATTTTTCTCAATTGTCTATTTACCTCAAATCATTTAGACCTGGATTGCCCTTAAATTTCAACAAGATTTATTTTGTTTGTGTGTGTGTGTGTGTTTGGAAGACTAAATACATATTGTATGAAGAAGAGTATAATGACCATGTGAGTGGACTTACATGAGTAAAAGTGTATGCTTATGTTAGCAGTGATGCATAATTAGGTTTTCAAGAAAATATAAAGGACAGTTAAATTTAAATTTCAGAAAAACAATAACTGTATAGAATAAGTTCTACCCATCCTTTATCTGAAATTTAAATTAACTTGGTGCCTTTTATTTTTGTTTGCTAAATCTGGCAACCCTACCCATAATGATTTATTCTTTTAATAGAAGACAAAGCAGTTAAAAAATAATGACTAGTAAACAATGCGTGGCATGAATACGCTTCCTCGATATTTGCTCTGAAATTTCTGAAAGACAACCTTGTTTAAAATGGAACACACAGAAGAGAGAATGCTAGCTGGTGGCTGTGGATTCATAATTGGAGGATTTATTTTACAGCAAAATAAGTAGGCAAGGAATCCTTGGAAAAATGTATTAAAATCTCTTCACTCAGACCTATCTGTCTCTCTCACCTTTTGTAGTTTACTGAGGAGCAGTCTTTGGTGAGTGTGATGATGCCATCAAATTATTATTAAAGAAAACTTCCCCATTTCTATCATTTTTCAGTTTTTAATGTCAGAAACACAAACATCATTGATCAAAAAGATAAAAAATGAAAACTAAGCAAACTAATCTGCCTTTAAGAGATCTAATTTGGTAATAAAAACAAATAATAAACAAGTATCCTAAACATCATGCCCTAAATGCATAAATATAAAGTAAACTCAAATATTATGTGGCCCACATTTCTGAAAAAGAAATTGCAAATATGAAGTTTCTCATTTTTATGAACTTACAAATTTGGATGTTTAATAATGGAGAAGAGATAAATTCTTTATATTATTAAATTAAATGTGTACATTAATTCAGTATTATATAAATGTATTAATTTAGAGATAACTTTTTCCTTAGTCATGAGAATAATTTTATTCAAACTTATATATACTTCTTTGATATCAATGCTATCATATTCGGAGTAAATATCTAAATCATCTAGCAGAGTTTTTCAGAGATTGTCTTTGTTTTATGTATTATTTGAGATGGAGTACACAATGTGTCTATATGCATAGATTTTCTGATAGTAAACAAAAAATTGCCCTAATGGTCAAAATTTATATTTGATTAATTATTACTGGATTTTATTTATTTATTTATTTTTATATTCCCCTTACCTAGGGGTACAAAGTAACTAACTCACTCAACCCAATGGAACATCACATTGCAAATTCCAGTAGACAACTTCTTTCCCAGATGTAATAGGACATGGCATTCTCAGCAGCATAGCATATTGATCTACATGGAGAACTGGGACAATGGCTGTCTTCCATACTTTTATGGTATTAGGTGTCTTGGCAGCAGTCCTTAGTCTGACATATGAAGGAATAGGCCCTACCTACAGTTGATCATTCAAATGTATTAAAGCCTGAGATAGTATTTTTCCAGTCTACCCAGACAAAGTGGTTTTACTTGTTAGTTATCTGCTACTTTAGTCTACCCAGACAAAGTGGTTTTACTTGTTAGTTATCTGCTACTTTAATATTCCATTTGTCCTTTCTATCAACCTGTTGCTTGCAGGTTAATGAGGGAGATAGAACCTTTTTCAGTGTCATTGTCTTTTGCCCAGTCTTAGATATCATGACCTTTGAAGTGTGACCTCCAACCACTGTTCATTTGATAAGGGTTTCTGTACAAGGTATTCACCTTCTACATTCCCTAACTGTGGCAACCCAGTTTGTGTGGTGACATGGGAAAGCGTGGGTGAGGCCAGATTCAGTGTCCACACAAACCAAAGTATATTTACAACCCTCACTTAGAGAAAGTGGGCCAATAAAATCAATTTGCCAACTTTTTTCCCAGTTGGGAACTCCAGCAGATGATTCCAAACTTTTTTGGCAGATGCCTTGGGCATTGTTTAGAATATCAGACATGCTATTACCACATCAATCAAGTCTCTGTAATTCAAAAGACAATCCAGCACATGTCGCAGTATGACATCCCACCTGGGCACTGCGGTGGCCACTCTTTCTCTGCACCCAATTGGCTGAATCTGTTGAAGGATCAGTTGCTAAGGCTTGTACCTATTTTAGGGCATCAGCTTCCTGATTGCCAGGGGGTGTCAGTGTATTAGGAGCTGGGATATGGAAAACAGAACTGCCTCAAGCCTTTGTAGGTGAACGCAAATGTCTTTCTACATATCCTGACCCCATAATGGCTAATCATGATCATCCAGCCCTCCACTTCCCATTGTCCAATACATAGGGTTAATCCCTTTAGAATAGCCCAACTGTCAATACAAAGGGTTAATGGCCAGGGCTCATGGGTGATCACCAGCCAAACAGCTCTGCATTCAGCCCAGTGACTGCAGTGATTCATTCCTGTTTTCATCCAGATGGTGTCAGTGTTAGACTGAATAGCAACTGTAGCTCATGTGGCTGGACTGCCTCCATTAGACCCATATATATATATATATATATATATATATATATATATACCCATCTAGGAATTTACCCTACTATCACTCTGCAGGCCACTGGAGCCACCACATGAATAGGGGCAGGGACATTTGGAGAATCTTCATACACTACTGAGCCTAATGACACCCGCAGTTCTAGAGACAGTGGGCTGGTGGACAGGGTGCTCCTCTGTTGCAAACAGGCATGCCATTTAGTCAATGTGGGAGTTTGAGCCATGACAGAGGTAGATTGATAGAACATATCTTCAACCCACTCCTTGATAGGCAGGGAATTTCTTATCATGATATACTGTTCCTTTGTGAGAGGCTGTACCTGGAGGAGTGCTGTAGTACATCGCTAGGAGCTATTATTCTATGGCGGGTATATCATGTTTCTGCCCTTTTCCAGAAATGGGACAAAAATTCCTGGGACGCTCTCTCCTGCTGTCTCTGCTATAAGTGCCCAACCCATACCTTCTGGAGTCACAGATACATTTAACTCAAACAATACTTCTGCTTTGGAAATTCCCAGAGCTTTGATCTGCTTTCACTAGTATTCTGCCTTCTCATAGGAGTCTTGTGCCTCTGATCCCCAGTTCCACATGTACCCTTCCTATACCAGGCAGTATAAAGGGATGAAGGCATTGTGCCAACTAGGGAATAAAAGTCCTCCAAAACCCTAAAATCCTTACAAAAGCTTGCACCTCTTTTAGCTTCTCAGGAGTTAGATAGGCTTGCATCTTGTCAATTACCAGTCTGGGGACAATGTGTAAGTTACCTGACCATATGACTCCCCAAAACTTTATGGCAGTGCCTAGGCCTTGAATTTTCTGTGATTTCACTGCTCATCCTCTCTCTCTCATACATGTTCTAGTGAAATTTTCAGTGTCCTATTGCAGAAACAAGTCTTCATATGATAACACAATTTCAGCAATATAATGGCCCCATTTGACTCAAGTGGGGAAGAAGAACATGGGCAGATCTTGGGTTACAATCCCAGGACATACTGGGGGGCTTGGGAAGCACTTGAAAGATCCACTGTTGCCCTTTCCACATGAAGGGAAATTGATCTTGTGACTCAGTAGGCAGGGTTATCCTGAAAAAGGTGTTTGCTAAATCCAGTACCATCTGGTGTACTCCTGGGACCATGGCCAAAGTATCTAAGATGGTGGCAATGTTGGGCAGAGCGACATAAATGAGGGGTACTACCTTCTTCAATTCTTGGTAGTCTTTGGTCATCCACCATGAATCTTGTGGCTTTTTTACTGACCACACCAGGCCATGGAAAACACTGTAGGTGAGGCATGAAATATCCACTTGGTACAATTTTTGGATAGTTTCTCCTACTTCCTTATGCTCTCCAGTCAATTCATATTGTTTGAAAGTTACCACTCTTCAGGGTGCCTGGGTGGCTTAGTCATTAAGCATCTGCCTTAGTCTTAGGTCATGATCCTAGGGTCCTGGGATAGAGCCCCGCGTTGGGCTCCCTGCTCAGCGGGAAGCCTGCTTCTCCCTCTCCCACTCCCCCTGCTTGTGTTCCCTCTCTAGCTGTGTCTCTCTCTGTCAAATAAATAAATAAAATCTTTAAAAAAAAAAAAGTTACCACTCTTCAAAGGAGTGGTGGACTTACTGGTTCCCAGCTGGTGTTTCCCCTTAGCACTGGTTTTGATTATTCTACCCCAGAGGCAGAATTCACGGATAAAGTTTTACAGAGTTTGACCTTGTAGGATATCACCGTTCAAAATGTTCTCTGGTATTAAAAAGAGAAAAACCTCATATACTCATAGAAGAGAACTCCCAATTAGCAAAATGTTATAGACATTTGCCCTTTGTAACCATTGATGGCACTGAGGGGCCATCCGAGGTTATCATATATTACGGTACTTTTGGCTCCAGTACCAACCAGAACTGTCATCTTTTCTTTATTTCTGTGGGACCAACAAACAGTGAGGCCTCTGGTTGCTTCCAGTGACCCTCACCTAGAGGTAATTTTGGCCTGCATTTTGTACCCAGGGCATAGGAGGCACCCACCCTGAATAGGACTGTATCCTGAGGCCTCCGCTTGAGTAGGCAGGCAGTTTTGAAATGTTCAGGTTTTAAGGCTTTCCACAGGCCAACAAATGCAATGTTGGTTTGCCAGTCTATCTTTTCAGGTGGGGTCTGGGCAGCAATGAAGTCAAACCACATTTGCTTCCCAGTAACTTTGACCAGACCCTTTCTAGCTCTTCTTTTCTCTTACAATTTTGTGATTTTCCTTGAGTTAATAATTAATTCATATTTTTTTAGTATGCTGAATATCCCATGTACCTATTACTAACTTTTTCAACATTTTTTTCTCAACCTTCCTTGAGAAATCTCTAATGTCTCATTATAACTTTAAGAAATGTAAAGACAAAGGTAATCTATCAGGTATTTTTTTTTTTTAATGTTTTTTAAGCCATACCCCCACAGCTGTTATCCTAGGAGTGTTTTTACAACTGTTTTATGTCAGACTCTGCTTTCTGGATTCTGTCATTCACTTTTTTTTTTTGGTTTACTGTTTCATTTCGCTGAAACACAATCTTAAATAGTCACATAAGGCAGTTTTCTAGGACTGAACAGAAACATGTAAAAACCTCAACCAAACTATTGATCCGTGAGATGCAAACTGAAGTACCATCATTGCACATCATTTCAAAATGACACAAAGTTAAAAATGACAACACCAAGTGCCAGATGCATATACAACTGATAGGAGTATGAAAAGGTCAATTTGCTTTTGAAAGCAATTTGGCATGATGTAGAAAATTTAGAATGTTGTCATTACGATACAAAAGGAGACACATACAAGAAAGCAATGCTCAGCATGTCCATGGAGAAAAGAATAGGTAAATAACCTGTGGTACATTCTTAGGTTGGAACCTATAAAACAGTTAAAACCAGCATGCAAGATTTACATGTATCAATATTGAAAAATCTAAAAATATAAGTTTGATTGAAAAAGCAAGTTGCAGGGGCACCTGGGTGGCTCAGTCAGTTAAGCCTCTGACTCTTGGTTTCGGCTCAGGTCGTGAACTCAGGATCGTGGGATGGAGCCACGTGTTGGGCTCCCTGCTCAGCGGGGAGTCTGCTTGCTCTCTCCCTCTACTCCTCCCCTGCTCCCTCTCTCTCTCTTTCTCTTTTTCTCACTCTCAAATAAATAAATAAAATCTTAAAAAAAAGAAAAAAGAAGTTGCAGAGGATCCATAATGAATATCTTTTAGATAACATGTGGAGTAATATCATTTTTGGATACACTTTATATGATGGATTTTATATATAAATACACACACATTTGGGTGATAAGTTCAGGCTGTTCTTACCTTTGAGGAAAAAGGAGGGATAGGAACTACATTGCAGGGTGTTGTATGGAGGAGTTAAACTAAATGCGTAATTTTATTTAAAAAAGTAAACTCAGATATGGCAAAAGTTTAAGAGGTAACAAATCTGTGATATCTGAGTAATGAGTATACAAGATGTTCAGTATATAATTATCCATATCTGCTTCAAAAATATATTGAGAGAGAGACTGTGGGGGAGGCATGCTTTGAATTAAAGTATGTCATCATTTTTCTTTTATCCTTGATTGATAACGTATCCCTGTATAAAATTCTCAATAGGAAAACATTTTCCTACAGAACTGTTAAGCATCACTCCACTGTCTTCTAGTATTGATGCTGAGAATTCCTTAATTTCTTATCAAAATTTGCTGCAAATTTATTGGAACCTGGTCTTCTGTGTTGGGGAGGCATAAATGTTTTCATAATTAATTTGTTGTTAAGGATTTTATTTAATTATTTGTCAGAGAGAGAGAGAGAGAGCACAAGCAGGCAGAGTGGCTGGCAGAAAGAGAAGCAGTCTCCCTGCTGAGCAAGGACCCTGACGAGGGATTCAATTCCAGGTCCCTGGGATCATGACCTAAACCGAAGGCAGACGCTTAACTGACTGAGCCACCAAGTCATCCCGGCAATTAATTTTTTTTAAAGATTATTTAAGAGAAACAGCACTGGATGGGGGTGGGAGAGGCAGAGGGAGATGGAAAGGGAGAGAGAAATTTCCAGCAGACTTCTTGCTGAGAGAGGAGCCTGACATGGGGCTTGATCTCAGGACATCATGATCATGACATCAGCAAATACTGAGTTGGATGCTTAACCAACTGAGCTACTCAGGCACCCCTATTTTGGCAAGCAATTTAATGGATATATTTATAATTCCTAATTCTTCATGAATCCATATCGGTAATACAGAATTTTCCAGAAAGTCAGCAGAATTTTTTTTAAACATTTAAAAAATTTTATTATAAATTTGTTTGCAGTATTGCCTTGGTTTTTTAATCTCTGTTTTGTTTGGATTTATATATTCCTATTCTTTTTTTCTTTTTTTAAAGAGAGAGAGAGGAGGGCTGAGGGGCAGAGGAAGAGGAAGAGAGAGAATCTTAAGCAGTCTCCAGGCCCAGTGTGGAGCGTGATGCAGGACTTGATCTCACCACCCTAAGATGATGACCTGAGCTGAAGTCAAGAGTTGGAGGCCTAACTGACAAAGTCACCCAGGCCCCCCATATACCCTTTTTCATTTTATTTTGCTTTTTTAAAAAGATTTATTTATCTATTTTAGAGAGAGTGTGTGAATGGGGGAGGGACAGAGAGAGAGGGAGAGAGAGAGAATCTCAAGCAGACTTCCTTCTGAGCCCAATGTGGGCCTCGATCCTATAACCCATGAAATCATGACCTGGGCCAAAACCAAGAGTGGAACACTCAACTGACTAAGCCTCCCGGGACCCCCCACCACTTTTCATTTTATTATTATTACTATTCTGTATCTTTTAATCTCCTTTTCTTTAATCAGAATCAGCAATCATATTACTTGGTTTCTTTGCTTCTCTTTCCCTGCCTATTACTTTGATCACTTCTTTCTCCATTTTTCTTCCTCTTTTGTTGTCACTTTGCTGATCTGAAGCAGTGGCTTGTATCTCTAGTCATTTTCTCTCTCCCTCTCTCTCTCTATGTGTGTGTGTGTGTGTGTGTGTGTATGTAAAATATGTATGCATATATATGTATATATGTAAAATATATTGTAAATATGTAAAATATATGTCAAAGTGTGTGTGTGTGTATATATATTCTACATTTGCTGAAGAATTAGCTTTAATTCTTATATATTTACCACTACATACCCTATGTTATATATATTTAGCCTTCATAATTAACCATATATTTTTATTCCAAAAATCTAAAGTTATTAAGCATTTTTTTCTCCTCCAGAAATCATGTTTTAAATACAAACTAAACAGCTTTTTATGGTTTTTTGTGTTGTTTAAATTTTAGTTCTAATATTTTCGGGATACAAAACATTAGTTATTTTTTCAGTTTATTGTTAATTACATTTGTCAAATATTCTGTCCGCTCATGTTCATGATTTTTGTTGGTACCTCTTCTCTTCCCTCTGTGTTCACATTTGCTGAAGAATTAGCTTTAATAGTTCAGTCTGTAACTTGTGAATTCTCTTAGTCTTTGTTTATCTGAAAATGTCTTTATTTTGCTGTTACTTTTGGATGATAATTTCACTTGGTATCAAATACTAGATTGTCAGAGATTTTATCAGCATTTTGAAGATATGCTCTAGTAGCTTCTGAAAATATATTGTTGCTTAAAAATTAGGCTAGTTACACTCTAGTAAAAATTTTATTTTAGTCATTGATGTTCTGAAATTTGTCCATGATACATCTGAGTGTTAATATTTTTTGTGCTCAGGGGCGCCTGGGTGGCTCAGTCATTAAGCGTCTGCCTTTGGCTCAGATTATGATCCCAGGGTCCTGGGATGGAGCCCCGCAGCGGGGATCCCTGCTCTGCAGGAGGTCTGCTTCTCCCTCTCCCACTCCCCCTGCTTGTGTTCCCTCTCTCGCTGTGCCTCTCTCTGTCAAATAAATAAATTAAAAAATCTTTAAAAAAAATATTTTTCGTGTTCAGAATTCAGTGTTCACTTTCAGTATGAGGATTCATGGATAATTCTTGGGTACTATATCTTTAAGATTCTTTATACAATTTTCTCCATGTGTTGTTTTTTTATCCACACATGAGGAGGCATTGGTCAATCTTTCACTGATGTCTAATCTTTTCCCATATTTTTTCACTATAGTGTATTCTTAGTGAATTGGCACCGCATAAAATTTCACCATTTTTCTCATTAAAAAATGTATCTGTATAGTTTTTATTCTATTTCAATGTTTTAATCTCATGATTTTACATTTTATCTCCAAAATTTCTTTTTTGTCTTGCCTATGTTCTCTTGAAACATTTATGCCTGTTTTAATTTCATAATCACTTACTCTTTCCCCCTCCCCACCTCAATAGTCTATAAGGGTATAACTGTGCAGCAACCACAGAATAACAAAACAAGAGGTTAATCTACTTGTTCTTTAACGAGGCGTTAAGTCTTCTGACTGCTTGTGGAATAAAAATGAAGACCTTTTGCAGAAACACAAGTGTCATTATGGTTTTTGAATGTGAGTTGTATACGGGAATAAAATAAAGGCCTATGAGGATTTTCTGACCTTTATCACTAGTGTTTGTCCAGTCAGATTTAGCCTCCTTCTTGATCCTCATCTGTCTAAGGAAAAACGTCCCTTTTCAAGCTGTTGCTGGACCTTCATGATGCTGAAATAGGGGTTTAGAAGAGATACAGTGATAAAACTGTGAACTGGAAAGAGAACGAGAAAAAGACACTATCAAGGGGAGAAAAAAATTATCTAGAGAAGTGTAGATTATGCACATGACCAGAAAAGCTGGGGAAAAGAGAGAGAGAGACCAAAAAACTCCCAGGCTATCCTGTGAGGGAATTTTAGGAGTTTGGTTTATGGAATGCTCAAAAGAGAATTGGGAACAAAAGGAATGGATATTTAAAAATGTTTGTTGAAGGTTGTAAATCAAATTCTATGTAATCATTTAAAATGCAGATAAATAATGAATTTAGTATTCACTTATTTTTGGCTGTGAACTAACCTTAAAATGTGCCTTACAGATAGTGGGCCACAGGAGCCCTGGATATTATTAGGGTTATATTATTAAACATTCCTTATCACTATGGTAGTTTAGGGTATTATGGTTTAATAATTTATTGCTCAACATTATGCTGGCTCCTGATGATGCAACAGAAACCATGAAATATTAAAACTACTGATGTTGATTTTAATTTGAGGTTATCTGAACAGCATCTCTTCCCCCCATATATGTCTCCTGATTTTTTATTTTAATTTACTACAAACTTACAAAATTTTTGAGAATTAAGTGTAAACTGTAGGGAAAAGTTAGCTTTGGCCAACTTCCTTAATCATTGCAGCATCTGTCTTGATAGTGGATAGATGGGCTAGTGGAGATATTCCACTTACCTTATTGGAATGTGTGTTCAAATTGTGATGAAGTTGGTGAAAGAAAGTAAAGCAATGCAGTAATAGAGGGAAATGCCAGGGAGGAGGGCAGTTGCAAAGATCTACAGGAGTATGGTGGTCTGAGATGGTTTCTCTGAAGAGTTGACATTCAAACTGTCCACAATGATAAAAGGGAGCCAGCACTGAGACCCTATATTCAAAGAAAATGAAGAACTTGTTAGAGTTGAGGAACTGAAGAGAGACCACTGTAGTGGACTGTAGCAGCAACAAGGTAGAGAGGCATGTGATGAATGTAGAGGGAGAAACTACAAGACTGTGCCCTGCCTCCTAGCCTTAGCTTAACAACATTGTAATTATCTTATTTTAAGTGCACTAGAAAGTCATTGGAGGGTTTTACACAGAAACTACTGTATAAAAAAAAGTTAGTCAATGAAATCTCTTTAAAAAAATTCCATTAGAGTTAACATACAGTGTTCTATTGGTTTCAGGTATAGAATGAGTTAGTGCTCATCAAGTTAAGTGTACTCTTTGTTCCCATCACCTATTTCACCCATCCCTCCACCTACCTCCCCTCTGGCAACCATCAGCTTATTCTCTGAAGAGTCTGTTTTTTTTGTCTTCTCTCTCTTTTTTTCTTTGTTCATTTGTTTTATTTCTTAAATTCCACATATGAATGAAATCATATGGCATTTATCTTTTTCTGACTGCCTTATTTCACTTAGCGTTATACCCTCTAGATCCATCCATGATAAAGTCTTTTATCACGGTGGTAAAAAAAAAAAAAACAAAAACAAAAACAAAAAAACACCAAATGACCTGGAATTTGAGATTTCTTGGAGGCAAATTTTGGCTTTAGTTGAATGATTAAGTCATTCAAATGTGATAATACTCATTCTCTTCATTTTTAGAGGGAAGGATTGGATGCTACTTAATTTTTTGTGACTGGAGAGGTTGTTGAAGTTGGTCAGTAATTTGCTCATAGGAGGTAATGATCCACTTTTGAAAAGGCAGAGTACTTCATGAAAGAGCCACTTATTCTCTTTTGAGGAGTCATTTCTTCTGGCGGCTCTTTCTTGGGCTGTCACTTCAGACAGTGTTCATTATTTATATTAACTTTTTAACCAACAGCTGCCTAAAGCAACAAACTACTTATACATTTAAGCTCTTTATAAATAGTGAAAAACTAAATATTTATTAGTCAAGAATAAAAGGGACTCAAGTAAACACTACATGGGGTGGGTATATTATTCTTAAGGTTTCTTTGGATTCTGAGTTTATTTGTTGTAGAGGTATTTCCTCCAACTGTTATCACTGGTATATCCATTTATGGCATCAACATTTGAATATTGCATCTTGGATTTAGCATATTAAAAATGTTAATTGAGTTTCTAAATTAGCACAGGTGCTGTGGAGAGCAAGTGCCTGGTTATTTTCCAGCCATGCTGGAATCTAATGAAAGCTATAAACCACACTGAGAAATATGCAAATATACTTTTATAAAGTTTCAGGGATTCATGAACTCTTTGAAGCCTTTTCATGGGCCCTCCACATGTGAGCCCTGTGGGGTGAATAAGAACCAAGAATAGGTACCTTCAAGTATAATCTGTAATTCTCAAGGCTGACTTCTGCTCTAAATTTAATAGTTCTAATTAAAGTAAAGGTATATTCTGTTAATTTTTCCTTCATACTGTAACTGTAACAATATTAAAACTGCTGCTCAAAACTAAGTGGGAAGAGAGAATTCAAATATAGGATTTCCTGACAAACAGAAGTGTTAGCATAGCTCATTCTTTCCTAATTTTTTTATTGTTATGTTAATCACCATATATTACATCATTAGTTTTTGATGTAGTGTTCCATGATTCATTGTTTGTGGATAACACCCAGTGATCCATGCAGAATGTGCCTCCTTAATACCCATCACCAGGCTAACCCATCCCCCTACCCTCCTCCCCTCTAGAACCCTCAGTTTGTTCTTCAGAGTCCATTGTCTCTCATAGTTCATCTCCCCCTCAGACTTACACCCCTTCCTTCTTCCCCTCCTGCTATCTTCTTCTTTTTCTTTTTTCTTAACATATGTTGCATTATTTGTTTCAGAAGTACAGATCTGTGATTCAACAGTCTTGCACAATTCACAGCGCTCACCATAGCACATACCCTACCCAATGTCTATCACCCAGGCACCCCATCCCTCCCACCCCCCACCACTCCAGCAACACTCAGTTTGTTTCCTGAGATTAAGAATTCCTCACATCAGTGAGGTCATATGATACATCTCTTTCTCTGATTGAATTATTTCGCTCAGCATAACACCCTCCAGTTCCATCCATGTCGTTGCAAATGGCAAGATCTCATTCCTTTTGATGGCTGCATAATATTCCATTGGGTATATATACCACTTCTTCCTTATCCATTCATCTGTCGATGGACATCTTGGCTCTTTCCACAGTTTGGCTATTGTGGACATTGCTGCTATAAACATTGGGGTGCACATACCCCTTCGGATCCCTACATTTGTATCTTTGTGGTAAATACCCAGTAGTGCAATTGCTGGATCGTATGGTAGCTCTATTTTCAACTGATTAAGGAACCTTCATACTGTTTTCCAGAGGGGTTGCACCAGCTTGCATTTCCACCAACAGTGTAGGAGGGTTCCCCTTTCTTGACATCCCCGCCAACATCTGTCGTTCCCTGACTTGTTAATTTTAGCCATTCTGACTGGAGTGAGGTGCTTTCTCATTGAGGTTTTGATTTGGATTTCCCTGATGCCGAGCGATGTTGAGCACTTTTTCATGTGCCTGTTGGCCATTTGGATGTCTTCTTTGGAAAAATGTCTGTTCATGTCTTCTGCCCATTTCTTGATTGGATTATTTGTTCCTTGGGTGTTGAGTTTGATAAGTTCTTTATAGGTTTTGGATACTAGCCCTTTATCTGATATGTCATTTGCAAATATTTTCTCCCACTCTGTCGGTTGTCTTTTGGTTTTGTGGACTGTTTCTTTTGCTGTGCAAAAGCTTTTTATCTTGATGAAATCCCGATAGTTCAATTTTGCCCTTGCTTCCCTTGCCTTTGGCGATGTTTCTAGGAAGAAGTTGCTGTGGCTGAGGTCGAAGAGGTTGCTACCTGTGTTCTCCTTTAGGATTTTGATGGACTCCTGTCTCACATTTAGGTCTTTCAACCATTTGGAGTCTATTTTTGTGTGTGGTGTAAGAAAATGGTCCAGTTTCATTCTTCTGCATGTGGCTGTCCAATTTTCCCAACACCATTTGTTGAAGAGACTGTCTTTTCCATTGGACATTCTTTCTTGCTTTGTCAAAAATAAGTTGACCATAGAGTTGAGGGTCCATTTCTGGGCTCTCGATTCTGTTCCATTGATCTACGTGTCTGTTTTTGTGCCAGTACCATACTGTCTTGATGATGACAGCTTTGTAATAGAGCTGGAAGTCCGGAAGTGTGATGCCGCCAGCTTTGCTTTTCTTTTTCAATATTCCTCTGGCTATTCGGGGTCTCTTCTGGTTCCATACAAATTTTAGGATTATTTGTTCCATTTCTTTGAAAAAAGTGGATGGTATTTTGATGGGGATTGCATTGAATGTGTAGATTGCTCTAGGTAGCATTGACATCTTCACAAAGTTGGTTCTCTCAATCCATGAGCATGGAACGTTTTTCCATTTCTTTGTGTCTTCTTCAGTTTCTTTCATGAGTATTTTATAGTTTTCTGAGTACAGATCCTTTGCCTCTTTGGTTAAATTTATTCCTAGGTATCTTATGGCTTTGGGTGCAATTGTAAACGTGATCGACTCCTTGATTTGTCTCTCTTCTGTCTTGTTGTTGGTGTATAGGAATGCCACTGATTTCTGAGCATTGATTTTATATCCTGCTACTTTACTGAATTCCTGTATGAGTTCTAGCAGTTTTGGGGTGGAGTCTTTTGGGTTTTCCACATACAGTATCATATGATCTGCAAAGAGTGAAGAGTTTGACTTCCTCTTCGCCGATTTGGATGCCTTTGATTTCTTTTTGTTGTCTAATTGATGTGGCTAGGACTTCTAATACTATGTTGAATAGCAGTGGTGATAGTGGACATCCCTACCTCTTTCCTGACCTTAGGGGAAAAGCTCTCAGCTTTTCCCCATTGAGAATGATATTCGCTGTAGGTTTTTCGTAGATGGCTTTTATGATATTGAGGTATGTACCCTCTATCCCTATACTCTGAAGAGTTTTGATCAAGAAAGGATGCTGTACTTAGTCAAATGCTTTTTCTGCATCTATTGAGAAGATCATATGATTCTTGTTCTTTCCTTTGTTAATGTATTGTATCACATTGATTGATTTGTGGATGTTGAACCATCCTTGCAGCCCAGGGATGAATCCCACTTGGTCGTGGTGAATAATCCTTTTAATGTACTGTTGGCTCCTAGTGGCTAGTATTTTGGTGAGAATTTTTGCATCCATGTTCATCAAGGATATTGGTCTGTAATTCTCCTTTTTGATGGGGTCTTTGTCTGGATTTGGGATGAAGGTAATGCTGCCCTCATAAAATGAGTTTGGAAATTTTCCTTCCATTTCTATTTTTTGGAACAGTTTCAGGAGAATAGGTATTAATTCTTCTTTAAATGTCTGATAGAATTCCCCTGGGAAGCCATCTGGCCCTGGGCTTTTGTTTCTTGGGAGATTTTTGATGATTGCTTCAATATCCTTTGTGGCTATAGGTCTGTTCAGGTTTTCTATTTCTTTCTGGTTCAATTTTGGTGGTTGATACATCTCTAGAAATGCACCCATTTCTTCCAGGTTATCTAATTTGCTGGCATAGAGTTGCTCAAAATATGTTCTTATAATTGTTTGTATTTCTTTGGTGTTGGTTGTGATCTCTCCTCTTTCATTCATGATTTTGTTGATTTGGGTCATTTCTCTTTTCTTTTGGATCAGTCTGGCCAGGGGTTTATCAATCTTGTTAATTCTTTCAAAGAACCAGCTCCTAGTTTCGTTGATCTGTTCTACTGTTCTTTTGGTTTCTAGTTCATTGATTTCTGCTCTGATCTTTATGATTTCTCTTCTCCTGCTGGGTTTAGGCTTTATTTGCTGTTCTTTCTCCAGCTCCTTTAGGTGTAGGGTTAGGTTGTGTATTTGAGACCTTTCTTGTTTCTTGAGAAAGGCTTGTATTGCTATATACTTTCCTCTCTGGACTGCCTTTGCTGTATCCCAAAGATTTTGGACAGTTGTGTTTTCATTTTCATTGGTTTCCATGAATTTTTTTAATTCTTCTTTAATTTCTAGGTTGACCCATTCATTCTATAGTAGGCTGCTCTTTAGCCTCCATGTATTTGAGTTCTTTCCAACTTTCCTCTTGTGAATGAGTTCTAGTTTCAAAGCATTGTGATCTAAAAATATGCAGGGAATAATCCCAATCTTTTGGTACCAGTTGAGACCTGATTTGTGACCTAGAATGTGATCAATTCTGGAGAATGTTCCATGGGCACTAGAGAAGAATGTGTATTCCGTTGCTTTGGGATGGAATGTCCTGAATATGACTGTGAAGTCCATTTGGTCCAGTGTGTCATTTAAAGTCTTTATTTCCTTGTTGATCTTTTGCTTAGATGATCTGTCCATTTCAGTGAGGGGGGTGTTAAAGTCCCCCACTATTATTGTATTTTTGTCAATGTGTTTCTTCGCTTTTGTTATTAATTGCCTTATATAATTGGCTACTCCCATGTTAGGGGCATAGATATTTACAATTGTTAGATCTTCTTGTTGGATAGACCCTTTAAGTAGGATATAGTGTCCTTCCTCATCTCTTATTACAGTCTTTGTTTTAAAATCTGATTTGTCTGATAGAAGGATTGCCACCCCAGCTTTCTTTTGGTGTCCATTAGCATGGTACATGGTTTTCCACCCCCTCACTTTCAATGTGGGGGTGTCTTTGGGTCTAAAATGAGTCTCCTGCACATAGCATATTGATGGGTTTTGTTTTTTAATACAATCTGATAGCCTCTGTCTTTTGATTGGGGCATTTAGCCCATTTACATTCAGGGTAACTATTGAAAGGTATGAATTTAGTGCCATTGTATTGCCTGTAAGGTGACTGTTACTGTATGTTGTGTGTGTTCCTTTCTGATCTATGCTGCTTTTAGGCTCTCTCTTTGCTTAGAGGACTCCTTTCAATATTTCTTGGAGGCCTGGTTTCATGTTTGCAAATTCCTTTAGTTTTTGTTTGTTCTGGAAGCTTTTTATCTCTCCTTCTATTTTCAATGACAGCTTAGCTGGATATAGTATTCTTGGCTGCATATTTTTCTCGTTTAGTGCTCTGAAGATATCTTGCCAGTCCTTTCTGGCCTGCCAGGTCTCTGTGGATAGGTCTGTTGCCAATCTAATGTTTCTACCATTGTAGGTTACATATCTCTTCTCCCGAGCTGCTTTCAGGATTTTCTCTTTGTCTCTGAGACTCGTAAGTTTTACTATTAGATGTCGGGGTGTTGACCTATTATTATTGATTTTGAGAGGGCTTCTCTGTGCCTCCTGGATTTTAATGCCTGTTTCCTTCCTCACATTAGGGAAGTTCTCTGCTATTATTTGCTCCAATTTACCTTCTGCCCCTCTCTCTCTTTCTTCTTCTTCGGGGATCCCAATTATTCTAATGTTGTTTTGTCTTATCGTATCACTTATCTCTCGAATTCTGCCCTCGTGATCCTGTAGTTGTTTCTCTCTCTTTTTCTCAGCCTCTTTATTTTCCATCATTTGGTCTTCTATATCGCTGATTTTCTCTTCTGCCTCATTTATCCTATCAGTTAGTGCCCCCATTTTTAATTGCACCTCATCAATAGCCTTTTTGATTTTGACTTGGTTAGATTTTAGTTCTTTTATTTCTCCAAGAAAGCGTTTCTCTAATAACTTCCACGCTTTTTTCAAGCCCAGCTAGTATCTTTAAAGTCATGATTCTGAACTCTAGGTCCAACATCGTACTAATGTCTGTATTGAGTAGGTCCCTGGCTGATGGTACTACCTCTTGTTCTTTTTGCTGAGGTGATTTTTTTTGTCTTGTCATTTTGTCCAGAGGAGAATAGATGAATGAGAAAACAAAATGCTAACAGGTTAACAACATCCCCAGAAAATATACTGTATAGAAATCAGAAAAGACCTGAAACCAGGGGAAAAGAAAGGGAAAGAAAGAAAAAAGAAAGAGAAAATAAAAAGAAAAAAAAAGATAAAAACAAAAACAGAACAATACAAAAAAAGCAGAATATGATCAAATATGATCAGGCTGGTGCATAGATCAGTGCCACACACTAGATTTTGGGCGTATTTTGGTCAGTTGGAAAAAAGTGCCTCGTAAAATTTAAAGGAAGAAAGACATATATGTACAAAATAAGGGTTGATACAATGAAGGGATGGAAAATGACTGTAAAGATGAAAATTATACAAGATTTTATAAAAGGAATTGATAGGATAAGTTGTTTGAAAAAAGAAAGAAGATGATTTAAAAAAAAAAAAGAAAAAAGGGAGAGAATGTGATCAGGCAGGAGACTAGAACAAAGCCATACACTAGTGATTTAGGGTATATTTTGATCTGTTAGAAGTAAGTGTATCTCAAAATTTTAAAGACAAAACAACTTATATATATATATATATATATGCCAAAAATAAGGGTAACTACTATGAAGGGATAAAATATGACTCTAAAAATGAAAAATAAAAAATGTTTTTTTTTAAAAAAGGGATTGATAAGATGGTTGAAAAAGGGAAAAGGAAAAATAAAAAAAAAAAACAGTTAAAAAATTAACTTTGATGAACTAATGAATCATGGTAAATAAAAGCCATGAATTCTATGTGCAGTATTTCCCTAGTGCTGGAGTTCTCCCGTTCTCCTTGATCGGTAAACTTGGTCTTGGCTTGCTGGCTGTTTGTGCTGATCTTCTGGGGGAGGGGCCTGTTGCCGTGGTTTCCAAATGTCTTTGCCGGAGGCGGAATTGCCCCGCCCTTGTCGGTCCGGGCTAAGCAAGCTGCTGGGGTTTGCTCTCAGGAGATTTGTTCCCTGCAAGCTCTTGGTACAGCTTTGGAGGACCAGGGCGAAAATGGTGGCCTCCCAATCTCTGCCCAGAGGAGCTGAGAACTCGGGGCCCCGCTCCTCAGTGCGCCCCCAGAGAAAAGCAGTCACTCCTGTCTCCCTGGTCTCTGGCCACACTCTGTGCTCACCCGGCCTGTGACCGAGCATTTGTATCTCTGGCACCCGACCCCGTGTGGAGTCTCCAAACCCAGCAGATCCCTGCGGTGCGTTCCTGTGCGGCTCCTCCCAGGGGAGGAAGGGGAGTCTCTCTGGCTCTGCCGCTTTTTGGGTCCCTGCTGGAGGAGCAGTGGCCCGACTGGGCCGCGGATCACAGTTTATGGCAACCCCGAGCTGAGAGCCCGCGCCTCGGCTCTGTCTCTGCAGCCAGCTTCCCTGCTGCGATACCTGGGAGCTCTGCTGCACTCAGGCACCCCCGGTCTTTCTGTGACCCCGAGGGTCCTGACACCACACTGTCCCGCAAGGGTTCCACCCCCCGCTTAGCCACTGCAGCAACGTCCCTCAGCGGAACCGATTTCTAAAAGTTCCAATTTTGTGCTCCGCGGCTCTATCACTTGCCAGAAGCTGCCGACGGAGGCCCCCTCCCCGATTATCGCCTCGGATTCACTTCTCCACACATCCTACCTTCCAGTAAGTGGTCGCTTCTCTGTTCAGAGAGTTGTTGCTATTCTTTTCTTTGATCTCCTGTTGAGTTCGTAGGTGTTCAGAATAGTTTGATCCCTATTCAGCTGAATTCCTGGGACCAGACGAAATCTAGGTCTCCTACTCCTCCGCCATCTTGCTCCGCCAACCAGCATAGCTCATTTTAAACACGGTTAAATTTTCTCTCCCACCATATTGGCTGAAAGAACTTTGTCTTGTGCCTGGTTAAAATTGATTGAAATATACCGATATAAATCTGGAGGCTTTTTTTTGGCTTGGCAATAAGTTTCCATGCAGTTCTTTAAAATTGATGTTATCAATATGCAGAATCCCCTTAGGAATGCAGAAATCAAAAAGATAGTCACCATTTTTTCTCCCAAGGTAGATGACTATATTTACAACCGTACTCGTTTTTCATATTTATCACGGCTATCTTTTATGTGCGGGTGAGCCATCACATTTTCAGGTTGATAGCTAAACTTGAAAGATAGAATGTTGAAGGTATTTAGGTTTGCAGTGAAGAATGGTAAGTTAGCAGTAGACTGCTGGTGTCTTTCTAGTTTCTTCAGAAGAAGGGATTAGTTATACAAAGTACCACAGATACAGTTATACATTTGTTAATACGTTATAATTTTTAGAACTACCCACTGGGTAGTTGTTATTGCCCATTTACCTTGAGCTTGAAATGTAAACTCTCCGAGTTTCAGTATCCTTATCTAAAAAATGAGGGCAATGACACCTCAGTGGGTTGTTCAAAAGATTGTAATGAGATAACAAATCTCTTGCTGACCAACAGATGCCTGTGCCCATTACTGCTCCTTATGATTGCCATGCAGCCAGTAGCCATAGAGAAATTCTTACTATTCGACTCAAAGCTAAGTCCTTCTGTGGAGAGCAAGCTGAGATCATTTGAGGGCACATGAATGATGAGCCACATGTGGGCAGCCAACAAAAGCAGATGACAGTGAAGTCAAAGCAGACTCAGCTTAAGGATGCCTATCTAATATGTTACCAGGGATTTACATGCACTCCGAGAGCAGGGCCCCGTGTTGAGAGGGCATGCGTCTCTCATGTGTCTTTAGGAAATGGAGGTGGTTTGTAGGCATATATGTAAGAGGAGGTCAAGTTAGAGACAGAGTTCCAGATAAGTAAACAGTATCCAGGGAAATGCCTGCTACACCTTCTGAAAATGCTTCATTTAGAGCCATGGTTTTGAAGTATCAAGACATTGGTTATTTAATAGATCTTATTTGGCTCATTGATCTTCTCTTATTTACACATTAGAATTATGTTATTTAAGATACTTAGCTGTAATGTAAGAGCATGTTCTGCAATAAGGTAAGAGTATTTCATTCTGTTCCACAAATTTCAGACCTATTCTTTTATCAGAATCATATTCTTTTTCACTACATCCTAAATGGTTTCAAAATTTCTTTTCTGTAACTTGTCAGAACTCAAAATTAATGTTGAATGAATAGTGGCTATCTTAATTATGAAACTGCATACTTAAGCTTTACCATAAAATAACAAAAGAAACAAATAGTAGTGAAATAGATATTTTTGCCCACATATTAAGTCCAAGTAAAGAGCACATTCATTGTGATGCTTCTGTCTCTCCTCCAGAGCATCTGTTCATGTTCATATAAGATATAGAACAAGAGGGGCGCCTGGGTGGCTCAGTCGTCAAGTGTCTGCCTGGGATCGAGCCCCGCATTGGGCTCCCTGCTCCGCGGGAAGCCTGCTTCTCCCTCTCCCACTCTCCCTGCTTGTGTTCCCTCTCTCGCTGTGTCTCTCTCTGTCAAATAAATAAATAAAATCTTAAAAAAAAAAGATATAGAACAAGAAAAACTAGTGGCACTTTAGACAAGAAGCTTTGGACTCAGGATTGGATCTAGCTCAGTCCTTTAGCACCTTTGACTTCAGGCAAATAACTTGAACTCTACAAACCCAAGTTTATTCAATTATAAAAAGGGAGAAAAGACCTTTTCTCACAGGGTTTTAATATGGATATGAAGT
This sequence comes from Callorhinus ursinus, assembly GCF_003265705.2. Taxonomy (NCBI): domain Eukaryota; kingdom Metazoa; phylum Chordata; class Mammalia; order Carnivora; family Otariidae; genus Callorhinus; species Callorhinus ursinus. Next base: position 10,645,252 of record NW_027397083.1, read on the forward strand.
AATGTATGCAAAATGCTTAGCATATAGTAATCATCCAGTAAACAGTAGTTTCTCCTATTATTGCTGTTATTTTTGCCTTTTGGTAGCACATAGAAATTCACTGAGATGTCTCTCAACTCTGAAAATGAGAACTTGATACTATTTTGTAAAGCATATCATCTAAATACTAGTTTATAAATAGAGATGAGGGGATTTTCCAGGTTCTTATTTTTTTCCACAAAATAAAGAGTACTCCCCACTTAAAGCTGCAGCAGAAAAAAATGATATAAACATTTAAATGAAGAAAATAATCTGCAGAGAGAGAACAGTGACTTCAGATAGAGCAATGACTTTCTCTTGGGGACAACTTCAGTTCCTTGTGATTGTCTATGATGTCTACTTTCCCTAGGTAGTGTTCTTCTTTGCCTCATGAATATTGGGTTTGGCCTGCGACTTCCATCCCTGTAAAATAAGTCGACTGGCACAGAAACATTTAGAGTCCTAGTGTATTTCTATTACTGGTCTGTTTCTGCCCTGAGCTTTGAGTCCCATTGCCCCATTGGGGATTGTCTCTTCAAGTTTAGGTGGCAACAGGCAAAGACACATGGAACAAAGCTGCAGTCTACCCACACCGTGGTACATAGTTAGAATTTATCAGAGTCACAACAGATGAGCAGTCTATATGTAATGCAAACAAGAAATAATCCTTTGTTTTTTGAAATCACTAAGACTTGGGGGTTGTTACTGCAGCAAAGCCGACAAATAGGTCTGCAGAGCAATTATGTGTCCTGATCGCATTTGTCACATATTTATATATCAATGTGGTCTCTGCTTCCCTATGATCCACCTTTCAAGGATCTATATCCAGCTAGATACAGGTTTTAAAACATGCATCAGATTATGTTTTTCTTCTACGTAAAATTCTCCAGTGGCCTGCCAGTGCACTCAATAAAATCATAAGAACAGGTTTTTAAAAACCCTACACTTAGCCTAGAAGGCAGAGCACAGTCATGCACTTTCTTTCTCCACATCCTTTGTGTACTCTCTACCCTGTTGCTGCTATGGTCCAGCTATGTTGGCTGCTTTTTAGTTCCTCAAGTATTATAAGTGCTTCCTTTTCTTTCACTATATGGTCTCCTTTTCCTAGAACATATTTCTTGTTAGTGTCTCAGTGCTGGCTCCCTTTCATCATTATGATCACAGTTTGTCCCTTCTTCCGGGAAGCATAACAGACCGCCATACCTCAGTAGAGAATACGTTTCCCCTCCGTCCATGCCACCTCCCCCCTTACTTCATTGTGTTACAATTCATTACAATTTTAACACTATCATCACCACACGTAATAACAGCCAAGAGATGTTGAACACTTAGTATGTTCCAAGCACTATTTTAAGCAAATAACTTAGAATAATCCATGATGTAATTATATTTTATTTTATTATCTTTTGTAGGTACTATTTTAAAGAAGGGGAAACTGAGGCATGATAGCTATGTATTAGTTTACTTCTCTAGATTATAAGATACATGGAAGTAGGGGTTAGGACTTTTTTTTTCACTGCTTATACTTGGCATCTATTATAAAGCCTGCTACCAAATAAGAACTCAAAAGTGTTAAAATTCTGCAGACATCTCCTCCCTTTTCAAACCAGTGTTGCAACTGGACCTGCCCTTGTGCTTCTTTTTATGATTGCAAAATACCCTTTAGCAGCAACCATAAGGAAACTCTGAAAAAAAAAACAACAAAACTGTTTATTACTTACAAGACCTGGATGCAAGGTTTATTACTTACAAAACACAACACACCTTGGGTCACACAGCAAAGTCACATGTAGAGAGAGAGCCCATGTGTGTGCACATGCTAAGGGTTCTGCTTTTATTGGGGTTGAGGGTAGGGGCGTAGGGTTATGTGGGCTCAGTCTTTATTGGTGAATATAAGACATAAGAGCAGGGATTTAAAATATGGGAGAAGAAAAGACAAGTGGCCCAAATGGCCAGTTAGAGAAATCAACCAAGATCACTAAAACAAAGGGGCCTCAGTGGGGGAGAGGTGGCCTAACATTTTATCTAGAGGCTGGCAATGTGTTTCTTTGAGATAGCTCTCTTTGAAGTGGATGCCTCTTTGCAGTGGATGTGTTAGCAATCAAAACTTAAGTCAGGCATTATTAAAAACAAAACAAAACAAAAACAAACAAACAAAAAACGTCTCAGGGCTTTACAGAAAGCCATTGTGGAATTTTAAGTGGGGTCTAACACAATCTTATGTTTGTTTTAACTAAATCATCTTTGTTACTATTTCGGGGGAAAAAAAAGAAAAGGTAGGGTAGAATAATGGTAATGGGAAACCAATTAGAATAGGAAAAATAGGGGCACCTGGTGGCTCCACCATTAAGCGTCTGCCTTTGGCTCAGGTCATGGTCCCAGGGTCCTGGGATCGAGCCCTGCATCAGGCTCCCTGCTCCGCGGGAAGCCTGCTTCTCCCTCTCCCACTCCCCCTGCTTCTGTTCCCTCTCTTGCTGTGTCTCTCTCTATCAAAGAAATAAATAAAATCTTAAAAAAAAAAAAGAATAGGGAAAATATGGAAATAAAAGATGATGGCAATTTGGATTTATTATTTTTTTAAATTTATTCATTTGAGAGAGAGAGAGAATGAGCAGGGGAGGGGTAGAGGGAGAAGCAGACTCCCCGCTGAGCAGAGAGGCCAATGTGGGGCTCAATTCCAGGACCTGAGATCATGACCTGAGCCGAAGGCATACGCTTAATCATCTGATCCACCCAGGTGCTCCAGATGGCAATTTGGATTTAAGTGGTGGTGTGGAGATAAGACAAAGTGTGAGGAATCAGAATTCACAACTGATACAACTTGTTGGACCAAAGAAGATTCATTTTTAAATTCCCTCTTGGGGATTGTTCATGAAGAAACACGTAAATCAAGTAAAAATAAGTGAATGAGTAAGTAAATAAATAAATAAGCCATTTTGTTCTAAGTGGCAGCAGAAATGCCCTTGGATGCATTTGGATGTATTAATATCAGGAAATGGTACTTATTGTACTTAGTATTATTAATCCAAAGAATCCAGTAACGAAATTGCACTGAATTTTACAAATCACCCCTGAGACAGAATTTCGTGTAAAGGCTACATTTTTCAATATTGTTTAGTATTGAAATTAAAGACAATTTCATGTAAAGAAAAGAAATCCTAGGGTGCCTGGGTGGCTCAGTCAGTTAAGCGTCTGTTTGCCTTTGGCTCGGGTCATGATCCTGGGGTCCTGGGATCGAAACCTAATCTCCCTGCTCACTGGGGAGTCTGCTTCTCCCCCTCCCTCTGTCCCCCCGCCACTTGTGCTCTCTTTCACGTGCTCTCTTTCTGTATCTCAAATAAATAAGTAAAATCTTTAAAAAAAATCCTGAGTTCTTAGGTCCATGTAAATTTTTAGGTTAGTTTTTTTTTTTTCTTTTCTTTTCCTCAGTCCTTTCTTACAGATTTTGGCATTTTCAAAAAAATCAGCTGTCTTTGAGCATCTGTTTCACCTGAAAAACAAAGGCATGGGGTAAGATGGTCTCTGAAGTCTTTTCTCTGTCACATCTCTCTGAATGCCTTGAATAACACTGTCCTAATCAGGACCCATAAGCTCTGTTTCACTGATCTTCAAGAGAAAGCTATTTGTTTCTCTCTGGTTGTAGGACTTTAAATCTGACTGGAATTGTGGATTAATGTATAAGGCCAAGTGTATTTGCATGAAGCAGCCCCACTCTGACACTAATAGATTAAACATTAAAAAAAAAAATCAATATATCATCCTGGGACACCATGCTGCCCTGCTTGCTAATGTAATGTACATAGAGAGCAATAAATAATATCATTGAATCAACACTATACAATTTTCTACCTCATTCTGACTATCCAGTATATCTTGGCATAATTTTTTAAAATTAAGCATATTTCTCATGAACATGCCCAATGTCTTATGAACATGTTCACATAATTCTATCATGTTATTCATTCATACAGAATTTTTTTAAACACTAACCATGTGCCAGGCACTGTTCTGAGGATAAAGAGGTGAGTCACGCAGACTTAGTCTTCACAGAGCTTACATTCTTAAGAAAATAACTTAAATCTAAAATAAATAGTTAAATGTTCTATAGGAAAAGTTAAATGTTCTATAGCCACCACTAATAATTCCAACTGATTTAGGCATTCACTTGTCAGAAGGCCATTTAATCCTCTGGGGAATCAGCATAATAAGCGGATAGTAAGTGGGACTTAAAGCAAGGAGTAAGATATGATCCCAGAGACTGGTCTCATTTTTATTTACTTTACTATGTCACTATAAAGCATACATATGTCATTATCCAGTTAAAGTTTTCTCCTTTCTTAGTCAATACTGAGTTTGTGTCCTGACAAGACAACCAAAAAGAAATTTCAAAACTGTAACATGATGAAAGAGAATAATACAATGCTGATGTGAAAACATTTGTCTAATATTTCACAACTAGAGTAAGATACTCTGATCTTTTTGTACGTTCGCTGCTAAATCACTCTATGGCTCACTATCTCTAAATACCATATATTTTATAGAGTAGTGAGATATGATTAAATGATTAAATAAGATCTAGTTAAATAGCCACTGTACACATTTCAAACCATTGGGTCTAAAATAAGAATTCTTCAGAAGGTTTAGCTGGGCTTTGTACTGAATGCTGTTTATTTTATCTGGAGCTATATCTCTAACCTGACCTTCTGTTACATTTATGCCCACAAATAACCTCTATTCCCTAAAGACATGAAAGCTGTCAAAATGGGGATACTGCTCTTGAAGCTCCCGTAAATCCCTGGTGACATATTAGAGGTGTATCCTTAAGAGCAGGCGAAGCTGAGTTAGCTTTGACTTTACTATCGCCTGCTTTTGTTGGCTGCCCACATATGACTCATCATTCATGTGCTCTGAAATTATCTCAGCTTACGTTTCACAGAAGACTCTAACCTTGAGTCTAATAGTCCACATTTCTCTATAGAGACTAGATGCATGGTGATCACAAAGAGTAATGGGGATGGGCAACTGTCAGTCAGAAAGTGGTTTGAAACTAGCTCTCACTAATAATACCTAATTCAATATTTTAGGCATCATTTGTTAGGTTATTGGTATGCTGTTTGGGTAAAAGAGAAATGATATTTTGGGGCACTGACTCTCAAAAGATGAATGATGTTGCTGACTTCTTTGGCAGGAAATGATTTTATAGCAGGTGACTCACTCAAATATCCTTGTAAACAGATTAATGACAGAACTGCTGGCAAACATACATAATGGTAGGTACTAGCTGGAGTGTCCTATCCTAGGGGATGCTTTAACAAGATGTACCTGCCCTGTCTGGCTTTGCTTGGGTGTAACAAACATGGAATCTGAATTTATGAGACATAGTTCCTTGGAAAATGTTCCTTAAACAGTGTAACTATCTGAGGATAAAAGAAAAGTTTGATGAAATAAATGGCTCCTGCTGTGGTTTGAACGTTGAAATCCTAATGCCCAGTGAGATGGTATAAGTAGGGGGAGACTTTGGGAGGTGATCTGGCCATTGCTTTGATTAAGAAACTAGTTGAGTCAGGAATTTTGAGTCCCACTAACTCCTTATTTAATAGTCCTATCTAGCTAATATATAAAGAAGATGGCTCATGGAGTCAATAGAGATGATCAAGGATTAAACTAAGTAGTTCCTCCAAATGTTTTAGCTATAACTGATATGGTAAAGTACAGAGAGTACAACAGACCAAGGAGGACTGGCAGGCCAACTAGCACCTTCTTTTCCATTTGAATTTTGGAGTCCAGCCAAGCACAATTTACAGTTCTATGGAATAGAACATAGTATATGTCTACCATTTGCCATAGCACTATTTTATTTCTCAAGGAAATTGCCTTATGTAGTGAAGTGGGACTTGGATTTGCTACCCATTAAGTGCAAGTTGGTGTTGTCCATTGATGACATCATAGTCATTGCATCCTCAGAGGGACGTAGGAACTATAGTTACTAATTTGGCTAATGGAGAGTAGTTGATACATCTGACTAAAATTTTAGAGCTAGCCAGTTTATGAAGTTTCTCAGATTTACATGAGCCAGAACAACCAAAAGATATACCTGGTCCCTGTAAAAAAGTTAGTTAAAATCTCTCACAGAACCTGCAGATAAGCCAGAAACAGACATTCAGATTTGTTTTCTCTGAACAAAAGAAATTGAGATCCTGCTGACTTCCAAAGTATACATAAAAACTTTATCTGGATTATTTGGAGGAAAAATGTGATTGCTTAACTGGTGCAGAGTTGACTTTAGCTGTTATTCAGTTTGCAGTCTGCAGGCTGCAAGTGAAAGAGCTAATCAAATAATGACTTTAATGAAATCCTACACATCAACAACCTGAGGAGGAAGCTTATAATCTCGTCCAGTCTATTCTCATCACTATGGGATCTGATGTCTGGAGAGATAAGTAGGCTTGTGGAGTGCTGAAGAGCCGGGTTAGGAGGTGCATGTAAAGGAGCACAATGTGAAGCCTGTTATGACAGGAACATGGGGCAGTTGGCTTTGTCATTGTTCTCTAAGGACCTGGTTCTATAGATCAAAAGGGAAATTGTTTCCCCTGTGGTGCAACTGCTTGGGATTCCACAGGAAAAAAGGAAAAGAAAAAAAAAATAAAAGAACATCTTGTCATTGATATGAGGGATAAAGAGGTGGTGCTACATAAGATCTGGAAGCTGGTAACTGGCATCTATAAAACACATATTAACAAATACAGAATTTCATATGCAAAAGGTTCTCCAATCATGATGCAGTCACTAGAGTTGTGGTACATGGAAAAAGCCTTTCTTTTGGGAAAAAATAGAGTTTTACTGTCATTTTAGTTGATATGTGGTATAACAAACATTAATCTCTCTACCACAATTATGTAGTGAAAGTGGCTTGTACACTTATATCTTCAGATTAGGTAGTATTGTGAGAGTCTTATCCCAGCTCCACAATTCACATAATAGCTGTGGAAAACAAATGGACAAAGTAGGAAGTGGGTTTGGCCTTAGAACAATTATGCAGAAAAATGTCTCCAGCAATACATATAAAAAGATTTAAGTGTAAAAAGAGTCACACATGAATAATGGGGGGGGTGGGGGAAGAAAACCTGACCTACTGAGACAATTTAAAAAAACAAAAAACAAAAAACAAAAAACAAAAACGGACACATAGATCAATGGAACAGAATAGAGAGCCCAGAAATGGACCCTTAACTCTAGGTCAACTAATCTTTGACAAAGTAAGAAAGAATGTCCAATGGAAAAACGACAGTCTCTTCAACAAATGGTGTTGGGAAAATTGGACAGCCACATGCAGAAGAATGAAACTGGACCATTTCCTTACACCACACACAAAAATAGACTCCAAATGGTTGAAAGACCTAAACGTGAGACAGGATTCCATCAAAATCCTAAAGGAGAACACAGGTAGCAACCTCTTCGACCTCAGCCACAGCAACTTCTTCCTAGAAACATCGCCAAAGGCAAGGGAAGCAAGGGCAAAATTGAACTATCGGGATTTCATCAAGATAAAAAGTTTTTGCACAGCAAAAGAAACAGTCCACAAAACCAAAAGACAACCGACAGAATGGGAGAAAATATCTGCAAATGACATATCAGATAAAGGGCTAGTATCCAAAACCTATAAAGAACTTATCAAACTCAACACCCAAGGAACAAATAATCCAATCAAGAAATGGGCAGAAGACATGAACAGACATTTTTCCAAAGAAGACATCCAAATGGCCAACAGACACATGAAAAAGTGCTCAACATCGCTCGGCATCAGGGAAATCCAAATCAAAACCTCAATGAGATACCACCTCACACCCGTCAGAATGGCTAAAATTAACAAGTCAGGGAATGACAGATGTTGGCGGGGATGTGGAGAAAGGGGAACCCTCCTACACTGTTGGTGGGAATGCAAGCTGGTGCAACCCCTCTGGAAAACAGTATGGAGGTTCCTCAAACAGTTGAAAATAGAGCTACCATACGATCCAGCAATTGCACTACTGGGTATTTACCCCAAAGATACAAATGTAGGGATCCAAAGGGGTACGTGTACCCCAATGTTTATAGCAGCAATGTCCACAATAGCCAAACTGTGGAAAGAGCCAAGATGTCCATCGACAGATGAATGGATAAAGAAGAAGTGGTATATATACACAATGGAATATTATGCAGCCATGAAAAGGAATGAGATCTTGCCATTTGCAACGACGTGGATGGAACTGGAGGGTGTTATGCTGAGCGAAATAATTCAATCAGAGAAAGAGATGTATCATATGACCTCACTGATATGAGGAATTCTTAATCTCAGGAACAAACTGAGGGTTGCTGGAGTGGTGGGGGGTGGGAGGGATGGGGTGGCTGGGTGATGGACATTGGGGAAGATATGTGCTACGGTGAACGCTGTGAATTGTGTAAGACTGTTGAATCACAGATCTGTACTTCTGAAACAAATAACGCAACATATGTTAAGAAAAAAGAAAAAGAAGAAGATAGCAGGAGAAGAAGAATGAAGGGGAGTAAGTCAGAGGGGGAGACGAACTAGGAGAAATGATGGACTCTGAAAAACAAACTGAGGTTTCTGGAGGGGAGGAGGGTAGGGGGATGGGTTAGCCTGGTGATGGGTATTGAGGAGGGCACGTTTTGCATGGAGCACTGGGTGTTATGAACAAACAATGAATCATGGAACAGTACACCAAAACAAATTATGTAATATATGGTGATTAACATAACAATAAAAAAATTAAAAAAAAATCCTAAAGGAGAACACAGGTAGCAACCTCTTCGACCTCAGCCACAGCAACTTCTTCCTAGAAACATTGCCAAAGGCAAGGGAAGCCAGGGCAAAAATGAACTATTGGGATTTCATCAAGATAAAAAGCTTTTGCACAGCAAAAGAAACAGTCCACAAAACCAAAAGACAACCGACAGAATGGGAGAAAATATTTGCAAATGACTTATCAGATAAAGGGCTAGTATCCCAAATCTATAAAGAACTTATCAAACTCAACACCCAAGGAACAAATAATCCAATCAAGAAATGGGCAGAAGACATGAACAGACATTTTTCCAAAGAAGACATCCAAATGGCCAACAGACACATGAAAAAGTGCTCAACGTCGCTTGGCATCAGGGAAATCCAAATCAAAACGTCAATGAGATACCGCCTCACACCAGTCAGAATGGCTAAAATTAACAAGTCAGGAAATGACAGATGTTGGCGGGGATGTGGAGAAAGGGGAACACTCCTACACTGTTGGTGGGAATGCAAGCTGGTGCAACCCCTCTGGAAAACAGTATGGAGGTTCCTTAATCAGTTGAAAATAGAGCTACCATACGATCCAGCAATTGCACTACTGGGTATTTACCCCAAAGATACAAATGTAGGGATCCAAAGGGGTACGTGTACCCCAATGTTTATAGCAGCAATGTCCACAATAGCCAAACTGTGGAAAGAGCCAAGATGTCCATCGACAGATGAATGGATAAAGAAGAGGTGGTATATATACACAATGGAATATTATGCAGCCATGAAAAGGAATGGGATCTTGCCATTTGCAACGACGTGGATGGAACTGGAGGGTGTTATGCTGAGTGAAATAAGTCAATCAGAGAAAGACATGTATCATATGACCTCACTGATATGAGGAATTCTTAATCTCAGCAAACTAACTGAGGGTTGCTGGAGTGGTGGGGGGTGGGAGGGATGGAGTGGCTGGGTGATAGACATTGGGGAGGGTATGTGCTATGGCGAGTGCTGTGAATTGTGCAAGACTGTTGAATCACAGATCTGTACCTCTGAAACAAATAATGCAATATATGTTAAGAGAAAAAAAAAGAAGATAGCAGGAGGGGAAGAATGAAGGGGGGGAAATCGGAGGGGGAGACCAACCACGAGAGACGATGGACTCTGAAAAACAAACTGAGGGTTCTAGAGGGGAGGGGGTGGGGCGATCGGTTAGCCTGGTGATGGGTATTAAAGAGGGCACATTCTGCGTGGAGCACTGGGTGTTATGCACAAACAATGAATTAGGGAACACTACATCCAAAACTAATGATGTAATGTATGGTGATTAACATAACAATAAAACATTAAAAAAAACTGAAAGAATATCATTATATGTAATATATTTTATAAAAAAGGATCCCTAATCCAAACTGAATGGTTCAAATGCTGGTCATTACTAGGGTGCTAGGGGACTTTCGTCTTTTGCATAAAACATTGTTGAAGGATGAAAAGACATATGACAAATATATGGCAAGTAGAAACTGAAGTCAGAGGGCGGGATAGGAAAGAAATGGTGAAGAAACAGTAATCTATGGGCTTTCTACTCAAGGAAAGACCGAATGTGTCATTAGTATACACACATATGACAGACCTTTTGATAAACAGAGTATTTGATGGGAGATTCCTTACCTATGGAATTATTTTAACAGCATGCAACTATTCTGTATAGGATCATCCATTGTAACACACCTGGAATCTATGAGTTTATGGGGCATGTCTTGATGCAAAAGTTTGCGTAAGCTGAGTATGTCTAACTATGGCCGATCCATGATCAAACTGGCTCCCTTTAGAGAAAGATGTGATCACATATTAACCTGAGCCAGAATGTACCTTAATGCTGCTTTAATGGTCTTGGAACTCTGCTGGTTCTGCCTATGCCTCATGATTACTGGTATCCTGGTAATTAGTAACTATTAGTAAAACCTAGGTAAGATCTCTGATTTGTGTGAATCTGATCAGATGACCTGATCCTCCTCTTATTTCACCATGATTGTGTTGCTTTAGCCATTACAGCCAACTTGTATCATGATTCCAGTGTAGATCCATATTTGACATACAGATGTGAATTTAAAAAATTGGTCAGAGCAGGACAATTCAAATACAAAGAAGTTATGAAAAGGTTATTTGTCATTCGGTCACACATTCACTTTCACACATGTGCACACATGCACACACGCACAGACCTGCACACCATCGAATACTGTTTAAATCTTTTAAGAAAGCATAGTGAATTTACTCTGTGTCTAGGATAGCCTCTTGTGTCTTTACATTAAATAGAAAATTCTTGAATCTTCTCTAATCTGTTAGTTACATCCTCCCTTTCTTCCCTCCCTCCTTCCTTCCTTCTTTTTATCCTACCTTTTGTCTTTTTTTTTTTTCCCCTTGCTAGCCATTTTGTTTTCCTTCTTGAGTTCATGTAAGTATGTATGAGCCCCTCCTGCATACCCTTCCTTCTGTCAGGTGCTTGTAAGGGAGTGTTTAACAAGACAAACAAGGCCCCTCTGGTCAGGAAACTTACATTCAAGCAGGAAGTGAAAGTCAATAAACATGTTTACAACTAAGTAAATAAGATGATTTCAAACAGTGATAAGTGTTGTACAGAAAGTAAAACAGGATGAGGTAAATTAGGAGTGACTGTAGGGGTGGGCACAGCCCCTTCAGATAGGGATAGAAAATATGTCTTTTTAGAGGAAACATCTGAGCTGATACTGAATCTCAGTTAAATTGATTCATTCATTTAAAACAGCTGCTCAAGGAAAAAAATCTGGAGACCGTATTAATACATTCTTGCCTTCAACATCTGCATTCATTCCACACCTAAAGAGTGTTATCTCCAAAATATTTGTCAGATCCATTTATCCCTCTTAATTTTACCACCAAGGCTCACCATTTTCAACCTAGACTTCACCATCATCTTGTCCCCTTCAATCTGTTCTCCTGACTACAGGAATAGGAATGGCCTTGGATACATTTAACTATTTAACTTGTTTATTACGCATTATTCTATGTGTATAACTCAATGTTTGTTGGACATCTGCTCATCAAACACTTTGCTTAAGAACTAAAATGTCCCTTTACTGTTGAGTTTACCAGTGTACTCTTCCCTTACCTCACCTCTCTGCTTATTCCCAGAGGTAAATACTATTTGCAATTTTTTAAAGATTTTATTTATATACTTGAGAGAGAGTGAACGAGAGAGAGAGAGCATGAGCAGAGGGAGAGGGAGAAGCAGATTCTCCTGCTGAGCAGGGAGCCTGAAGTGGGGTTCCATCCCAGGACCCCAAGATCACAACCCCAGGCCAAAGGCAGATGCTCAACCAACTGAGCCACCCAGGTGCCCCTGCAATTTTATATATATAATTCCATTGTTTCATCAAGTATGTGTTTGTGTTTATAAGTACACACACATATTCATACAAATATACCTTGTATAATTTATTCTGTTTTGGCATTATAAAATTAACATCATGTAATCTCTTTTTTTAAATTTTATTTTATTGAAATTCAATTAATTGACATAAGTATATTATTAATTTCAGAGGTAGAGTTCTGTGATTCATCGATTGTATATAACACTCAGTGCTCATTACATCATGTGCCTTCCTTAATGCCCATCACCCACTTACCCCATCCCCCACGCCCCACCCCTCCAACAACCCTCAGTTTGTTTCCTATACTTAAGAGTCTCTTATGGTTTGTCTCCCTAAGACTTCATCTTATTGTTCCCTCCCTTCCCTTATGATCCTCTGCTTTGTTTCTTAAATTCTACATATGAGTGAAATTATGTAATTGTCTTTTTTTGACTTATTTCACTTAACATAATATTCTCTAGTTTCATCCAAGTGGTTGCAAACGGTTAAGATTTCATTTTGTGATGGCTGAGTAATATTCAGTCATATATATGATATATATAATACAATGTTTTTATTATATATGTAAATTTTTTGATGGCTGGATTATATATATGATGATGGATTATTATATATATATAGTACATCTGAATACAAACACACACACACACACACACACACACACACGTACCACATCTTCTTTATCCATTCATCTGTGGATGGACATCTGGGCTCTTTCCATATTTTGGCTATTGTAGACATTGCTGCTATAAACATTGGGGTGCAGGTGCTCCTTCAGATCACTACATTTGTATTTTTGGGGTAAATACATAGCAGTGCAATTGCTGGGTTGTAGGGTAGCTCTATTTTTAACTTTCTGAGGAACCTCCATACTGTTTTTCAGAGTGGCTGTACCAGTTTGCATTCCCACCAACAGTGTAAGGAGGGCTCCCCTTTCTCCACATCCTTACCAACATTTGCCATTTCCTGACTTGTTAATTTTAGCCATTCTGACTGGTGTGAGGTAGTATCTCATTGTGGCTTTGATTTATATTTCCTTGATGCCGAGGGATGTTGAACATTTTTTTCGTCTGTTGGCCATTCGTATGTCTTCTTTGGAGAAATGTCTATTCATGTCTTCTGCCCATTTCTCAACTGGATTATTTGTTTTTTGGATGTTTAGTTTGATAAGTTCTTTATAGATTTTGGATACTAACCCTTTACCAGATATATCATTTGCAAATATCTTCTCCCATTCTGTCGGTTGTCTTTTGGTTTTGTCGGCTGTTTCCTTTGCTGTGCAAAAGCTTTTTATCTTGATGCAATCCCAACAGTTCATTTTTGCTTTTGTTTCCCTTGCCTTTGGAGACTATCTAGCAAGAAGTTGCTGCAGCAGAGGTTAAAGAGTTTTCTTCCTCTCTTTTCCTCTAGGATTTTGAAGGATTCCTGTCTCACATTTAGATCTTTTATCCATTTTGAGTTTATTTTTGTATATAGTGTAAGAAAATTGTCCAGTTTCATTCTTCTGCATGTGGCTGTCCAATGTTCCCAACACCTCTTATTGAAAAGACTGTCTTCTATCCATTGGATATTCTTTCTTGCTTTGTTGAAGATTAGTTGACCATAAGAGTTAAATTTTTTTTTCAGTGAAATTATGTTTGTCACATTTATCCATATTGGTGACGGCAACTGTAGTTTATTTAATTGCTGAAAAATATTTTATTCTGTAAATACTGCATATTTAATTTATTTTCCTATCCAACATCTGGGTAATGTGCCAATTTTTTTTCTATTACAATCAGTGCTAATACAAATATTCTTTCATATTTCTGTTTAGATACATGTGTAAGACTTTATTATATATCTTAGAGTAAAATTTCTGGCTGCTCAGCACACATACAATCAACTTGACAAAACACTGCTATTTTTCTTTTTTCAAAGAGATTCTACCAGGTTGCATTTTCACCAGCAGAACATAAAGTTTTCTAATGCTCCATGTTTTCTTGAATACCTGATATTGTCAGAATTCTTAGTTTTTATTTTGAGGAGGTGAGATTTTATAATTTAAATTTGAATGTGCTTAATTACTACTGAAATCTCACATCTTTTCAAATTTGTATTGGTGGTTTTTATTTTACGTTTTTCTCTGAGATGCCTGTTCATGTTGTCTGCCCATTTTTTCTATTGATTCACAGGGATAGTTCTGTTTGTTCTAGATGTTAATTTTTTTTTTTTTTTTATCATTTCTATATGTTGGTTGCCAGTATACTTTCCTAACCTGTGGTTTGTCTTCATTATCTTTTACATGCTTTTTTTTTTAAGATTTTTATTTATTTGAGAGAGAGAGAATGAGAGGTAGAGAGCACGAGAGGGAAGAGGGTCAGAGGGAGAAGCAGACTCCCTGCTGAGCAGGAAGCCTGATGTGGAACTCGATCCTGGGACTCCAGGATCATGACCTGAGCCGAAGGCAGTTGCTTAACCAACTGAGCTACCCAGGCGCCCATCTTTTACATGCTTTTAAATAACTTCTTAATATGGTTTTATTTAATTTTCTTTCATATTTCACATATTACTCATTGTGTCTTAAAAAAAAAAGATCTTCCCCCTCCTGAGTCTACAAAAGAATCTTTATACCATCTGAAATTAATGTTTTTGTATGACATGAGATAGGGGCTAATTATATATTTTGTCCAGCTCCATTTCTTGAATAGTTTATCCTTTCTTATTTTGCAACATCAGCTATGCCATATTTCAAGTCATATACTGGCAAGGACTATTGCAGGCTTTAATCCATTGAAAGACAATAAGGATTTTATTTTATTTTTTAAATCTGACTGAGATAGAGACATATCATAAACAGAATAGTGGCCCCCAATGTTATCCACAGCCTAATCCCTGGAGCCTGTGAATATGTTACCCTATATGACAAAAGGAAATTTGCAGGTGTGATTACAGATCTTGAAATGGGAAGCTTATCCTAGATTATTTGGGTGGGCCTAATATAATCACAAGGGTTATTACAAGGGGTGAGATTGTCAAAGTCAGTAAAAGGATGTTTGACTAAGGAAACATGTATTAGAGTATGTGTTCTGAAGATGGTAGAAGGGAACATAAGCCAAGGAATGTAGGGGGCCTTTATAAACTGGAAAAGGCAAGGAAAATAATTCTGTGGAGCTGACACTTAAGTTTAGCCCCAGTAAGCCTCATTTCAGACATCCAGAATTGTAAGATGATAAATTTGTGTTGTTTTGATCCATTACAATTGTGGTGATTTGTTACATTAATAGTAGGAGACTAATACAGGGAGTCATGGAGAGTTTGCACAGAGAAATTGACTGATTTAACTTACATTTTAACAAGAGCACTCTGGATGCTATGTTGAAATAGAGTATAGGGGTCCAGGGTAGAAGCAGAAAGCAAGTTAGGGACTGTGGTGATAATAGAAGAGAACTAGAATGGTAGCTTGGACTAAGGCAAAACTGGGAGAGGTGGTAAGTAACTGTATCCTAAAAAATATTCTAAAGGTAGGGCTCTCAGGATTATGAATAGATTAGAACTGTTCTGTGATAAAGCAAGGTCAAAGTCAATTCTAAGAGCTTACAGTAAGCAACTTTTAATTGTCTAACTCAATGTATTTCATTTAAACACAGAGATTCTCCCCCATCCTTACCTAATATCTGTCTATCTAATCTCTATCTCTCTGATCTATCTATCTGAATACCTTTTTGCTGTTTCCTTTGGCATCTAGTTCTGCTTTTAGCAATCTGGACTTTTAAGATTGATTTTACTGCATACTTTGTGTACATACTGCTTTCTCCAAGTAACTTCTTAAAATCCATGTCTAAAAGAGCTGGTATTCTAGTCTGAAATAGGGCAATGCTAAGTGTAGGTTGAGCAAGTCAAACCTCATGATGACATTTGTAGGACCCTGGGATGATGGGGTGACCCACAGAAATCCCTTCCCACTCATGTATGATGTTGGGCTGTTACTGGCTAATACAGTAATTCTCAGTGTTTATTACTGTTATGCTGTTTGTCTCAGCAATAAAATCCTTATAGTAGCGTCTCTCCAAGTGATTCTCACCTTCTGTGAGAAAGATAAGATGAGGGGGTGAGGGACTGGAGGGAAGAGCTCCCCCTAGAGAAGGGTGTGTCCTATACTTCCAGAATGAGGATGGGAACCACAAAGTGGGTGTTAAGGTATTAACAATTGACCAGGTTCTTTTGTAAATGAAGGAACTAAAATCAGATTTTAAAAACAAACACACAAAAACATGAGTGCCTTTAAGAAAGAAAAAAAGAGGCATCTGCAAGGAACTAACAGAACTAGTTTGCTGAGAGTTTAGAAAGCAAATTCGTCTATAGCCCTGATCCCTGCACCCAAGAAGAAAGCCACATAAAGAACATGTAAACAGAAAACTAGAGGAATAATAATTTACTGAAAAAAACAATGGGATTCTTGTGCAATACTGTAAGTGGATATTTCATAGCTATGAAGCAAGAATATTATATTTGGTCTTCTTCCTTTGATCTAATGAGTCCTCTACCTCAGGGTGGAAAAAATCTGACACTGTCATTAAAAACTGATCTACAAGCCACCTTTCTGTCTCCCTGGCCCACTTGAAAGTACATGTTAGGTCAAAGACTATTAGAATAGAATATTGGATCTATGCTGCTGAACAGTTTTCCTGATTCAATTCAATATGCCAAACCCTTCACATACAGGTCATTGATAAAATAAATGACACTGAGATGAAAAATTTAGAGCAAGAATAAATGATCAAGAAAAGTAATGTAGATAAATTTGCAGTGCAAGAAATTTTATTTTCCCTAATATAAAATTCACTTGCCTATCTTGTTGCAGTGTTCCAAAAGTCTTTTAATTAATTATGTTAGTCTAATTTCTGAAACAGCCCTCAAGTTTCAATACCTTCACACAATGGACATTTATTTTTTTCACATCATGTCCCAAATCAATCAGCACGGGGCTCTATTACACTGACTCAGGGAGGAAGCCATGTTCCTTTCACTAAGTCACTTAAGGGCCTGGATTCCCTCCACTGACTCATTCAGGGAACCAGGATCCCTCTGTTTTGTAGATTTGCTATCTTCTAACTCTGGATCATTTGCCCCCAGCTGGTTGATGAGCATAGAGAGAGAGGAAGAATCATACTAGAGGTTTTAGAGGTTAGCCTGGAAGTTCTGTTGCTTAAAATTAGTCTTAACAGGCCCACCTAATTATAGAGGAACACAATTTAAGGGAAAAAGAAGAGAAAAAAATGGATATTGATAAGCATAAGCATTTCCTGTCCAAACTGCTTTTCCCACATTAAGAAATGCAAAAGTATATTTCATCTTTTATTCATTCAGATACAGTTTGGGGCATGCAATCTTTTAGACTCTACCTTAGACTATGAATGCATACAAAACCAATAAATAGCTTTTTCTTTCAAGTTAATTAGAATCTGGTAAGAAAGGTAAACATATAAATAGGAAAAAAACATATTACCAGAAGATAGGGCTATGTTGGGGTGCTTTAGAAATATAAGTGTGGTGTGCCCAGTGCTTTAACTTCCTTGAGGGCATTAAGAGAGATTTTTCTGGCTGGGATTATCTTCCTGTAAAGCCTTCACATGGAATAGAGTTAACCAGTGAAAGGAGCTGATGGGGAAGGAGCTGATGCAGAAGCTTAGGACTGTACAAATCTTGCTCCTTTCCCAAGGGACTGGCTTGGAATGGTTAAAACAATATGAAGCAGCTAGGCATCAGGGAAATCCAAATCAAAACCTCAATGAGATACCACCTTACACCAGTCAGAATGGCTAAAATTAACAAGTCAGGAAATGACAGATGTTGGTGGGGATGCGGAGAAAGGGGAACCCTCCTACACTGTTGGTGGGAATGCAAGCTGGTGAAGCCACTCTGGAAAACAGTATGAGGTTCCTCAAAAAGTTGAAAATAGAGCTACCATATGGCCCAGCAACTGCACTACTGGGTATTTACCCCAAAGATACAAATGTAGGGTTCTGAAGGGGTACATGCACCCCGATGTTTATAGCAGCAATGTCCACAATAGCCAAACTATGGAAAGAGCCAAGATGTCCATCAACAGATGAATTGATAAAGAAGAAGTGGTATATATATATATACACACTGGAATATTATGCAGCCATCAAAAGGAAAGAGATCTTGCCATTTGCAACGACATGGATGGAACTGGAGGGTGTTATGCTGAGTGAAATAAGTCAATCAGAGAAACGAGTATCATATGACCTCACTGATATGAGGAATTCTTAATCTCAGGAAACAAACTGAGTGTTGCTGGAGTGGTGGGGGTGGGAGGGATGGGGTGGCTGGGTGATAGATATTGGGGAGGGTATGTGCTACGGTGAGCGCTGTGAATTGTTCAAGACTGTTGAATCACAGACCTGTACCTCTGAAACAAATAATACGTTATATGTTAAAAAAAAAAAGAAGATAGTAGCAAGGGAGAAATGAAGGGGGGGAAATCAGAGGGGGAGACGAACCATGAGAGACTACGGACTCTGAGAAACAAACTGAGGGTTGTAGAGGGGAGGGGGTGGGGGGATGTGTTAGCCTGGTGATGGGTATTAAAGAGGGCACATTCTGCATGGAGCACTGGGTGTTATACACAAACAATGAATCATGGAACAGTACAGCAAAAACTAATGATGTAATGTATGGTGATTAACATAACATAATAAAATTAAAAAAAATATGAAGCAGGAGCCAGATCACCAAGAGACTTTGTGTTTGTGTTTTGTGTGTGTGTGTGTGTGTCCTTTTCAAGAATTTGTACTTTATTTTGCAGCTGCACATATTCATTGATAAGACAACTTTTATGGCAGAGAGACTTTGATAATATTTTAAGTGTCACTTTCAGTCATCAGGAGGCATAAATTCTCCAAAGTGACTTCTGCAAAACAAACAAAGGCAACAAACAACAAAACAAAACAAAAACAACAAAAAAAAGGTGACACTTGGGTCTGTTTCAAACATGTGTTTTGTCCACTGACCCATTTTTCTCCCCCTTGGAGTCAAGGGGAATTGGGAATAAGGCAGGTCAGATAAGAAAGATATTAAAAAGATTTCCTGTGTAGGAATGATTAATGTCACCTCGTTTATATGTGCATTTGTTGTCCCTCATCACCTTCCATATATATTTTAGTTGAAGAGATTTTTGATAGTGAATTAGCAAATATGCTGCCTAAGTCAGAGAAAATCCCAAATGCTATTTAATAAGGACTACCAAATTAGGATATAAATGTGATATGATCTTTTTGATTAATGAAATAACTTATGAATCATTTCTTCACTACGTGCGTAAGTGGAACTATTTTGCCCAGTTTAGCTTGAGTCCAGCCTCTTGCATAATCTTTCCTCATCTCCTTCAGAGAAAGAAAAGGTGAGTGAAGAACAGACTAGCAGAAAGATCACATGTAAGCCTAGGGCAAAAGTAAATACATTTGAACTGAGAAACTACTGTGACATGAAATTGTGTGTTTGGAAAATGGCTGCCAAAGAGTCTGGCCATGGAAATAAAATTGCTTGGAGTAGCCAACACTTAGTCACTTCATTGTAGTGTTGTTAGAAATGTTTACTACTCCACACCTTCTCTATCTCACCTACCCCCCAAGCCTTGGCACAAGTTGGGAGCACTTTGGAATCTTCAACCACACTGTGCATAAGCCAATTTCTGTCATAGCTGTTTCAGAAGCAGATGTGATTTAGAAAGTTTGCAAATAGAGAAGAGTCCAGTGGAGCTGTTCTTGGTGGCTAGCAACGTGAGTGATTGTTGTTCTCTATGCAGGTAGGGTGGTAGAGCAGAGAAAGAATGAGCTCTAGATTCATTTGCAGGGGAAATGGAGTAAGTGATGCACATTAACCAGCTGATTGATCTTATTTAGCTAGCCTTTCTAAAGTTTCTCAAGTAGAAATTTGGGGTAATAATACTTCCTTGTCAAATATCTGGTGGATTAAGGCTAGTGTTTTCTAAAAAGCTTCCCCTACATGGACATTAGTGTGTTACTTTTTGCCTTTACAAGTTTTTTTTTTTTTTTTGTGATTTCATTCTGTCTAGATGCTGGATGTACAATTTAATTTTTCCTCTTTTTTTAATAGCTCCTACAAATTATGTTAAGGGCAGACGATGGGCAAAATGTAGTACTGTGACATAACTTTAGTCTGTAGTCCTCAGCTGAGAGGTGATAAATATATATATATTACTTTATTGAAAAGCACTGTTACAGGACAATTTACCAAATCTCAAATCCTTTTAGAAAAATACATAATTTACCAAATCTCAATCCTTTTAGAAAAATACACAAATATATAAAATAAATGCAATTTCATAAGCAAATATTGTGTATCTGTTATATACAGTGCTAAGTGTTGGTGTATATTGGGAGGGATAAATTTTATTAAGCACATAGAGTATTCAAAAAGTATCATATTGCTTAAGATCACAGGGTTCATAGCCAAGTAGACCTAGGGTTAAAATCTGGCTTTGGAATTTTAAGACATGTGTTTTTAGACAAATTATCTTTTCCAAGCATTCATTTCTTCATATGGAATTAATAATCATAACTACCTCATTGGATAGCTGTGGGGATCAAATAAAACATTATTATATATATATTAATATACAGTAGCAATTTTTATTCCTTGAATCTCAATATATTTATTAAATACCTCATCTATATCTCTGGTCTAGGTATTGGGAATAAAAGAAAACAAAACAGAAAAAAATCCTTCTCTCACAGAGCTTATATTCTAGTAATATGTTTTGAAATAATGTGCCAAATATTGATTACACCAAAATTAAAGAAATATTCTGTATTAAAGGGGTTTCATGTCTAGTTGAGAGAAAGGCAATCTAGTATATGTTAAGTTTGAGGATCTGTGATAATCAGCTGATGTACATTTTCTCCAAGGCTAGGAGATTTGAATAATTCTCCAATGCTTTATCTCTAAGTGAATTTTTAAGCAAGAATTAATAGATTATCTTTCACACCAAAGGTCCATAGGACCTTGTTATCCTCCTCCTCAGGATCTGAGGCAAAGGGAGAAGAGTAGTGGGAGAAGTATGTGCATCCTCCCTGAGTCTGAAGATCATGCATTTCCCTGACAGAAGAGAAAAAATATATAGGCATTTCAAATAAGTATAATGTACCAGTCCACAAAATGTTTTATAACTCTATCCCCCTCTCAGACAACACAGAGATGGCAAATTAAAATTACAGTTTTTACTTTTATTCAGCTTGAATTGTTATTTTTTATGCAACTGGGGACATTGGCAACAGTAACTAGCCAATCAGTTTTATAGCTAGGTTCAACCACTCACCTCTGGAAGAATAAAGAAGTGTAAGTCAGGCATTTGCTATAAACTTAAAGTGGAATGTATCCCAAAGATCTCTTGTTGTTTTCAGTAACATTTGTTTTATTTAACAAATTATTTGGCCACCATTTACAGTTTGTTGTAAAATTAGCAGTGTTTGGTAGCCCTGTAAGGTGGAAATTTCATTTGACTAGTGTGTAAGTTCAGTGCAGACCTAAGTGTAGGTCCATCAGTCATGGCCAAGATTCCCATAAAACTCATTATTTTGCCAATTATAGTCTTCAACTGCCACGGTCAGAGGTTTGCCTTGCAGTTGAATTCATCACATATGGGTAAGAAACTGAATTTGTTCAAATAGGATGATAATATATAGAATATCTTAATTCCCTAGTACCTAAAACATAATGTCTTTATGCCTAGAGCACTATTTAAATAAAACTTAGCATTCCTTTATTAGAAAACAAAATAAATAAAGTTGAGATTCCCTGGGAAACTGAATGATGAATCAATTCACTGCTACATTTGATTACATAATAAGCCTATATAACCATATGGCAGGATTATGCAACCCCACATGAATGATGTCATTTATTTTACTTAATCCATCTTATTGCTCCTGCCAAGCATTTAGCCTAATTATTGATAGTATAATTACCAGGAAATACTATTATGCTGTGAATAGTTTAACTCCTGTTATGCCTCAAAGTCTTATGCTTTACACATTTTTTCCTATATACTATTATTTATAATGCGTCATGTATTATCAGCAATGACACATGCTCATCTGTAAGACATCTTTATATACTGTTACATTTTCTTTCTGAAATTACTTCATCTATGTGAAAATATTTAAATGGAATATATTGTAAATAAAACAGTAAATGAAAACAGAGTTAAGAAAATGAGAGGTGAATTTAAAGGGTTTGTATTCAAAGAAAAAGATATTTCTTTTTAAGTAAGCAATCATTAAATGAGAATGCAGTGCTTCTTCATAGTCCTGATCACAAATACTATTTGCTACTGCTATATACACACACAAACACACACAGGCACACGTGCACACACACACACAGTCTTGATCTAAATAATGTATTAAAGCATTTCTTCTATATTTAATCAGATCTCCAGATTGTTGCATATTTAAATGAACAGTCAACATCATTTGCTTTCCCTATTGTAAAAACTGTTTTTATTTAAATTTTTTCTCTCCAAATAACTTATTTTTATCCTAGAAAGGATTTAAAAGTATTAAAACTCATTTTATCATTTAAACTTATATATATTATACATTATATATGTTTATATATGTATATATATATATATATATGTATGTATGTATGTATATATATTACCACTTGTATGTTCAGCATAAGTAAATCCCTGAAAATAATCTCAGTTAGATTATATACAACTCCAAGCCCCGGTCTGTTTCTCATTGAATAGTCTGCTCAGATAATAGATTACATTAGCTTAAATTATTCCCCTACCCTAACCCTGCTACCACCCCTTTGAAGTTATCCAAAGGATCTTGGAGGTGGACCTACCTCTAAGGAAAACTGCTAGATAGGAGCTCTGGGAGGGTTACTGACAGTACAGTTAAATTCATCACTGTGCCTCTGGATGCCACTGGGTCTGGCCCAAGTTGGAGCTCAGTAACTGAAGCTAAAAATGTCAATAAGATCAACTATGCTTGGGTTGTCCTAGACATGAGGACAGCAAGGTCTAGCAGGAAAAGCATAAACTTTAGAGACACAGCAGGCTCTCATACCTTGTTTTTATCCCTTGCTGCCTATGGGTATTTGAAAAAGTCACCTAAATTTTCTGAGATGCACTTGTAATTCATATTTCAAGGGGTTGTAAGTTGAATAAGTAAGCATTTGGATGTTCTTAGCATATTATGTGGCACATAGTAAGTACATATTTAATAATACGAGTTTCACTCAGCAATTGTGTATATGTTCAATGAATCTTACTTCCCATTTTGATTGTACAGTCTTCAAACATCCCATATTCCCTTTCTCTGTTTTCATGATTTTATTTCTCTTTTAGATGCTTCAGAGAATAGATTTTCAAATGTGTTTTCCTTTCATCTTTTTACAGTGTTTCTTCTTTCCCTTTTCCTATTTTTATTCTTTTAATTATTACTATTTTTCCTTAGTTTGAGCTTTTTTTTTTTTTTTCTTCTGGGTTAGGATGCCCTGAGAGCGTATCGGGTTGCTTATTATAAGGTATAATGCATACTGTGAAGGAGCCAAAAATTTGTCTTGTTAGAGCTATTTAATACCCACCACAATGTAATTATTTGACCCCATGGCTTTCAAACATCCCATACAGATATCATAGACAAAAAAAAATTATATCCATGATTTCCTATATGCACAGTTTTCTCATTTATTCATTCAGAGATGTGTGTTTATGGTCAGATTCTGTCCTGTTCTTAGGTTGCATGTTATAAGAAAATGACCAGAGAGACAGATTCTGGAAGATTCCAAAAACAAAGAGAAATTATGATTAGTATCCCATATCCTTCATTTGGTGATGAATGGCAAGCAAGTCCTTACACATTTTTGAAATCTGAACTGCCAGGATCTAAAGGAACTTTGAGAAACAGTTTTGCTTTTGTTTTTAAATTGGTGTCCTCTCATTGTGCTTGCTTGTCATTGAAAGCATCAGTATTGTTTGCTTCCTGCAAAATGACAGATGGAAAGAAGAGAAACAATGAAATTAATGGAGAGCTACAACATACCTTGGCAGTAAAGTAGATCTGTCACAAAGTCATAATTTTATTGTTCCCTCTGCATTATGAAGTCTGTCCAATAGACAATGAGTTGTAATCATAACCCTGTGTGCAAAGAATAATAATGGAATAACTGCAGAGGAAAAAAAAACAAAACCTCTGTTCTCACGGGTAAGTTCAGTGACTTTGTCTGGATGAAAGGGTCAGGGGCTTGGGAAATAAATTTGAGTACTTGCAGATGAGACATAAGGCTGCTCAAATAATAATCTAATGCACAGCTGGATCTTTTATTTCCACTCAGGTTTCAATTCAAATGTTACTTCCTCAGAGAAGTTTTCTCTAAGTACCCTAGGTGAAGTAGCCCCTCCAGTTTAAGTACTCACTATGGCATTTCTTCTCATCACAGCACTAAACATCATATTTTTTTTAATTGCCTGTGTCCCCACATAAGAATATGAATGACATGAGCATGGCATTCAGACTCTTGCTCACTTTGTATCCTCAGAAACTGCAGCACTGCTCACAGCCCCTAGCTGGTAATCAATATATATTCATTGAATAAATAGACGAATGAACTAAAATGGGACAAAAGTAACTTTCAAGTGAACCTTTTACAAGTTTTTTTTTAAGTTTAAAATTGAGGAAACAAAACCATGACGAAGGAAGTACATGTCTCAAGATTACATAGTGAAGACTGTGTGTGTCTTTGTTCCCAAACCACTGTACTTCAGCTTGAAATAAATTTTCCACCACTGAAATAGATGAGAACTTTTTATTTCCTTTGCGTTGTGCAGGGAGGAAAATTAGGCTATAAGATTGCATTTGGGGAAGATAAAATAGTAAAGAAAAAAAATGAAGTAGAGACTGATTAATGGTGAAAACAACTACAAAAAACCCTCCCTTCTTTCTTCTCAGATGATACATGCCCTGTGTTTTCATTAAAAACAAAAGAACAGGGGCGCCTGGGTGGTTCAGTCATTAAGCGTCTGACTTCGGATCAGGTCATGATCCCAGGGTCCTAGGATCAAGCCCCACATGGGGCTCCCGTGCTCCGCGGGAAGCCTGCTTCTCCTTCTCCCACTCCCTTGCTTGTGTTCCCTCTCTAGCTCTCTGTCAAATAAATAAAAATCTTAAAAAAAAAAAAAAAAAGAACACAGGGACACCTGGGTGGCTCAGTCAGTTAAGTGGCCAACTCTTGGTTTCGGATCAGGTCATGATTGCAGGGTTGTGAGACTGAGCCTTCCATGTTCGGTGGGGAGTCTGTTTGAGATTCTCTCCCTCTGCCCCTCCCCCCACTCATGCTCTCACGCTCTCTCTAAAATAAATAAATCTTAAAAAAAAAAAAACATACACACACAACGCAAAAGAAAAATGGAAAAAATCAACTTTTCCACTGAGGACTTCTTGACTTTGGTAAGGGCATATTCTTTTCTGCCTCTTCTTTGCTAGCTGGAATGTTGCCTTCCAGGTCCTTTCCATGTGAAGTTTATCTTGTCTACCAGATTAGAAACTCATAAAGGGCAAGGCATACTGGCTTTTATTTATTTTGCATTTCCTGCTGTAGCACCTAGTACTATTTTGTATACAAAGTGCATTTATTGGTTCTCTTGGTTGAAAAATCTATGTTTGTAAAAAGTGAATGTGAAAGGTAGCATCATGATTTCTTTGACATTTGCTGTCCTCTGTATGGTGAGCTTTCACTAAGTTGTTTATTATCTTCTCAGTACTTCACTGATTATTAGAATATACTGCCCCCAGTGATAATAGTGTGCCAATTTCACACATCCGGTTTTTGCAGCCATGGCTAATAGATAACTTTGGAAAAGAGAGATGAGATTCTCTTCAAAAAATAAAGCATAATATTAAAAATTGGTTAGAAATACACTCCTTTTTTTATGCCCAGAGAACAAAATGTTAAAGAAAACGCCAACTTTTAGGTTGAGTTTGATTCCTTATTAATTCATCTTTAACTATTAAAAGTCACTAATTGTTCTAACTCCAGGTTTATCTTGATGTTAGTAGAGCATGTCCTTTTAACTGACCTTGAATTTTTAGTGTGTACCCCAAGCTTTCCTGAAATCATGAGAATGATTTCAATGTTTTGATGTTTTTGTTTTGTTTTGTTTTTCCTTCTTTTTTTTTTCCTTTTCCCAATATTTTGATGTTTTAAGTCACATTTTGATCTGGAATACAGTGACAAATTGACCATGTAGAAGATGCCATTATGCATGTTATTTAATGTTTTCTTAATTAGTATGAAAGAAGCAAGGTCCTCTCTTTAGTCCACTGACCCTTTTTCCTGCAACTCTTTTGACACTGGAGATAGAAAAGTACATTTACTTATAAAGCAGCCCAAGATGTCTCCTTCCACTGAGAACAGTTATTACCTTTTATCTTAACCCAATCCAAGACCCTCAGTTTCATTACCAACTTATAGCAAGCTCTTCATCATGCTTTTTATTGTTTTGAAGCCATTAGTACCCACTAATGATGTTTTTAAAGATTTTATTTATTTATTTGAGAGAGAGAGAGAGGGAACACAAGCAGGGGGAGTGGGAGAGGGAGAAGCAGCCTTCCCGCCGAGCAGGGAGCCCGATGCGGGGCTCAATCCCAGGATCCCAGGATCATGACCTGAGCTGAAGGCAGATGCTAAACGACTGAGCCACCCAGGCACCCCCCCCAATGATTTATATGGGTATTGTTTTAAATGATATTTATATTCAGTCATCACCATAGCAACAAACTTAATCCATTACATTATGTAGAAAGCATTTTTTTTAAGTTTGTGGTTAAAAAAAATCTATATTTATATCTATATCTACATTTACATCTATCTAAGTTTATGCCAGAACATAACAATTAAAAATAGCTAAAGGCTATAGCAAGAGCAATAATCATAATAAGGACTTCATAAAAGAAATGCAAAGGAATTTTAATCAATGTACCCCAAGAGGAAAGTGCTTTGTTAGATAGAATCCATGATTGTCTTTGAATTGGGGGTGGTTCCTTACATTCTCTGGTCTCTGTAGTAGGTAACTGTCTTTACCTTTCCAGAATCTCTCAGTTCATTTTTTGCTTATTAGATCCCAATTTTCCTTCAGCAGTGTGCTGAAGATGGGGGCAAACCATTCAGGGAGGAGTCTCATGAATAAAGCTCAACTAATTGTGTTCTACCACATTGGTCTCAGTAGCTGGTTCTGGAATATGAACATGAGCCAAGCTGGGGCATGAGGCCCAGATGTGGCAGTTGCTGGAACCATGTCTTAAGAGTATGTAGTATTTGCTGGGCTCTTAGAATGTAGGTGTGGATATCTAATGAGCTGACCTTAGAATGGTGTCAACACAATGCAGAACAAGAGACAGAAACTGATTCCTGTCAACATATTCTTGGGCAGGCACTTGACTTTTTTCAATGATGTGAGTAAAAAATAAATAAATAAATAAATCTTTTCAGCTAAAGCCAGTTTGGATTTTTTGGTTCTTTGTAAGTAAAAAATTCCTATTAGTCTTAATTGATTCAAATTTAAGACATATGGCAAATATTTATTGATATGTATTATATTTATATATAACATATTGCATATTTTATATACGAATGAGTATTTAAGTTCATAATTATTAATTTAATTGAATTGTCCTGGTTCATTTCATAGGTATGAAAATAATTTAAATTTTTTTAAAGATTTTATTTATTTATTTGAGCGAGTGAGTGAGTGAGCGAGCAAGAGAGAGAGAGCACAAGCTGGGGGAGAGACAGAGGCAGAGGGAGAGGCAGGCTCCCCACTGAGCAAGGAGCCCGATGGATCCCAGGACCCTGGGATCATGACCTGAGCCCAAGGCAGGCGTTTAACTGACTGAGCCACCCAGGCACCCCCAATTATGCTGTTTTAAAATTTTAAATTATAGGGCACCTGGGTGGCTCAGTCGGTTAAACATCTGCTTTGGGCTCAGGTCATGATCCCAGGGTCTTGGGACCGAGTCCTGGGTAGGGCTCCCTGCTCAGTGGGGAGTCTGCCCCTCTGCCCCTCCCCCGGCTTGTGTTCTCTTGCATGCTCTCTCTCAAATAAATAAATAAATAAACAAACAAACAAATAAATAAATAATTAAAAAGATGGTGTAATTGGCCATCTTTTTCAAGTTTTTCTTCCTCCAGGCTGGTGATAATATTATTTCAGTTACACTTACCTAATTTGTTGTGATTGTATTTTCTACCCTCATTAAGGATTATTTGGTATTGTTTCCAACATCTGTATGTTTGAATGTTTTGATAACATGAGGCCAATATCTCAGAGAACCTAAACTTACTA
Source organism: Callorhinus ursinus (assembly GCF_003265705.2). Classification (NCBI taxonomy): domain Eukaryota; kingdom Metazoa; phylum Chordata; class Mammalia; order Carnivora; family Otariidae; genus Callorhinus; species Callorhinus ursinus. Next base: position 10,673,834 of record NW_027397083.1, read on the forward strand.
ATGAATTAATTGAAACAAGGAAACTGTTAGCAATTTAATTAAAAGCAATAGTAAATTTGAAAGTTACTTTAAAAAGAAAGTAGTAGAAGTAAAAAGGAAATTAGAACAAAATGAGAAAGAAAAGAGGAGCCCTAGCAAGAATCACTGTGGCATGGAATGAGAGAAATACCAATGTAAGAAAAGATATACAAATTTGATTCTGTTCTATAGGCTTGCCCTTTAGGTTGCCAAAACATATTATTTGGGTCAACACAATAATTTTTGTTGTAATGGATAAGTGTCCAGACCTAGTTAAAATATACTGTTTTATGATTAGTACAATAATTAAGAAAACACTTTTTGCTCTCACTGAATAAGTCTACAAAATTCCCTAAAACATAGTTGCAGAAGAGGGAAAGTGTATGAAGCAAGAATCTTAGAGATAGGGGTAGAATTTTGCTGAAGTATTTGTTAAAATTTCTTTCTGGATTTAAATCAACCTATATACAATTAATATTATTTTTGTGCCAGGCACTGTGCTAGTACATTAATATACATAATGTGAATACTTGAGTGCAATTTTAGAATACCTCCATAATTAGAAGTAACCAGGTTTAAAGGACATTAAGATAATTAGAAAAAAAGAGAATGCTTATATGCAGTACTACTCAGAATAGAAATTTATTTTTTTATTTTTATTTTTTTTAAAGATTTTATTTATTTATTTGACAGAGAGAGACAAAGCAAGAGAGGGAACACAAAGAGGGGGAGTGGGAGAGGGAGAAGCAGGCTTCCTGCTGAGCAGGGAGCCCGATGCGGGGCTCGATCTCAGGACCCTGGGATCATGACCTGAGCCGAAGGCAGACGCTTAACGACTGAGCCACCCAGGCGCCCCTCAGAATAGAAATTTATGTTGTTGCAGTAAACAAGCATCCAAATCTCAGTGGATTAAGGCAATGAAAGAGTTCATTTTCTTGTTCATGATATATGTCTAATTCGAGTCACTGGAAAGGGCTAAGGAGCATCTGCATATCTTCGTCACAAAGGGAACTGGGCTGTAGGAGCTATATTTGAACACATGCTCTTTCAATCCCTGAAACAATGAGAAGGGATATGGTAATGTGCATATTCGTTTTTACAGGCTTTAACCCAGAGTGCTGTATATTACTACTGCTCATGTGGCATTAGACAAAGAAAGTCGTGAGACCCCCCCCTTCACTTCCAAGTGTCCCTGGAAGGAGGAAAGTTGGAAATATTTGTTGAACAGTGCTGATGATTACCAGAGTTCACTGTTCTAACCATCAAATATTTCGTTCACTCTCCTCTTCTTCCTACCAGGTTGGGTTTTTATCAGCTTTGGTCATTTGGAATTTATTTTTAAGATTTTATTTATTTATTTGAGAGAGAGGGAGGACATGAGCGGTGGGAGAGGCAGATGGAGAGGGAGAGGCAGACTTCTCCGCGGAGCAGGGAGCCTGATGTGGGGCTCGATCCCAGGAGCCTGGGATCATGGCCAAAGGCAGACGCTTAACCAACTGAGCCACCCAGGTGGCCCTTGTCAGTTGGAATTCTGAAGTTAGTTACCTTTTCAAACTCTACAAAGTCCATCTATTTGTGAATCTTCTCTCTTCTGTTTCTTCTTGCAAAGTGACCCCCTTTCTTTTCTGAGTTCAGCTTATTCATCAAATAGCTTATCAGCTACAAGAAGCAGCAATCACCACATGCTATTAAAGTTCTTTTTCCTATCCTCTTATCTTAGGGCTAATGTTTATACGTACTTCTTTCAACTTAGTCCAAATCACAGTTCTACATTAGATGACATGGATTATCATCCTTTCAGTCTCCAATAACTGTTGTTTCACTGCTTCCTTTCTGCCCCTTAAGCTAGTACCATCTGTCTGGGTGTTTTTGTTACAGCAGCTCCTCATTCTCCTACCAATTTCCATACCTGTTAGTATAGGCTAGGTTATGCTGAAATGAAAAGCAAATCAGACTCTTGGATCAAATATCAATTATTTATTTTAGAAAAAAATTCTGGAAGTAATTTGGAAATATATGAATGGTCTCCCCTGAATTCCACATATACTAATAAATTTGAAAATCTAGATGAAATTCATATTTTTCTAACAAAGTACACTTTATACATTTGAATTATGAGAAATTAGAGTACTAGGGAAAAATAACAATAATTTTGCTATTATCTTTATGGGTTTGGAAACATCTCTCTAAGCCTGGATAGCACAAAACATAGAATACAAAAAAGAAAAAGATATAGATTTTAACAAGACAATGAGTCAAATACCATAACAAAAGTTGATAGGTGCATGGAGAAGATATTCAAACTGATCTCTAGACCTAAAAAAAGACGGTCATATGATTAATATCAAAATGTGATATTTTTCACTTCTCAGAATAATGATTAAAATTTTCAGTGATTGAGAATATTCTTTGTTAAAAAGGTTGTAGATACATAGGCATTGTATTATATAGTATAATATATACAAAAGATACAAATGTTCTGCAGAGTGATCTCTTTAAACAACTCTGGTTCTACAAATTTACTACATGGAGGCAATTAGACAGGCGTGCAGAGATGTATACAAAGAATTTCATTGTAGCAATAGGATTATTTATATTAGTGCAAGGTTGGAATAAAAAAAAAAAGAGTGAAAAGCCAAATAAACCCAAATGGATATCAATAAGTGGTAATAGATCCATTAAAAAGCATGCAACCATTGAATCTTATTAAATAAAACACGTTTGGGTTTAGAAAGATATATTGAGATATGAAGATGCTCATGATGTCTCTGTGACAAAGCAAGTTTGAGAATGGCATATTAATAATTCTTATTCCTTGGTGGTAAAATTAATCATTTTCATCAACTATATATAAATCTCCACTTTTTTTTTCATTTTTTTCCTGATTTTTAAAAATGGACATGACCAAAGTCAATAGTGTTCCCATTTTGGAGGGGGGGAAAAAAGTTTTATTCATAAATATACTGCCATAGTGCCAAATAGAAAACATGGTATAAAATAAAGGGCTTTAATTTTATTGATAAGTGGAAGTGAAATGAATGAATAGGAACAAAAAATATGGATACTGCTAGAATTTGGGGCAAATACACCCTTGACCCCAAAACAAAAGGTATTGTCAAAATATTAAAAGGTTTTTTACCATTTAACTTACACTTTTAGTTTTTGAGTAAAAAGTGCCTTTCTTCTAGAAAATTTGAATAGCTATGGAAAACAATGAATTTTCTAAATACCTAAATAAATGTTTATTGTTAAATCATAGCATATACTGTTTGTGCCTCTGTATATTGAGCCCTCTTTCCATTTAACTAACCCTGTGCGATTTTCATTGAAAACAAATTATTGTTCATGCATTCAAAGGGCAATGAGCAGTTAGAACATAATTGATCCAACTGAGCATCTGATTTCAGCTTTGTGCTGAGAAAATGGTCTTGAAATAATGTCTTTTCCATTAGCAGTTTCACCTAATTCAGAACATTTTCTTGAATGTGAGAGTGTATTGACCTGAATGAGAGTTAACTACTATCACCAACACTATAATCCTAACAGCTTCTCAGATATTTTAAATATGTACACTCTACTTAAACAATGAAATATTGATAAATTAATTAATGATAAATTATGTTGACATTTTTGGTACATTCCAAATGGTATGCATTTTGTTATTTTGTAACTCACTATGCTTCTTTGTAATTTGGAATTGAATATTTTGGTAAGACAAATTTTCTTCATTTCATTAGATATTCACTGAGATATTTACTGAGTTCCTGATAAATTCAGGAAATGCAAAATTGAATAAGGCAAGTATCTTCCATTAATGTAAAAGAGCAAATAAAAGTGTAATAATAAATCGTAGTAATTAATTGGAGATAAGTGGAAAAATGGCAGTGGGTACTAGAAGGGAAGGTCAATATGGGCAGGCCTCATAAAGAAGGAACACTTGAGCAATGTGATGCTATTTAGAAATTACCAGTTGTCAAGTGTTTTCTAGGTGGCACTGCTTTACATAAATTATATTTAACCCTCCCAATACTTAGTAGTTGTCATTATCATTATTTTGTTGATAGGGAAACTGAAACTCAAAAAAATGAATAAATTTGCTGAAGCTCACAGCTGATCTGTTAAAAAGGCAAAGTTTGATTCAGAAATCTCTCTCTAAAGCCATTGTTTCTCACCCCTATCACACTGTACCAAAATGCTCCATTTATTACACTATTACACAAAAGAGGGCATTTCAGAGAGAGGTAACAGTGTGTGCTAAGGCATGAAAGTGTGGAACCACAACAAAATTGTCTGGAGCATGACATATAAGCAGGAGAGCTGAAGAAACTGGGCTTAGAAAAATCACAAAGGAATGAGAACATGGAGGGGATGATGGATACGAAGGAATTTGAGATTTTCAAATCAGTGAGGAACCACTGAATGAGCTAAACACAGGAATAATTTTGATTGATCTGAGTATTAGAAGGCTGATAGTTCAAAGGTACAATCTTTGAGGAACTTGTCTAGTAAGCTACTACTTAGAGAAAGCTACTACTAAGAGAAAGCTACTACTAGGAAGAATAACATTGACTAAAAGGGAAGAATCAGGGGTATTAAAAGGATATATGAGGAAAAGAGGAAGTTAGAGAGATAATGAAAAAGTGGGGAGACAATAAAGTCCTTCTGAAATTCCTTTTAGGCTGATATTGAGTAACCACTAAAGTATCATTTAGGTGCCTTTACGTTCAGAAAGTTCCTCCATTATTTACACTTAAACACAAATTGTCCAGTTGTATTACATCAAATCTAATGAAATGAAATGATAAACCTATACATGATTAAATAATACATTTTGCTAAGTGCTGATAGGAAATTAAAGAGGAAATATTAATGTCAATAGCCCCGTGTTTTCTCCAAGCCTCTCTATGTTCTACTCTAGTCAAAAATGGTCTTCCTTAGCATTTGTCTTGACTGGTTGTATCACATTATTCAAAACTGTTAAACATTTATTGAGTAGACAACATGTGTTAGGAATGGAGATTCATAGTTGCCTAAGAAATGTACCCTGCTTTGAAAGATTTCACATTCTCATAGAACAGCAGACTTAGAAATGAGTTAATCATAATATAAAGCAAGAAGCTAAGTAATAAATGTTTGTATAAGAGAAAGTGACAAAAACTTGGGGGCCTACAGACTCTTCCTCTCTCCCATTGTAGGGAAGCAAAGTGTCTTATGGTTGGTAATCAGCTGGACATACCCGGCTTGTTGGTTAGTGCTTACCTAAGCACTAGGCAAGCAAGAGCTGATCTTCTACATACATAGGGCATCCGCTACACGATTGTGAAGGTTTGCTGCCTCTGTGACATAAATAAAGAGCCTGAATCAAGGTAATGATACGTAGGTCAGGTCTACATTGGTTTCAGTAGGCTAGATAGTCAGATCAGGGTATATCAATGTATATTATTGTGTGATAATAGAATTAAGCAATGTGTTTAGTAGGAGCAGGGACATTATTAAAATTTTGGTGAGGAATAACAGATTTGAAGGATTGACAAGTAAGGAGGCAAGACTGAACTAAGGCAGTAGAACCTATGTTAAGAAATGTATAGAGCTTTCAGGAGTCAATGAGAGATTCAGTATTGAAATTGGGGAATGAAAAGAAGAAGAAAGATTCCATTTTGCCACTATGAATATTCCAATGCCTAAAATATGGCATATAAAAGAGTAAAAATAGAGGAACTGGGAATGGAGAAAAATAATTTGGTTTTATTTTTTATTTTTTAAAATATGTTATTTATTTATTTATTTGAGAGAGAGAGAGAGAACAAGCAGGGAGGAAGAGCAGAGGGAAAGGGAGAAGCATGCTCCCAGCTGAGCAGGGAGCCCGATATGGGGCTCTATCCCAGGACCTGGGATCATGACCTGAGCTGAAGGCAGCCACTTAACTGACTGAGCCACCCAGGTGCCCCAATAATTTGGTTTTAGAAGAGTGGATTAATGTACTATCAGAGTATATAAATGGATATATCTTTTAGACAGAAGGCACAAATTTCTGGATATTGGTTGAGAGATTAAGGCTGAAAATATGTACTTTGTGGTTAAGAATATGGTGTGGTAATTAAAACTATATGTAAGTGTTTGGAAAAATACTCAAGAAAGTATAGATTAAGAAGGGAAATAAGAGGCTAATAAATGAATAATGGAGAACAGTACTTTCCATGAAGTTGAGGTAACAATTCAATGGAAAAGCAAAGAGTAGTCGGAAAGGTAGAGAAATCTTAGAAAAAGGAAGGGCAGTAGAAACCAAGGGAACAGAAAGACAGAGAGCCATCAACAGTACTAAATGTCAGAGAAAGTTAAAAGTTCAAATAGAAAGGAAAAGGATCAACACCTTTCCATTGAGGTGGTCATTGGTGACCATGTGAAGAATTGTTGCCGTGTAGATGTAGGTATAGACTCCAGAAAGCATGGTCAAGTCTGTGAATTAAAGATCTGGAAAAGGAGATTAGAAAAACATATACATACATACATACACACATTATAAAAGCTTGTTTAGGGAAGAATAAAGCACTGGGAATACACCTGTTAAAAGAATAGAACTTTATTGGAAATATTTGGCAAATGGAAAAGCCTTTAACAGTTTTAGAGACTGGAAGTATAGAGTCTTCTAAGAGAAAGAGACTGAAAATACAGAAGAGAAATGAAACAGCATTCCTGGGGGTGGCCAAGAACACAGGAAAAAGAAAAGGATTTGGATAAGGGATAGAAAGCCCTCCCTCATACAGAGCCAAAGGGATAAGGATTTGAGAAGATGTAGGCATATTTGTAGGTTGAGGGGGAAGTTAATGATGTTAATGCTTCATAGTGTCTGTTTTCATTCTGAATTTCAAAGACAATGTATATGCTACGAAAAAGTGGACAAAATTAGTTTAGGAAAAATTTAGAATAGCTGTTGATGGGACTGGATGCTGATTGCTAGCAAGTGGAAGGATTTCCAAGTGGGACTGAGTCCATTTGGGATTAGTACTGTACTCGCAGCATCAATCTACATAGATTTGCCATTTTATGCATCTCTGTTTTGGAAAGGGTGATGAGGATGGTTGAGTTTAAATTTTCAGAATTTAAATTTCAGCTTTTAAATTTTCAGTGTGGGCATGGTGGAAAGTAATGAAATGATAGACATTAAAATCAAAGCTGGGTAGATGTAGAAGGAAGATCAAAGTAGTGCTGATGAAGAGGGGGGAGAAAGGGAGACTAAATTGATGAGGAAGAGTTTAAAGAGTGGAGGAGAGAGAAGAGTAGAAAGGAGAAAGGAGAGGAAGTGAGACAGACATCTAGAAGAATGAATAATGAGTCATAAAAACCAGTGTATTAGAGTTTATTTCAACTTAAATGTGAGAAAACCATGGGTTTGTTTTTGAGAATTAGTAAATTGAAGTAGAGTTGATAACTGTGGTTCAGAATACAAGAAATACTATCCTTAGAATGACTTTTATTGGACACTAAACCTTATAAGATTGTGACAGAATTGGGGGCACAAGAAAAATAAAATTAGTGTCACTATAAGTCAATGATTGTGAGGATACAACTGTAAATAATGGGAGACAATGACACTGTGATATAGAAAGCAAGCTTGGTGTGATCTTGAAGGAGAAGGATATACATACATAGAAGGAAGAATAATTGTCAGGAAGTGGAAATGGGGAGCCATATCATTACTGAATTTCTGTGCCTTTTATTTGCAGAAAGCTATCAAGGAATTAGGAAAGGTATCTGTCATTGGAAAGAAAAAAAGGTGTTTTTTGTTAAGGTAGGTTGGAGCAAAGCACTCCATGAAGAAATTAAGAATGGCATAGATATACACAGTGGAAAGGTGCAGGGCAGGGTCAGAGTGAGGCAGAGAAAGATGGGAAAGAGGCACAGAGAGCATACAAAAAAGGTTATAAAAGAAAGAACATAGGGGTACCTGGGTGGTTCAGTTTGTTAAGCATCTACCTCTTGATTTTGTCTCTGGTTGTGATCTCAGGGTTGTGAGTTTGAGCCCTGCATCAGGCTCCGTGCTTGGTTGGAGTCTGCTTGAGATTCTCTCTCTCCCTCTCCCCCCTCCAAGTCACACACTCTCTCTTTTCTCTCTCTCTCTCAAATAAATAAATACAATCTTTTAAAAAAAGAAAATAGTTGTAAAAGGAAGAACACAGTTGATATGAGGTATGTGTATGGTCAGCCGGGTTTGGTGTTAACAGGATGAAAGAATATGCATAATTATCTATTCTTGAGGTTCTAAATATTTATTTTTATATTATGCTGTTTTAATGTAGTGCAAATAAGTGAAGGTCCTGACCGGTATCTGAACTTGAAATATACATGTAATTCCTAGTTAATATTTAGTAGGCCAAGCTAAATTCAACAGAAGAATTGCTATTAATAATGTATTTGACATCACTCATTTAGTTTCTACTATGAAGCAAGTTTTGGTGGTAACAGGAAAGATTTAAGAAAGGACTTTTCCTTGGAGAATGACTGATCTTAGGGCTCAGGTAGGAATGGGATAAGATGAGCTTGAACTGTTCTGTTTCATCTGGAAAGAAAAGAAGTATTGCTGAATTTGACAGGGGATGTTACAAGGATCCTGGAAGCAGCATGAAAGGGTTACTTGTGGATAAATCTTGAACTCTTTGAGTACCAAAACAACTAAGAACCATAATGAATTACAAGTCATTCACAAAATGTAACTCCATTAGTTTGTAACAAAAATAACTAGGTAAAGAAGACAAAAATGGAGGAGGAGGTAGGGCTCTTGCTTACAGTAGAATGCCCAATTCAAACTGGGAAATTTGGAGAGGATAGTATATTCAGATGGTTCATTTTCCAACCGTCATATAAAGATTGGTTAAGAATCACTTATGGATGCTAAATTTAGAAGAGAGTTTTGACAGGAAAGGATATTTGCATGGTTTTGTGATGTTTTCCTATAGAAACTCTATGGGTAACAAGGAAAGAAAATAGTGATAATATAGAGGAAAATTGGGGACTTTGGGCGATTAAAATTACCATAAAAACCAAAAGTCAAATTCATTGAGAAAAACCCAAAATGAGGGATATTCTACAATGAATCTTACTTGCACTCCTCAAAACTGTCCAAGTTATGAAAAATAAGGAAAGAATGAGAAACTGACACAGATCAATGCAGATTAAAGTGAAATTTCAACTGAATGTATTTGCTATCCTGGGCTTGCTGCTAGAAATTAGTGGAAAACCTGGTGAAACCCCAATGAAGTCTGTAGTTTATTGAATAGCAGAGTACCAATGTTAATATCTTAGTTCTGGGGAAAGCGCATGTGGGAGTTCTCTGTACTCTTTGAAACCTTTCTGCAAATCTAAAATAAAAGCTTATTAAAGTTGAAAGGAGGAGGGCAGATAGACATTTTTGCTTTCAGATGTGATACCCCAAGAAGGACAGAATTTCACCCAAATGGTATTCCAGTTGACAATGCATAACCTGAATTTAACCACAAAGAAACATCAGAGAAACTCAAAATGCAGAACATTCTATTAAAACAATACTACATTTGAAACTGTGTCATAAAAGATAAAAAAATATGCTGAAGGAGTGTTCCAGATTAAAGATTAAAGGACATGATAATTAAAATGGAATATGGGATCTTAGACTGGATTCTATATTGGAAGAATAAAAGTACTATAAAGGACATGGTGGTTAATTTTTTTAAAAAATTGGAATATGGATGGTAGACAATTATATCACTTAAATTTAATTAAGATGATAATTATGTTGTATTTATATAAGATAATATGCTATTCGAAGGAAATATACACAGAAGTATTTAAGGGTAAATGGATATGATGTATGCATCTCAATCTCAAGAGCTTCAGAAAAATAAATATAATGTGAGTATTCAGAGAAAAAGGAATTAGGGCAAAATATTGATAACTGGTGTATCTGAATAAAGAACACATGCATATTCTTTTTACACTTCTTGCCACTTTTCTGTATTTTGGAAATTTTCTAGCTTTTGCTTTTTTTTAGAAAGGAATGAGTTTCTTCTAAGAAAGGCACCGTGACTTAATACCTGAAGTAGAATAATTATAGTAATAGAATTTTTAAGCTGGAAGGAGCTTCCTAAGATGTTGACCTTAGGGAACACATTTTTCATGTTTGTATTGCCAGAGCTTTAAATAAGGTGCTTGGTAAATAAAAGATGTTCAAAGATGCTGAAAGAATTAAGGAATGGCTGTAAGCTCTTAAGGACAGTGCCTAGAACTGTCAATATCAGCTGCTGATAGATGGCAGAATTGTTTTTCCTTTCCCTGAATAAGTAGTTCCTATAGATACAATTTTATAATACTGTATCTAAATCTACAGAATAAACCATAAAGGCAACATTAGAATAGCAGGTGAATAACAGGCTCAAACTTTCCCATCCCTGGTCACTGCTAAAGGATCACTGGTGTCCATGACTGATTTAGACACTTAGAAAAGAGAAAAATGGCATTCAGGTCTAAGTAAAATTGAAGGGATAGGGATTTCAGGCTGTATATCCAACCCAGGTTCTTCTGCCACAGTGCTATAGGAATTTGGATAAAAGCATGTAAGCTTTCTCTTGGTTTCCGCATTAATGGGCCAACCAGGCCTATCTGCTCATAGGTCACACAGGGGGTAAGAGAGTGCAGATTCTTTTATTTCAAGTTGGTAAACATAGCGGAGTGACTGAAAAACTGGGGAAACAAACAAACATTAGATTGGGATAATTTGAAACAACGTGGGTTTAAATAGAAAAACTAGTCACGATGACCCCTTAAAATTTGTCAGCACATGACCTTCTGTTGTGAATATACAGAAAATGTACATTTCTTGTCTATCTATAGATAGCTTCCAGAGATGTCCTTATTTCAATTTAATGTCTTAAAATCTACTTAACCACCAAATAAGTGGGTTTCGCATGTGCATAATCTCTTACTAAGATTTACAATGGGCACTCAGTAAGGATTAAGAAGCAATGAATCCTCACATAGCTACAATACTGCTTTTCTCCCTGCCTTTCTTAGAAGAGGAACACAGATAAACATGTATTTCTCTGAGTAAATGAAAAATACAATTTGATTCTCCTATTTCCATAAGAAAATTCTTCTATAAGCAATTGGCATGTTTTCCATTTCAGTAACTGCTCTGTAATGGAATTTTAAAAAGCTGAAACAGGAATTTAGGCCTTTTTTATAGCTCTCTGTGTTCAAGGTTATCTGCTTATCAAAACGGTTTTCAAAGTGATGAGTTAAATACTAGCGAGGAAGTGACTGGTGGAAACAAAGGTTTTAGTATTGAGACAGAATGTGGAATTATGAATGTTGTTGTTGCCTGTGTATGAGCATGGCCCCGGGGGAAGGGGGATATATATATAAATTTTTTTTTCTTTTTCTTCTTCTTCTAGAGAGAGAGAATGAGCGGGAGGGGCAGAGGGAGAAAGAGAGAGAGAATCTCAAGCAGACTCTGCACGGAGAGTGGCGCCTGTCTCAGGGCTCATCTCCTGACCCTGAGATTATGATTTGAGCCAAAATAAGAGTATCAAGAGTGGGTTGCTTAACTGACTGAGCCATCCAGATGCCCTGAGGCTATATCCTATATTTTAAAACCCTGGGCAAATCCTTTCATAATTTGACGCATTGATGAATGGATTGGTTAGTTGAGGTTTCCAGGGTTGTCCACTAATATTTGTACTACATTCTGGAACCTTGGCAGAAACATCTCTCCAGGAATAAAAAGTCTGTTTTATGTGGAAGGAAAAAAAAGAAAGTCAGGGAAATGATTCTTTTTCTCTAACACAGATTATCTTTTCACTGATAGACAAAATTTAAGTGAATGGTACTTGGAAATAAGCACACTAATTTACTATCATATTACCATTAAAATTACAATTGCATTGGAGGAGTTTTCAAAACTCAGAGATGATTTAAAAATAATCATGAAGTTGGATAATGGTAGGAAAAAAATCAAGTAAATGAAGTATAAGAATAAAAGGAGAAGAATAGAGGAAATGTTTAATAGAATTCAAATATATATTGGCTATAAAATCCAGATGATGGGGACTGGTTACATTCAGCTTCCAATAAAGATAGAGACAAACTGAAACTGTCCGTTCAGATCTGTGTTTGACTATAACTGGGACTACAATATGAAAGAAAGCAAAACAACAATAAAAAGTGGGTGTAAATGAATTGTAGGTTTTATTGTTTGTTAGTTTTTAGTTACTCCTAGATAGGTCAGCACTTCCGTGATGGCTCAGCAGGGACAGAACTTCTCTTTCTGTTCTACAATCCTTTGTGTGTACTTTTCATATTGAAGGTCATCTTATGGTGCAAAATAACTGCTGGACTCTAGTTATCTAGACTATATTTGAAGTAAAAAATAAGAATAGAAGGGGAAAGACAAAAAAAGTGTATTTCTAGAAGTTCTAGTCAATTGTTTTTGTTTATACTCACCAGATTCCCCTTTTTTCAAGAGAAATATACATATACATACATATACACATATGTATATATATATATATATATATGTCTTTCTTAGAAATATTGATCTTATATTGGTTAAAAAGAAAGAAAAATAGATATTGGTTAGGAGGCCATGACATCAACACACTAAAACCTAAATGAGGTGAGTTAAAGTCCTTGAGAAAACTCTCAGATGACTTGAGATAATATGAAAGAATAACCAAGGTGTAAGGAATGAGAAAAATGGAAGAGAGGAAAAATTGGAGCTCCCTCAATTTTACCTACTTCTGGACATCCTCTAACTTTTCTTTATTCTCTGATGGTTTGTGTGATCTTCCTGAAGGACATAAAAATGACATGCATTAAAAGATACCATTTAGCTCTAAGCAAAGCCACTAGTCTTTTACCCATTTTTACATAGTAATGTGATTCAAGAGGTATAAGAAGGCTGTGATCCAAAGAAACTCTGTACTGACCACCATTTCTTTTAACATTTCACCATTAGTTACCATCCAAACACAGCTGATGCCCCCAATTAGACATGCATTCTTTTTTTTTTTTTTTAAAGATTTTATTTATTTATTCATGAAAGACAGAGAGAGAGAGAGAGAGATGCAGGCAGAGGGAGAAGCAGGCTCCCAAGGAGCAGGGAGCCCGACGCGGGACTCGATCCCAGGACCCCGGGATCATGACCTGAGCCGAAGGCAGACGCTTAACCATCTGAGCCACCCAGGCGCCCCTAGACATGCATTCTTTTGAGTTTAAATAATCTTTTAAAATACAGATGCAGCTTCAGGAACTGTTGGCCAGACACTCAGTGAAAAAGTGAGGACTATAAAGATTCATAAAAAGGTGTTCCTTGAACTCAAGAAATCTATAGGCTAGTGGTGGATATGAATAAATTTACAGAAAAATAAAATACAAGGTTATAAGTGTGATGCTTTTAAAAGCTTCAAGTGCGTAGAGGAAGAGCATCTGAGATACAGTTAGTAGTTCAAAACCTGAGAAAAATTTCTCTGGGAGAAGTACCTTAAGCGGTCATAAACATTTATGATCATGTCATGGAGCAGATTTTTTACATTTGTAGCTGACTGAACTGAAAACACTAACTTGGAATTTTTACGATAGCGAAAAGGTAGGGAGGGGCTTGGGTTTAATGAATACAATCTAGGAAGACCAGATTAGGTAAAAAATTGGAGGAGTGGTAAGACATGGGCAAAGGTTATCTTTTCTTTTTTTGTTTGTTTGCTTCTGAAATACCCACAGCCAGTATAAAGTGTGTGTGTATATATAAATATATATGTAAATGTAAATATGTATATGTGTGTGTACATATATATATATATGTATATATATATGAAGCTAAATTTGAGTCTATAGTTCCCCATTGTTTCTTACCACTAGCTTATGCAAGAACATCCAGATTTTGAGGGTCTTGGCAGTACACACAGAATGGGGATTTTTGTAAAAGGTGAGCACCATCACCTTTTTATACTCTTAGTAACTGTAGTATCCAGAAACAGCATATACCTCTGTTCAAAGCACTGATTCTCACATTCAGCAAGGCACATAACCCAAACCCTGAAATGTTCAAGTGTCAGGACAGAGGCAACCTCCCCTTTTCTCTGCCCATACAGCAGGGCTTAGGTCTCTAACATTTATTTTACACAGCTTGCCACATAGGCAAAAGGAAGAGGGTAAACAAACAAACAAACAAACATGATTAGAGAATTGAAGGAGTGGGTTTTGAAAGTTCATAAACTTCTAACTCTGAATCTGATACCAAGAACATATGATCATGCAATTAAGTCAGAAGGCATTCTATAGTCAATGTATTTGGAATAACTTGGCAAGATTGCCATGTGGAGTGAATATATAGAGAGAAGTAGAAACCACACATGAAGAGGTAGTTTTTAAAATAAATATATAATGAGTATTCATTTTTAATCCTAGCTTTTAAAACTTATATTCTTTCAAAAGAATTGAATGTGGCTTGTGCAATTAAACTAATATAAAATTATATATAAAAAAGAGTAGGCATAATCAGCATAGTGAGAATATGCTATTCCATATACTCAAGTTAAGATAATGATGTTGTCTTTTTCCTTTTCTTGCCCAAAATGAAAATAGCTTTTATTTTTGTTATTGTTATGAAAGAAATGGTATTCATTAAAATTTCACACAATATAAAAAAGCTCTAAAGAAGAAAGTGAGATTTACCAAGAGTAATAATACTAATGATTACTTATATTTTGTTACATAACCTGCTTTCTCTAAACACGCACATACATATACACACACAGCATCTTATTTTATAGCCTGCTTTTTCACTCAATGCTACGTTGTAATTATGTTTTCATGTCAATAATGTAAATGTGTATTTTAGTTTTAATTACTGGATTCTGCATAATCATATAGATGTTTCATATACTTATCCAATTCCCCATCAGATTAATTTAAATTGTTTTCAATTATTAAATATTATAATCAAACTCAGTACATTTCCTAGGATAACCATATAGTCAAGTGTTTAATTGCAGAAATGAGAAAGCTCTGAGCTTTTATCAAAATCATTAGGATGGCTGGGATGCCTGGGTGGCTCAGTCAGTTAAGCATCCAACTCTTGGTTTAGGCTCAGGTTACGATCCCAGGGTCCTGGGATCCAGCCCCACGTAGGGCTCTGAACTGAGCACAGAGTTTGCTTGAGATTCTCTCCCTCTCCCTCTCCATCTGCCCCTCCCCTGATCATGTGTTCTCCCTCTCTGAAATGAAATCAATAAAATCTTCAAAATCATTAGCATGGCTGGAAGAGTGAATTCTAGACTGGGCTTAAAGGAATAATTTCCAAAATGATACTATGAAACAGGGCCACCAAGAGAATGACTGTCTTTCCCATAATCTGGAAGGCAGGACATCAGGAAGCAGTCCTTTGAATTCATGGAACCTTTGATTTATAATCCAAATGTCACAAAACTCTTGACCCAAGGAAAAGAATACTCAAGTTCTCATCTCCAGAATCAGGAAGGTCCTGCTGCCATCTTCCCTGTTGGTCCCAGGAAAATACTCCTGAGCTGCGATTCAAGTATTAGGAGGCTCAGGCACAGAGTATATGGACCCAGAGTTTTGCCACACTTTTAAGCTTTGCACTGGCAGAGTGAATGTCTTAGGACTTGACTGTCATGAAATTAGTGATTGGTCCCCGGGCTGCTGCCACAAAAGACCAGTTCTCCCACACTGTCACCAGAAAGTGGAAGGAACCATTACGTGGCCCCCACGTGCATCCTGTCTTCCAAATCCCATGGGATTGTGCCTGCATAAATGACCCTGACATATCAGGAACCCTGGCTCCAAGTGAGTCTATGTGACAAGTGTTTAAGCTTTCCTCATTGCACCATAAAGGAAGGTCTAGAAAAGGGTGGAATGGAGACTGAGTGTCAGTCTCTTGTAGTCACTAAAATTCCCTGGATAAAAAGACCTGCTCAGGAGATAGGCAGCCTGATTTCAATGTCAAACTATTGTGACATGGATCAAGTTATTTAACTTCTGTCATCCTGAAGTTCCTCAGTTGTAAAACTGGGATAATAATAGATAAAAATCATTTGTGGTGTTTTATGATGATTAAACTAGTGAACACATATGATGAAATGGAAAAAAAATGTCTGCCATTATTACAATTTTATGGACATCTTTCACAAGCTTGTTTGGTTATTTCTTTAGGATAAATTTCTCTAAGTGGAATTTATGACTAATGGACACACACATTTATCTGTTACAATAGGATGTCAAATGTAAACAATGGCCAGATTTATGCCCCTGCCCCAAAATTGTGAGGGTAACTGTTTCTCAACAACATCTCCTAGACAGGTTATCATGTTTTTGTTTAAATTTGCAATATTTAGTAATGTGGGTAATCAAATTTTAGTCAATAAAGTGACTGGTTCATTTCTCTCTGCTAGAAATTGTATATTCCTTTTGCTAATTTTCTATTCAGCTGTTTATATTACTTATTTATATAATAAATTTCTTGTTGATATATAAGTGCTCATTATAAAGCAAGTATTTTAATATTTTGTCACATATGTTACAAATGTTTTCTTTTTCCCCAGCTTTATTGATGTATAACTGGAAAATATATGCATTTAATGTGTACAATGTGATGATTTGATATACATATAAACATTGTCAAATAATCATAATAATCAAGTTAATACATTTATCACCTCACATAGTCACTTTTTATATGTATGTGTGTGGTGAGAATGCTTAAGATCTATTCTGTTAGCAAATTTCAAGTATACAATATAGTTATTAACTGTAGTCACCATTCTCTATAGTAGTGGGATTATTGTATCGTATGCTATTTCTATTTTTAATTTTTTTAGGAAACTTCATTCTATTTTCCATAGTGGCTGCCCAATTTACATTCCTATCACCAATGTACAAGTTTTCTCTTTCCTTTACACACTTGTCAATACTTATCATTTCTTTTTTTTAATAGCCATTCTAACAGGTGCAAGGTGATAGGTCATTGTGCTTTCAATTTCCATTTCCCAGATAATTAGTAATGTCAAACACCTTTTCATATAACTTGGCTATCTGTATATTTAATCAAAAATCATATAAATGTCTTATTGTACCAATATAATACATTGTGAAATATATTCCAAAATAGAAAATAAAACCTTTGAAGTCAAACATATAATTCATAGGTGTAAATAATATTCCTAATTTTTCCCCTCAAATCATGATAGATCCTGAATACCCCCAGAGGTTGTTCTGGTCTACTGGAGATTGCTGCTCTAGACATCTTTTCTATTCCCTGTAATATTGCCTTAGAGAAAGAGACAGAAGAAATTAAGCAAACTTTTATTTTTCTTTACCTCAGATTATAAGAGTTTAGGTTCATAAAACTTGGCAACTGCTGTGTGTCCAATATCTTTGTCAAAAGAGTAAAGAAAGGGGTTAGTTCTGATGATAAAAAGATGGTACCTGCCCGTGCACAAAATAGGTTGCCCAAATGATCCATGCTATTGCAGAAGAAATGCTAAGACAGGTTGAGCACATTTGTCATACAGTTTTGAAGCTCAGAATCATCGGTGGGATGATGCTAATTTTGAGTCCTCTTGGTCAAAACACCACTGTATTATACTCAGAATTATTTAATTTTTAGGGTTGGTGAAACTCAGTGCTTTGAGTTGCTACACTGATGAATATCACAATTAGCAATGAAAGAAGAATCATAATCAGTGATCCATTCTGCCAAAAAGGTATGTTCCAGGGACTTTTAAAATTTTGTGTTTTTAGCTTTATTCATTGTAACACCTTATATTTGAGACCACCCCTATATTTAAGTTTCCAAAACTTAAATAACTGGGGACTTTGAAAACGGACATAAATACATGAAATCTTCAAATTTTCTACCTGTATAATCTAAATTCTCATCATAATTTTGATTTTAAAAGAATTTTTTACTGTAAACATCGAGTTCATTTGTTTTTTTTGTTTGCTTTTTGTTTCTGTTTTTATTTACATTACAGTTAGTTAACATACAGTGTAATATTAGTTTTAGGTGTACAATATATTGATTCAACAATTCCATGCAACACCCAGTACTCATCATAGCAGGTGTACCCCTTAATCCCCATATTTGTTTCATCTGCTGCCCCACCCCCAGCAACCATCAGTTTGCTATCAAGTTCATTTTTAAGTAACGTTCTAAAAATTCCTGAACTACAATCAAGTATAGTTTATTTAATTATAAAAGAGCCTGATTGGATATTTGATGCAGGAGAGACCAAGAACAATGTGTCTTTTGCCGCTTCAATTCTTTTTTCATAACTTTAATCCTGTTCTTTTTCTCTAGTGATTTCTTCCAGATTCCCTTCTTTCTCACTTTTATTATTTTTCCTTTCCTTTCCTAATTGATATTTAAATACATACTTTGGTATTTAGACAGAGGTGGGTTTAGGATGGTGGTAAAATTAAAATTAAAAAAGCTAATGTGTCAAAAGGTCTTAGAGAACATTTAGCCAACTCTATATGTAATCATATATATGTAACTATATATAACTCTCTCTATATATAACTATGTAATTATATATATAACTATGTGTCAGAGTGGATATGTACAACTTATATATGTACAACTTATCTATATCTTATATATGTACAACTCTATATGTAATCATATATATGTAACTATAGATAACTATATATATATAACTATGTCATTCTATATATAACTATGTGTCAGGGTGGATATGTACAACTTATATATGTACAACTTATCTATATCTTATATATGTACAACTCTATATGTAATCATATATATGTAACTATACATAACTATATATATATAACTATGTAACTATATATATAGTTATATATATATATATAGTAGAGGAAACTGAGAAAGGGAAATGAGACAAGTATAAAGCCATATATACTTTAGAATAATCTGTCATCCTATATTATCTATTTATCTATATCTTATATATTATATAGTTGTATTTTATATTATATTTTGTAGGGCTTAGTCTTATGGTACCAAAACTGCTTTTATTCAAAACACTCATGAGAGGCATTGAATTTGTTAAAACTGTCTTATTTGACTTCACTTAATTTTTTACCTAATTACCAGAATATTGAATTTAAAGCACTTGAAAATTCACAGCTCTTTCAGATAAAATTATTTACTTCTGATGATAAAAGTGGTTAATTAGATAATACTGTCCCTATTTTAGAGAAAATGCGAAATGTGGAAAGCAAAGTCCAGGGCTGAGGTCCAGGCTAAACGCTGAAGGTGAGACCACCTCTGCTCAGACGGAAAGTCCATTCTTTCCTACTCTCTCCCATTTTGTCTAGAACATTAACCTACACTAGCAATCTTTTCTCTCTTAGGTTTTGCTGCCTACTAAAGAAGACTTTCTTTTTCACTTTGTGTTTTACTTCTTGTCTATTTCAAGTTTGAGCATTTGAGGTGCTAATTTGTCAGCTAATAAAAAGGCAGTAATTGCAATTCTTAATTGAATGAAGGGTAAATCTCCTTTTCTAGCTTTTCCACAGCTAAAGCCTCAACTGTGAATTATAGGAAAATTGCTATGCCACTTGTTTCCAGAGACTGTCACATAGGAATCAACTTCATCACCTTATCACTAGGGAGGTAGAAGAGCGTGTCATTGGTGAACTAAGTGCTTAGGTTGCGGACTGCCATTAGTTTTAAGATGAAAAATCTCATTTTTCTCTTCCATCCACATGTTAGAAGGGAATTAGATGTCAAGGCTAGTCGTTAAATCATGCTGAGCATTACTAATTTAGTAAGGCTGTTATTTGCTGCACACTAAGACAGGTAATTAGGAGCACTTCCATGAGTAATTTTGAAAAGTGACAACTCACCAGATAATCATTACCAGTGTATCTTTGGTCTCTGAAAATGTCAAAGAATCCCCTTGAAATGCTCAATGTTACCCACTTCCATAGGCTGAGGACATGGCTTAATTATCTATGACTTAAAATTATACCATGCTCAATCAAATTGAACACTTGATATATGTTCTGGAATCCAAGCTGCTCAGTATTTCTGGTGATTGCTAGACCTTAAAAACACTAGACTATATATACCTGAGCTTCAAATGTGTAAGCCTGTTTTGTCTTTCCAACAAGCTAACTACGTATGCCCCCTATGCCTTGTGATTTTCTGCCCTTAAAAACCTAAGTGAATAAATCGAGGCTAGAGTCTGGAGAGTGTCCTAAAGATTTTCTGTGATTATTTCTAACTGCTTTGCAGATTCCTTCACCAATATTCCTAAGTATTCTCTGAGATTCCAACCCCTGGTTCCCTATCCCTTTGTTTCCTTTTAGAAAACGCAAACTTCTTGAGATCTTCAAGACTGTTCACAAACAGTAAAGCTGTGTGTGCCCCTTCTCCACCCTGACACCATGACCTTCCCTTCCTGGCTTTTGGCCAGTGCTTACTCTAAGCTCACAAAGCAGTGACATTTTTCTTAGAGTTCCCACGATTCATTGTGGTTTATTGTGTTTCCATTCCTCTTTCCCCTAGAATGTTAGGTCCCTGTGGTTTGGAGATACCTTAATAATATTTGTTCCTAGTGTCTACTGTGGTGTCAAAATACAGTCAATATTCAATTAATGTTGACTTGAAGTAACAGCAGAAGCACTTCACCCTTTTGATGACCTTGCCATTTAAGAAGGATCATTCCTTTATATGATTTCAATCATTTAAAATTTATTTGGGCTTTTTTTATGGCCTAACTTATAGTCTATCCTGTAGAATGTTCTGTGTACTTTGAGAAATATGTGTATTTTGCTGTTGTTGGGTGGAATATTCTATAGATGTGTGTTAGGACTAATTTGTTTGTAATGTTGTTCAGATATTCTGTTTCCTTGGTGATCTTCTGTCTAGTTGTTCCAACTTTTAGTGAAAATGAGGTATTGAAGATCAACGGTTCCTGTAGAATTATCTATTTCTCCAATCAGTTCTGTTAGTTTTTGCTTCATGTGTTATGTCCTTTAATACAATGGAATGAAAGTAGAAATCCATAATAGAAAAGATTATGAAATACACAATTATATGAAAATGAAAAACACATTCTTAAGTAATACATGATTCAAAAAAAGATCACAAGGGACATTAGCAAATAATGTGAGAAGAATTAAAACAGAAACACAGCACACCAAAACTTATGGAATGTGGCAAGAGTAGATCAGAGAGAAATGTGTTTTTTAAAATTTCATTATTGATTTGTGAATGTCTCTGACATAAAAATGTGTGTGTGTGCGTGTGTGTGTAAGATCAAATGACATAATAGTATGTACAGGAAGATTCTGTTGTATTTTTTAAGTTATCGTCATGAAATGTATATCCTAGATGGGGAGATTAGGGAAGGAAAATAAATAAGAAAATAATGGAAAATGCATTTTTTTTGTATTTTAAGATAAGAAATCAAGATTTAGAGACTATAAGTGAATAGCCCAAGTTCACATATCTAGGAAGTAGTTTGCTGTGAATCCATGTGGTCAGCATCTTTCCTAGAAAAGACAGGCAGGGTAAGGGTACAGCAGAGATCAAAGGAGTGGGGAATTAGTGGCAGTTTTTCTAGGACTCAAAAAGATTTTAGAATGAATGTGTGGGGAAAATCTGTTCTTCAGGCAGAGTTAATCTTAGAAGATAATCTATTTCAAGTTATGGCATTTTTGCCATTTTGCAGTGGTATTTTTGTAGAACATAAAAATGTCTATTTCAGTGCCATGTGAGCATAACTTTATATAGAATGTGCAAGTATGGGATGAGGGAAGGATATGCTTGCGGCTTTAGCACCACAGTGGAGGTGTGCTCTGAATATGATGCCTGTCCTCATAGATGAAAGGTGAAAACAAAAGTCTTTGTGCAGGGAGGAGAAAATAGAGGGAGTTATCTCTTCAGCTGCACCTGCCCACACAGGTAGTTGTCCCCACCACCTGCTGTAGCATTGGCATCTGCCACCCACTGCTGTGCTTCCTGCAGACGTCTGGGAAAGAGCCTTAATTACTCTCTTGTCTGGGCTCATCTCACCCAGAACAGTCAGGAGAGATTTAACCCTGACAAAATGCTCATTACAGGAGAGATGGAAGCAAATGACCCAAAAAAAGATTTCTACTCTCCATCCAGCCTGAGAGCACAGATCATGCCCGTCCATGTGTATGCTTCAGACTTGGCTTTGAATCCTGGCTCTCTGCCTCCCTTTGTGATTGTGGGTATATTAAGTGACAGCCTCAGTGACTTCTTTGGTAAAATGGGAGAGTAATGGTTACCTCTGGAAGATTAAGTGAGAACCTGTAATACACTGATACTTTTGGCATTCAATAAATAGTTTCTGTGTTTAGTATTAAATCTATGATTTGGACCCTCCCTGTTCACTCAGCAGAAAGATTAGTTTAGCTGTTATACCAAATGGTCAAATATTTAAAACTAGGAATTTTTTTCCCTCCTTGTCAGGTTATGTAAGTTGAAATAACCATGTATTTCTTGTAGTACCAGTCTTCTGGTATATTCACTGAATAGTAGTAGGCACTTTTTTTTTTTCCTCATCCTTAATGAAGTTTCCTTAATATATTCTTAACTGTATATCACCTAGTTATTGAAAACATTATTCTAATAAAATAGCTGCAACAATCATGTTGCCATTGCACCACCTTGGTTAGGAACTAATGATCAAGGACAGCTGAACGATAAAATTTTGGGCCCCTTCCGTACCTCAAAATGAAAAGTTCAATTTTTAAGTCTATTTCACATTTTGAGGAGCCATATAATGTTTCATCTGGCTAAGAATTGCCCTAGTTTAAAGAGTTTGAAAGCTGCAACTTGGTAAAAAAATTTTTTAACCATTTTTACAGATAGTGGAAATCCACTAAGGAGATACAACTTCCAACAGATTTCCCAGTGTTTTAATGGAAAAGGAAAGAAAGACATGTTTTCTCATATCCCTCTCCTTGTCCTTGTCAATGAATAACCTAAACAGATGTTCACTAAATAAATAAATAAGTAAAATGTAAAGAAACGAAACAAGAGAAAAAGACAGAAAGCAAAAAGAAATCACTTTTTGTATTTGTTTCCAGGAACTACCAAAACAAAGTACCACAGCCGAGTGATTTAAAACAGAAATATATTTTCTGACCGTGATGGAGGCCAGAAGTCTGAAATCGAGGTTTTGGCAGCATTATGTTCTCTCCAAAGCCCCTAAGGGAGGATGCTTCCTGGCCTCTGTCAGCTTCTGGTAATCCCAGATGTTCCTTGGCTGGTAGATGCCTTACTCCATTCTCTGCCTCCCTCTTCACATGGCACTCTCCTATGCCTCTGTCTTCACATCATCTTCCCTCTTCTGATAAGGACACCAGTTATACTGGATTACGAACCCACCTACTCCAGGATGCTCTGTTCTTAGCTTCACTAATTATATCTATGATGACCTTGTGTCAAACTAGGGTTAGGGCTTGACTATACCTTGCTGAGGGACACAGTTCAATCCATACCTCTAGCTGGTTCTTAAAAAAAAAAAAATGTTAAGGCAGATTCTGTAGAGAAAATACGAAGCTTTAAATGGTGAACACAGATAGTGTTAGCCACAACATAGGCTTAGGGCTGGCTTTCCTGGAAGACAAAATAGCCTGCAGGAGAATTAAACTGAGTCAAACCCCAAGAATCTCCTCACCCAACGTCCCTTTACCATTTGCCTGTGAAGACACCATTAGAAATATGCTGTTGAGTAAATGTTTGTATTCATTACAATTCAAATATCCTTCGACAGAATAATGCTTTGAGCTGTTTGATTTTTTTATGTCCTTAGAATAAATGAGTTTGTCAGCTTTTTTCTGAAGGCAGCTTTTTCCTGAAGGCAGCTTTTGATGTAGAGGGTATTAGAGCAGTGGGTAACTACCAATTTAAATAGAAGTCAAGACTACCGGAACAGAAACTTGCAATCTGTTGAATTGGGGGAAGGGGAAAAGCAACTCTTCACAACTTGTCACTAGACCACAAAAGACCAGGGCGAACAGTATGATGAGAATACAGTAATTCTGCATTTCCTGTTGCATTTTGAAAATATAACAAGAGCATCTGAAAGAATATATTCTTCCTGTGTTCAGTTAAGCTTGGGGGAAAGGGGAAAAACAGCTTATTCTTCTTCCTCTAACAAATGCCAGAAATTATTATGCTGAATGAATGCTATTGAATTTCCATTTTCACATCAGTTTTCTCCCTAAATTGTACTGTCAGGCTGGTTTTACTCTTCATCTGTTTGGCGTTTTTGTCCTGGTTCTCATGTATCTCCTGAAAGTTACACATCTAAAAGAGCAAAGACAATGAGGGGCATCTGGGTGGCTCAGTTGGTTAAACATCTGCCTTCAGTTCAGATCATGGTCTCAGGGTCCTGGGATTGAGCCCCAGGTCGGGCTCCCTGCTCAGTGAGAGAGTCTGCTTCTCCTTCTCCCTCTGCCCCTAACCCCTACTCGTGCTCTCTCTCTCACTCACTTACTCTGTCTCTCAAGTAAGTAAATAAATAAAATCCTTTAAAAATTTTTAACAGGGGCGCCTGGGTGGCTCAGATGGTTAAACATCTGCCTTCGGCTCAGGTCATGATCCCAGGGTCCTGGGATCGAGTCCCACATCAGGCTCCCTGCTAGGCGGGGAGCCTGCTTCTCCCTCTGCCTCTGCCTCTCTCTCTCTCTCTGACTTTCATGAATAAATAAATAAAACATTTTTAAAAAATAAATAAATAAAAATTTTTAACAAATAAAAATAAAAGAGCAAAGAAAATGAAAATACACTTCGCAGATGGTTTAAGACTGACTGGACCATAGAAATAAACTCTTAAACATGCCATTTCTTGTAAAAATATTTCCTTAAAATTGTATGTTATTTTTAAAGCCTCAAATAGATTTTTCAAAAAAAGCTTAAATAATACACAATGGAATAAATTTGTTTTAAAAAAAATCCTACAGATACGTTCTGTCGGTATGGATAAATCTTTATTTTACAAAATGTAAATGAGTCCATTTATTTATCACCATGGTATAGATGTCCACTCCTCAATCACGTTCTTCTTTTCCTTGAAACATATAAAAATAGATCAGACCGACACTAGAGACTATATTTCTGCAGTTCTTACAAAAGGTAATAAACACATACGGTCCTCTGACTATTGCCCCAATAGGATTTTTTAAATCTGCATTTTTAAGTTTTTTATAAGATAAAAATAAAATAGAAAGGAGACAGTTGAGTCAGGTGTGTGCATGCCCTAGTCGTGTGCACAGTTCTATATTTTGACAATGGAATAATAGATCCCAGCCTCCTAGATAAGAGTATTCTGCAATAACTAGTGAGTAGATTCTCCAGGAGCGAAAGGCCTGGAAACCATGTGTGTCATAGTGGAATTAGTGGAGTTGATGCCAAAAAGTGATACTCTCCGCTGGGGCCAGAAAGAACTCTGTAATGTGTTCATGGCCATGTCCCTCTCTCCCTGTTAGCCTCTTTTCTCGGAAACATCAGGCGGTGGATCTGTTCTGAGTGCATTCTTTGTGAAGTCAGGATCCTGAGCTTTTGAGTCAGTTGGTGAAAGGCCATTAATTTTTCATTTCCATGAGGAATATATTCATTACTCAAAGGAAACGATGTAGAAAGTGGAGTTTTACTTTCACATTTGTCCCTGAAAAAAAAAAAGTCACAACAGGACATAAAAGGATGTGGAATTTGTGTTATTGGCAGCTCAGGCAACATTGTTGCATGCGGTTTTTATCACCACTGGGAGTGAAAGAGGACAAAGTCTTCCTTGTCACACAAAATGAATGCTTCTCTGTGGTTTAAAGAAACCATGAAACCCCTTCTCATAACAGGAAAAAAAAAAAAAAGGTCCTCCTTGGATGAAACCAAATGGTGACAAATGAAGAAACAACACTAGAAATAGGATGAGCCAGTGGGGAACTCAGTGAGTTACCTTTTCTTTTAGAATTAGATAAGGTTGTTTACCCCATAAACAGGCCTCTGTGAGCTTTAAAAGCTCTAGCAATCTAATAAACTTCAGTGTAGCCCTGTCCACTAGCCATTGCAATTCATGCCTATGTTGTTTTCCATTGGTTCCACACTAATCCTTTATGTTTAGGCTTTGGAGGCGGGGATAGTTATGAGGGTAATGGCTATGTTGTAAATGTTTCAAAATTTTCATCACTCTCTAAACTCCTCTGTTCCTAGCATTTTGTTTTCCCCAAATATCATGGTTTCTGAAGATCCCAGGGCACCGCACATTCTTTCTGGGCAAAATATCCTACCATTGAGCACAAACATATCAACATGGCACACTTTACCCATCCTCAAAACTGGTTTCTCTGCCAAATCTTCCTCATCTGACCAATTTGGTTATTCCATCTTCTGCCCCACCACAGAAAGTTCTACTGAGCTCTAGTATAGTCTTATCACATTACATTAGAGTTTTTGAATTCTTTAAAAGTGTAGGAATTATTTCATATATCTTTGTTTCACTGGTACATAGCACAGTATCCAGCAAATGGTGGGTGCTCAAGGGTTGGCTCTTCAGTTGAACTGAGTCAATGAATGAGGGGTGGGTGAGGAGATAAGCCAATGGACATATGCACACATGTTGCAAGACTGTTACCAAATTCCTGAAAGGTAGTGAAGACTGGTGTTCTGTCCCATGTGATCATTTGTTAATTTATTAGTGTTTCATTTATGTGTTTACTTAGCAAATATTTCTTGAGGATCGACTCTGTCCAGAGATTAGAATAGATGCCGGGAATATATCAATGTACGAGACAGTTTTTGCTCTCAAATTACTGAAAGATAACCCTGCTCCTGGTTTATTTTCATTTGGAGACTTTTCCCTCTTTAATCAGAGAAAATGCAAGTACACCACAAAAGATAGTATTCAGCATTACAGCCAATGTTACAGTCTATAAATATCTCTAGGTGAAAGCATGACTAAGACTCTACTGCTGATATTACCCAGCTGAGCCAAAAAGTGAGCTTCATAGCCTCAAAGCCACCTTTGTTATTTACTAATTGCTTTTAACCTTCCGGGCTGTGCATTCCTGCTACATTACTGCTCTTTGATTTATAGTGTCCATCCACGTTACTTTGTTATAGGTGACGGTTTGCTGGAAAGGTGGTTGTGCGCACTTTGTCTCTTTACTCCCTTATGGAAACGAGATGTTGCATCTTCAGAAGCTCTTTATCCAAGGACAATTTTTAGATAACAACCATAGTAATAAACACCATGCAGGTACCCATACTCACAGACACGATTATAGATCTTGAAAACAATGAATGGTGATTTATTATATTTTTGTAAAAAATTTGATAGTTTTGCATTCTAAAATGATACAGATCTTAAGAACATACTTAAGGTTAACACAATTAAAGGGGAAAAAAATCCATTTGTGAAAATCAGACTTTCAATATTCCTGCAATCATGCATGTGATCTTGTCACAGTGTCTGAGAGGGAAGGAAGATTTAAGATAGATTGCATTTACCTGCACACCCGTTTTCCTGGCTAATTAATGAATTATATTGGCTGAGAAGGTACATTTCATTTCTTCTTGGTGATGGAATACATTTCATCCTCTTTCAAATTAATCATGCTATTTTCTAAGTTAAATATACTCTTGCATTAAATAATAAGAAAAAAAACAAATTTTCCTCTTTAGAGAGTCAAGATAGGAACATTGTCAATATTTCAAATTTTTATGGCATGTGTATTTCCAATTAGAAGCAAAAATTTAAATGATCAGTTCTACTTGTGAATTGCCCCTTTAAATTATTTCTGTTTTTTTCATCAGTCATTGTCTTACTTTCTACCCTTCCACTTACTGGTGCAGCTTTTTTATAAATACATTTTACCATTGAGATGGATCAGATTCAGGGAAATGTCCACTTGGCATCACCTGTCAAGACTGGTGTGCTGGGACAGGAATATGAGAATAGCATGTAAATGATTTAGACTATTCTACTTTTGCATCATCCTGCATTATGTTTCCTAGGAAGGTGATTTTAACTGGTACTTTCATGAGTTAAAAGTAAAAGCTGTGTAAATATTAAAAACATATACAGAATACTAGGTGAAAGTAGGTTTTTATAATGTCCACAGAGCAAGCAAGTACAAGTAGCGGTAGAGACATACGCACACTTTTTTTTTTTTTAATTTGAGGATATAGCCATGTAGAAGTCTTTCAAATTAACAAATATGTAAAACTTTTTTTTAATTAATAATAAAGTAAATTCTGCTTTGTTTCTAGCCAGATTACCATTACCCAATAGAAGTAAAGGGGCTATAGTATATTTTTCTTTGAATATTGTCCTCTGGTGAATTGTGACGGTTAACATTCTATGTGTGATGACTACATTAATGAGAAAATCAATTAGCAAACATTTATTTTACCTAACGAGTGTCTGAGGATGTTTTCTTTTGCCTGAAGTGTGTTTTCCCTGTCCCTGAGTTCTCACCACAGTGTTACCTCTTCCAGGAAGCCTTACTGGACATCCCTGTCTATGCTGGATCCTTTACATCTCTATTCCCATAGGATGGGAAGGGGTAGTCACTAGTGCGCCAAGCTCTAAAACAATCTAAACTGAGAAAGAGCACTTTGACTTAGAGGAGGTATAGTTTATGTTGAAACCTGAGGGATTGCTAAAGTTGGCTTTGTAGAGAGGAGAGGGAAGGACCATCTAATGATTTCAGTGAAATTTAAAAGAAAAAAAAAAGGAGTAAGTGTGCACATTTCCACTTAATTAAGAAAGGATAAAAAATTATGTAATGTTATGACAATTGGATAATCACATGTAAAAATAAATTTCCTTACCTCACACTAACTACAAAATTAATTCCAGGTGAATTAAAGATGAAAATGTAAACCAAAGCAAAAGTAGTTTTTAAAAATTGTTAGATAAAAATATCAGAAGATAGTGTTATCATCACCTTGGTTAAAAAAGACAGCTTTTTAAAAAATCATAAAAATAAAAATTATTAAAGAGAAGATTAATTTAACATCAAAACTTTAAGTATGACAAATAAAACCACTATAAACAAAGTTAAATCAGACAATAGTCTGTGAGAAATTGATTACAAACTATATAACAGATAACACAATTATACCCAGAATATATAAATATATAAATACCTGCCATTCAATATGAAACAAACAAAAAAAATATCATTTGGAAAAATGTGCAGTGGGTATCTGGGTGGCTCAGTTGGTTAAGCGTCTGCCTTCGGCTCAGGTCGTGATCCCAGGGTCCTGGGATCGAGCCCCGCATCGGGCTCCCTGCTCAGCGGGGAGCCTGCTTCTCCCTCCCCCTCTGCCCCTCTCCCCACTCATTCCCTCTCTCTCTCACACATAAATAAATAAAATCTTTAAAATAAAAAGAAAAATGTGCAAAAGTATAGGCAGGAAGATTCTAAGAAAATAATAGCCTTGTAAATATATAAAATGACTTCCAGTATTTTTTTAACCAAAATTAGAAAAATAACTTTTTTCATCCATTAATTAACAAAAGTTAAAATGGTTTGACTGTAAAGTTTGGCCTAAGTCCTGGGGAAATTGGCATTATCATTTCCTGTTGGGTGGTATGAGTTGGTTTAGCAGCTGGTTTGTAGGTCACTTAAGTAGTAGAGTGAACATTTTTCATATTCATGGCTACCAATCAAGTCTGAATAGCTTTTCCCCATTTAGAGATATTTCAACATTATGCATCCTACTTTCTTAACATAGAACTACCGCAGTTGTCAGAGCTCAAACTTCCTGCCTCCCTTTTTAGGCGGAGCCCAGGCTTGTGATCCCCGTGCCATTGGTTGGAACCACTATTACAAAACTTGTATTGAGAAGTGAGAAATGCAAACAAAAAGGCTGGGGCTGGGGCTTCTGTTTTCGCATTTTCTCTCTCTCTCCCTCAGTCTCTCTCTTGCTTTTACTCTCTCATTCTCTCTCTCTCTCTGCCCAGATGTCAGCAGAGGCTCCTCCTTTCAGTGAAAATAAGGGCAGCCTGGAAAGATCCCCAGTGGCTACATGGACAAGTTTGATGGGCAGAATTGGCCTCAGTAGGGTTCCCTCTAATGCTCACTGGGGCTGCTTCATGGTTGTGGGTCCACTGTAAAGCCAGATTTGCGGTGCTTCTTGGGACATTGTTTCTGGAAGCACAGACTAGATTGAGGAAGAAGATTCTCCAGGCCTTCCAGCAACCTTGTGAAGCTCCCAATACCCAATCAGCTTCTGTTGTGTTTAGTCAAAAACCCTCACCGATAGAAATTTTATGGAAAAGAGTAGAAAGGGAGGAAGGAGGAAGGGGGAAAGAAAAATGTGCTACCTTATACTCTAGTAATTACAAAATATGCCATAGCACATAGCTTAAGACATTCTGACCATAAGTACACTGTGTAATAGGAAAAAAAAAAAAGTGGCGGGAGGCTAGAATATATATTCCTCTGAATTGGGAACTGGATAATAAGATGCAATATAGTCATATAACAAATATATATTTATTAAAAACACAGATTTATATAGAACATACCCTACAAAAACACAAGTCTATATATCTTTTATTTTTACATAAGTATCTACAAATCTACTTCATTTCAAATCTAATAGAAGACAAGGAAGTCAAGGAGAGAATGGAAATGGGTAATGAGAAACTGAAACTCCAGCTTCGTTTATAATGTATCAGTCAAAGGGAAATGGATTCCTGCCTTTCTAATAAGTTAAAAATAAATCTAAACACCAATGTCTATGAAATCTTTCAAAGAATTATGAATAGAAAACACATAGAGTTGATTACAAATAAATACATATATATCAATAAATAAAATTTCCAAGGGCGCCTGGGTGGCTCAGTCGTTAAACCTCTGCCTTCGGCTCAGGTCATGATCCCAGGGTCCTGGGATTGAGCCCAGCATCGGGCTCCCTGTTCGGCAGGAAGCCTGCTTCTCCCTTTCCCATTCCCCCTGCTTGTGTTTCTGCTCTCACCAACTCTCTCTCTCTCTCTGTCAAATAAATAAATAAAATCTTTTAAAAAAATAAATAAAATTTTCAGCATCAGTGTTTGAATGGAAGCACTATAATGAGATGTAAGTATATGGACATGCATTTTATTTGACTCAAGAAATGTCTTCCATCTCCAAAAGTCACACTACCTGATAGGAACTTTTGAAAGACTTTTGAAGGGAACTAATTGATATGGTCTCAAAGTGCAAAGTGGTACATAGTCCTGATTACTTCACAGTTTATGAAGTGTGCCAACAAATGAGATTAGAAGATTGAAGATCTTTTATAACCAAAATAGCTTCTTCTTTGCAGGTGTGTTTCTTTCAGGATCGAGATTAAGATATATTACTATGTGAAGATTTTTTTTTTTCCCCTGTTCCCAGAAGATGTCAGTTGCTACAATAATCAAGTGAGGAGTTAAATTTACTTTTTAAAATGAGGTTTTCAAATTATAAAGCAGATTATAACCATGCCCCAGAGCCATCTTCTTTCTAATGCATTATTCTTACATAGAAGCCTTCGTGATTCTGATGGCAGAGATTAGCTTGAGTAGGTGGTACTGAGTTAATTCATATCCTGGTTGCCCCGGGAGACCTAAATTTAAGCTGCCTATTCTTTCCTGGGGCGAGAAATAAAAATGAGTCGAGTGCCATTTTCTTGGGGCTGTGCATTTCAAAACCTAGGTTTTGTCTCATTTCTTCCTTAGAGTTACCATTTATTTACATTTTCTCTACAAGGCAAGTTTGACACTGCCAACTTTGGTTGAACATCAGGGAAACCAAAAGGAGTTTGTTGAACATAGAACTTTGGAGTTTAGGTACTAAATGAAATGAATGGATCCATGAATAAGTTGAATGGTGATTTCTAGTTCATTCATTCACTTGTAAGTCATTCAGAGACAGCACATTTAAAAATCATTAGGTGGGATACAATCACAGTGAAAGATTGCTTACCCAGATAGTGATACAGTGAAGATACTCTCTCTGTACCTCAGTGATCCTCCAGTTGGGAAACATTGCTCAGTGGTTTCCCTGCTCCAGACACTGGGCCAGGCGTTTACAAAGATGAATACATCAGTGTCATCACTCCCAATGAGGACTTGTAGTCTGGCATAGTCAGATGTAAAAATTGATATTTTCAAAAAAATTCAGAGCAAAGTGGGGTAATTCTTTATATCCTCTATAATTCCAGTAATGAAGCTCTGCCTATATGTTTTTTAAAAGGACTTAATATTACTTCAGTGAATTAATGTTTATAAAGTTCATTATAAATACAAAACCATTTCTTATCTGATGGC
Source organism: Callorhinus ursinus (assembly GCF_003265705.2). NCBI lineage: Eukaryota > Metazoa > Chordata > Mammalia > Carnivora > Otariidae > Callorhinus > Callorhinus ursinus. The sequence continues at coordinate 10,706,167 of NW_027397083.1, forward strand.
CTTCTTTCCTAATGTCTTTGATTTAAGGAAACACAAATACAAAAACAGGTCCATGGTTTTATCATGCCATTCACTGTTGTCATCGGGTTGAGGGGTTAAAGCTAGAAGCTACCCATATCAGAATTGATTAAAATCAACCCATACTTTGTGCCTAAATTATTTTCTGTGGCTACCTAAAGGGAAACCTCTCCTGCTCTTCTACAGCCTCTGATTAAGAAAAGGGAAAAGACAAGAAACATAGTCAAAAGCTGCCTGACCTTTTGTACAGAGCTGTTGTCAAGACTGGTACCATTTTGCACTTGTATGATCAGAAATTGCAACAGTGTTGCATAAAATAGAGTCAAATGACCGCTATGCATATAAAACAGGGCTCCGAGTGCCTTCCTGCACCCTCCTCTTAATGCTTTCTCCCAGTGCTTGCTGTCTCCACGGAAACAGCGTCTCTGGGATTCTGTTGAAGTGTATTTTGAAAGCTGCCTTCACCTGAGAAGTTAGCATATGACAGAGCTGTCCATATCTCTAGTCCTCTCAGATCATTTTTCTAATGAAAAAAATATGTGTAGAATAGCGTTTGCTGAGTAATGATCAGAACTCTGTATTATTTCTTCTTTTTCAAAATTTGTGTGAGGTATTCAAAATAATTATCATGCCCAAAGTGTCATCATGCTATTAAAAAGTGTCATGTGCATAGTTTCTTTGTTTTGTTTTTTTTTTGTCAGTTTTAATAAATGAATAAACAGATTTTAGTTCAGCCAAAGCATTTGGACCATGCTTCCAAACTGCAGAAAATATCCAAGGCAAGAACGCTGGATCAAGAAGCAGGAGGCATAGGTTTCTGTCCAAGTTTTATTACAGACTAGTGTTGGATCTTGGTCAAGTCGTTTCTCCTGGGGTTCAGTTTTCTCAAGTAGCAAGTTGAGGATGAACAAGATGATGTTGAAAAGGTCTCCTTAACATTCCCTCATTCGCTCTGTAGATTAGGACTGGTTTTACTTAATGAATGATGGATTCCATGGTCCTATTTTCTACTGATGATTACCCAATGTCCAATATTTTTGCCTATGATCTTATTCTCTGTTTTAATCAGTGTTCTGCCCCTAACATTCTGTTCAAGTCTTAAAAACGGAGACCAGCAGTAGTCTTATTGTGGATTTGCTTCTTTACATAATAAGTTCATGGAAAAGTCAATAAAGTGTAGATCTGTGCTGTGCAATTCTATAGCCACTGGCCATATGTGACTATTTAAATTTAAATTGAAGTTAATTGAAATTAAATTAAGTTAAAAATTTATGTTCTCAATTGCACTAGCTACATGTGGTTAATGCTACCTCATTGAACAACACACACATGGAATATTTCCATCATTGCAGTACATTCTATTGAATAAGCCTAGCTTAGATCATTTCTCATTTCTATCATTGAAATGTCCTTTCTAAGTCTTAAGCAAAAAGGAAGCCTTGTGCCTGAGGATTCTGTTCTAGCTATGAACAACGTGACTTTGGTTTGAGAGCAAACTAATATTTGCAGGGTGACGTCCTAATACTCAGGAGAGTACCTAACATGTCTGACATCTATAAACAGCTCTCAAAGTATTTACTGAATGAATAAATAAATGAGCGAATAAATTAATTCAAAGCCAAGTTTGGTAATTTTTTATCAAATCTGAGGAAACCAGCTTAAAAATAATTAACTCTTTTTGTAGCAGATGTTGAGAGAAGATTCCCAGTGGAATAAAAATAATGTCTAATGTGGCTTTAATGATTTGGTCATAAACTCAAGTGCCTATGTACACAGGAAGCAGGAATGTCGGTAATGAATTTAAGGGACTAGATGTAAGAAACCTTAAGGAGTTGCAGGCCTATGCCAAACTAAAGTAAACTTTCTACTCATTTTCATGAAAAAGAAGCCAGAAATCTAGATATTTACATGAAATTTCTTAAGTTTCAAAGTTGGCAAATAATTACCTATCATCTACCTAGTAATGTTGACTTGGAGTACACAGCAATATTTTGGGTAAATAGTAGATCAGGTACTTTTTTAAAGTTTTCTAAATCATAAACTTATCTTTTTGAGAAGTGAACTCTACATTTTCATAACTAAAAAATAGCAGTGCCAGGAGGAAAACTCCAATACTCTGGGGTTAATTTTTCTTTGCTTTTTCTTTAAAGAACTTACATTAATGACAATGAAAAACAATTTTTTTAAAAGAATTCAAGAGGTGCTATATTTATTTTTGCACAACAAACTATCCCAAACTTACTACACTAAATTTTTGGAAAATACAAACTGCCAGTCTTTTTTTAAATTAATTCATTTATTTTTTCTTTGTTTATTCATCAAATACTTGGTTTATTCATCAAATACTTACAAATTTCCGCTATGACCCAAATATCCTGTTAGCTTCATAGAAAAATAGGACACAACTTAGCTGCTTACATAGTAAAATAAAAGCAATAGTTATGCAAAGCCCTATTGTAGAGGAAAGGGTTATATGCAAAAATCTCACCAGGGGGATGACCTTAGGTCACCCTCTCTCATTTCTTGCAAATTGGGAGTTAACTAAGCTCAACTAGGTGGTTCCCTCTTAGGATCTCTCGGGCAGTTAGTAAAGCAGTTGGTACTGGTGTTCTCTTGACGGCTTTCTTTTTCAAATGTTTGGCAGTTAATGACAGTTGTTCTCTAGGACCTAAGTTAGTTCTCTGGGACCTTAGGATGTTTGGTTGAACATTTATATGTGATCTGTCCCTGTGACCCAAGTTTCCTCAAAGCATGATGGTTGGATCCCCAGGATGAGTGTTCGCAGAGAAAAAGCCAGGTAGAGGCTATCATTCCTTTTTGGGACTTAACACCAAAGGTCACATAACATGCCATTTACCATAATCTCTTAGAGCAATCACAAAGACCTACCTTTGTCGGAGGGAAGGTACCCAGGCTCTGCCTCACATAAGTCGAGGGAGCATGGCATGTTTATGGAAAAGCATGTGAGACTAGAAATTGTCTTCCAGCTGTTTCATTGGAAAATACAATCTACCATAGAAGCTTATTTTTTTATCTTTCTCTAACAAAGCATTCACTTTGTTCACTCATTTATTCACTCATGATTTTTTTCAGCAAGACTGATTGTATTTCTACTATGAGTAAAAGATTTAATATCTGAAATTCTCACTTTTTCTGACAGAAAAATTTGGCTAATGATATAGTTCAGGGAAAATAATGTAAAAATATTAATGTTGACACATGGTATCTGGGGGCCTATGAAGAAAGGCTTATTTGGGCTGAGTAACTTTGTTGAGCCCTGCTGCCGGCTGCTACTGCAGAGGGGTCTGGAAAAGTCCTCCTGTCAAGGCGCTAAGTCTCAGAGACAAGCTGGCTCAAGACATGTGACAAGGACGGTGCACACATAGCATATGACACAATATAGGACAAAGGAGTGAAAGCAGAATGTAAAATTGTTCATTGACCTGCAAACTCAACCCACACAGAAGTGCTACAATTATTTTGTTTCTTTCTACTTTTTTAGGATGGAGATGAAAATAAAAGTCATTTCTATGATACTTTACATTTCTTCTAAAATGCATGTACCCACAACAAAGAGAACTAGCTGGGCTTAGGGATAGTTTCTCAACATCATGGAAAATTGAGATTGTTTAACGGGACTAAAATCAAAGTGCTTTTTTTTTTTTTTTTTAAATCCCAACTCTGCCAGGGACGCCCGGGTGGCTCAGTCGTTAAGTGTCTGCCTTCGGCTCAGGTCATGATCCCAGGCTCCTGGGATCGAGCCTCACATCGGGCTCCTTGCGCGGCAGGAAGCCTGCTTCTCCCTCTCCCTCTGGCCCCTGCTTGTGTTCCCTCTCTCGCTGTCTCTCACTCTCTGTCAGATGGGTAAATAAAATCTTTAAAAATAAATAAATAAATAAATAAATAAAAATAAATCCCAACTCTGCCATTTTCCCATTCAATGCACTAGGCCAGTTAAGCTCTCTTGCCTCAGTTTCCTAATTTGTAAAATGATGACCATAATAGTGTTGACCTCATAAGTAATTCTTCAAGGATGACACGAATAAGGTACTTAGAACATGTTGGTCCTTATATATTAGAAGTACTTGATAAATGTTGATTGCTTTTGTTATTACTTGCAAACGCTGATGGCTTACTCCATACTCCGTGATGACACAAAGGACTTGGAGAATGAACTGCTTGTAATCAGCCTCCAGGTTTAACTGGACTCCTTGAGGTGTGAAGGTTTGGGAATAGCTAGAATTATTCTTTATAGCAATCTCAGATAAAAGGTAACTATCTGTCCTCATACTGCCCAGACTGGTGTCTTCTTATTGCATGACCTATAAGCCATATGTTTGCTGGGTTCCATCAAGCAAAATGTTCGCTGGAGATACACATGGCAATAAACACTTTAATACAGAAAGAGATAAACACTACTGTTTTTGCCAGTAGGTACTATCATATTAATCTATTTTCTGCAACTTTTCTGCCTTTCCAGAGCCACTTTCCCTGTCAACTGTCTTGGCCTTTTGCAAAACTTGCTTCTTCCTTTATTTTATTCTTCAATATAGTTTTCTATCTCCAGTGGCTGAAACACACTACATCTCCAGTAAATGTGGACTGAATTAAATTGAATTGAAATCTTTATTTCATAGGGGTGTGTGTGTGTGTGTGTGTGTGTGTATAAAATTATATTCTTCCATTTGAAAATTCTCAGTTAATGATCATCAAATAGGGACTTTTTACTCCACTGGTTTCTTTTAAATAATAAGTAAATAATTAAAATTATAAGTAAAACATTGAGAGAGAGAGAGGAATTGACAAAGAGAAATGCCATAGCCCTAAGTCAGTAACCTTGAAGTACATCTATCAAATACTATAATGCATGTAACAAGGGAGCATGCCAAGAGCTTACACATGGCGCCTAGGATGGCTGGCAGCATAAAGATTTCCTGTAAAGACAGTGGCCTCATCCTAAAAGGCATATTCAATGATGCTTTGATTTAAAGCAGGTGGTCTAAAGCTGTGGAGAAGCCACCATGAAGGTAGGCTATGTCCCTATACAGTTCAGTATGACAGAATGTCACACGAGAGGTGAAATAAGAGGAAAAACATGTAAACTAGTTATTTCTATTGTCTATGACAGAATGTTCTAGTTGAGCGGACAACAGGAGTTAAAGTGGGGTGGAAAAGGAAGAATCTATGAGTACCACCTTCAAATGCATAGATTCTGAATCATGAAGGGCTTTGCTGTAATGACACTGAACTCTTAAACAGGAAAACCATAGGGAAATATACTGTCTTTCCCAGGGTTATGAAAATTAACGTACTGGATGCAAGGGTGTCTGAGACAACAAATCCAAGTAAAGATTTCTCACTCCGTTGTGCCCCTCCTTGAATAATTCCTTAACAGTCACCTGAGTTTTTTTGGGACTAATAACAAATATAAAGAGACACACATGAGTCCCATAAAATAACATCTGCATAAATAAAATCTGCAAATTTAGACATTTTTAAGGAGAAAAAGAGCATAAACAAACAAAACAAAAACAAAAACAAAATGGGTGAAAAGCACACATCACATAATATTATCCATAGTCTCAAATACTATAGACAATGTGAGTTATTTTCAAAAAGAGCTAAAAAAATATAAAGGTTCAAGAAGAGAAAACAATGAAAGGAGATATGAAGCTAACTAGTAAACCTCGAGGAACAACTGATTACATACAAATATGGCCTAAAGACAACATAGTGTATGGAATTGAAAAGAACAGCGACTTACAAGTGTTAAGGAGGCTGCTACATGAGGACAAAGGAGACTACATCAACATTATCACTGAGAAAGAAAAAGAGAAAAAACCCATTAAACATAAAATAAAGCTTTTCTGACATAAAGACCTATATATTCAGTTGAAAGTGGCAATTGTGTTCTGAGAGAAATTGGTAGAAATAATCACAGCAAGATATATCTTGGTAAAATTAATAAAATTTGAAGGAAAATATCATTTATACAAGTAGAAAAAAAACCCAAAGTTTGTAAATTGTTTTGGACAACATGGATTTGGGTGGTCTTATGAGTATCTGAAGACAGAATATAAAATAACAGATAACATTCTGAAGGTGAAAGTGTGTTCCATGGGTTTTAAAGATTTATTTGAGAGAGAGAGAGAGGGAGAGAGAATGAGCAGGGGGAGGGGCAGAGGGAGAGGGAGAGAATCTCAAGCAGACTCCCTGCTGAGTGAGGAGCCTGACTCCAGGCTTGATCTCAAGATCCTGAGATCATGACGTGAGCCGAACTCGAGTCAGACACTTATAACTGACGGAGCCACCCAGGCTCCCCGGTCCACTGGTTTTATATACAGTCAATTTGGACTTAAACTGTAAGGGCGACAGAAAATGCTCTCACATTTGAAAGCCCACAGGACCATAGCACCCACGTGTTTGTCTTCACAAAACCACCTGAAGATGAAATGTAGCCAATGATTACATGAAAAATAAAGAGATTAGAAAGTGGGAATTGTGGTGAAGAGAAAAAGACACCGAAGTGATTTAATGCCAAGTTAAATGAATTTTCGAACAATGGCTTCATTATAAACTATAATAGTGATATAGTTAATACAAAAATGACATAGTAAAATATAATAAAACAATAGAAGGAAGATGAACATCATCTTTCCTAGTAAAATGTCAATGTTATACTACCAAGTATCTAATCTCATAAAGAAGTCAACATATTTTCCCTTATCTTTGGAGGAACTTTCTAAAGAACATACCTTGGGAACAAAGATTTTTTTTGGAGTTCAGTCATGCATATGTCTTCTGTTGCATTCAGTTTCTTCTCATTTGGTTACATGTGAGTAAAACTAAACCCCCACTGATATTTTAAAAAATACGTATCTCCTTCTACCTTGTGTATGTGTATATAGGCACAGACAAGTGGTTATGGCATTGTTAACCAAGTGTCAGTAATTGTTATTAATGATGGGTTTTGTAAATTTTTATTTTTATCTTTTATGAATGACTTGATTTTTTTATACAATATAAAAATTTTTATACATCGTTTCTTAACAGTAACGAAATTTATTACTCCTTAAAAATTATAAAGCTATTTATTGCAATCAAAATTAATTTTTAAGGATGTCCTTTCAAGAAAGAGAAGATAACTCATCCAAGAATTTCAAGCTTAACTTAATTCCTAAATGTATTATTATTATTATTATTACTATTTAGTTTACTATTTTAAGTAGACTCTCCAATGTGAGGCTTAAACTCACAACCCTGAGATTAAGAGTCACACACTCCACCAACTAAGCCAGCCAGGCACCCCAGTTTTTAATGTAAATTGACTACAACTCTTCAGAAAACCCCATTGTGGTGCACGTGCATGTGCATGCGTGCATGCGCATGTGTGTGCATATTTTAGTTGTTGGAGGATTATTTAAGGTTCTGATGGACAAACTACATCAGTGTCAAGATATCCTTCACAAACACTAAATAAAGCTAACAGATTCCTCAAGCCTATCAGTATGAGAAAATGAACAGTGTTAACCAAAGATAGTTGCCTGGGTAATGCCCCTTGAGGCTCCAGGTAGAAGGCATGTGGTAGTCAACGCATGCACCATGGTATCAAGAAGAAAGGAGAACCTGAAGCTAGTGCATTTAAGTTTTCATAATAAAGTCAGTCTCAGGGGAAACAGACATGGAAATGAGAAAGGCTTATTTGTGATGCAGTCATTCTTGCTGTCAAAGCTTTCATGGCTTTTCAGCAGGCCACAAAAGGCCAACCCACTTGAATATGAATCAGATTTAGTCAAGGGCCCATGGAATAAGTAAGAGACATCGGACCTCCCTGTTTGGATCCTAATAGCTTTTTCCACCTCAGTAACCTCTCACTGTAAATAAAAAGCTAGGACTTTTTTTTTTTCTCCCCCTTGAGGGTCTTGGGTGACAGTCGAAGATTTAATGGCAATGTGCAAATCCATGAACCAACTTGTTTTGAATGTTTTTTCCCCATCAGCTGGCCTGGGGGTTTAAAACATATGACATTGTCCCTTGTTTAGACTTGGAAGGATCTGAACACTAGGCAGAAAGAAAGTAAATGTATGAGAGAAAGCAAAGAAAGATTTGCATCCAAATTTCATGCTTCAACATATGGCAGAGGAAACACCACTTTTGGTAATGGGAACAGTTAATGATTTTTTTCGGTCAAATGAGGGTAATAAAAGTGTGTTTTGCCTTCTCACCCTTAATTTGCTAAATTGATTCCACTTGTGATCAGATATTGTTTAAACACATAAGGAAGGCTTTACATCCTTTTATTGACAGAGCTTTGTAGAAATATTCTCAAGATGGGCTTCTAACAACCATGGGTCTAGTGCCAAAACTTACACTTTGCCGCTCTTTTTGACTCCCTTCGTGGATAATTTTAATCATGCTAGCCAAAGAAGCCATATCATATTTGCTGATTTTTGTTCCTATCTTTTTCTTTAGCATACAAAATACAAAGGATACCATCCTACCCTGTTGTGGATTTTAGAAACTATACTGAGCTTTATACTAGAAAGCCCTAAGGAGACTCTTGAGTTCCTAGAAAACCCCTTTTTCCCTCTGATATTATTCCAAGACTCTTGGCATATTCTAGTTATGCGCTTGGTCCCTGAAGGTATTTGGGCATGCCACCTTTGATTCCATTCTCTTGGTAGGTCTGTCCTGTGTATTGCAAACCACTTTGGAGATTCAACTCAAATGAGTAAGGCATGAAACTAGATACTAAATTACATGATGTGAGTGAGTGTCCATATATATGGCTTATCCCTGTACCTGAGCACCTAGCATAATCACTGATATTTAGAAAGTGATTAATATTGAGTTTAGTTTAGGTTTTTTTTCTTTTAGAAGAGTAAAAGGAAAAAAAAAAAGAAAACTAGGAAGAAGGTGAGGAAGCAAATTTTCCAACAGTTTTCTTTGGAAAAGACTTTCCAACAAGTTTTCTCAAATCACTTCTGAATGGTTCCAGGTAGAGTTGTCCCAGTGAGAAATTGTTGGTGTATTTGGGCAAAGTGGAAGAGAAGCAGAACCCTCAGTTGTATCAGATGGGTTTCCTGTGACAGGAGACAGATGAAGAGGTGCTGGCTGATTCCTGCTTATGCTCTCTTCTCTCTACTTGTTTCTGTAGAGGTTCTGCGAGGAGCAGCAACACCAGGCTCAGGAGAAGACAGAGAGACAACAGTCCTTCAAGGACAACTCCACCAGCTCTCCTTTGAAACCCATTATGGCAGCTGGTTAGGAGTGGCTGCAGATATCCTCTCGTGTTCTTATGTCAGTGCTCAAGGAAAGCTCTTTAAGAACCTCTCCTTGGGGTGCCTGGGTGACTCAGTCGGTTAAGTACCTTCCTTCAGCCCAAATCCTGATCTCAGGGTCCTGGGACTGAGTTCCACAATGGGCTCCATGCTGGGTGGGGAGTCTGCTTCTCCCTCTCCCTCTGCCCCTCCACCCTGCTCATGCACATGCATGCTCTCTCTCTCTCTCTCTCAAATGAGATCTTTAAAAATTTTTTAAAAAGAACCTCTGAGCCTCCAGCTTTTCTTTTTTGTCCCTCATCTCTATAGTTTCTTTAATAGTTACATAACCTCTCAGTCCTACAATAAATCCCTCATTCCATAATTATAAGAGTTCTCTTTCTTTGATTGAACCCTGACTGATACAGGCTTATTTTTTTATAACACAAAATTCTGGAATGCATAAAAAATTCAAAGAGCCAAAATTAAAAAAAAAAATCTTTTTCTCCTGTATATAATCTTAATTTGCCCTGCCCCAGTCCCTCTCATTTTGAATCTACGTGGGTCAGGCTTTTCCAGCAAAATTTAATAAAACCTATTTCTTTGCAGAGTCTTGATAAATTGTTAATTTAATTTACACAGGAAAAAAATAATACTCTTTCTTATCTATATAATTTACAGTCTGTTCCTAACCAGGCACTGTTTCCATACATATTGGTCAAAATAGCAATCAAGTAAAAACGTGTGAATGGTTTACTTCTGGGTGAGCATGCTGGGTCCTAGGTCTGCTACAAAGTTCTCTTTCCCTCTGTGTTCTTTCTCTGACAGAGACACTGATTCATGGAGAAATACATACCTAACAGTATTAAGGCTTGCAATGTAAGCAAACATGTTAATGTCCCCTAAAGGTGCATTGCATGGTTGTAATCTGAATTTTGCTCTTATGTTGCTGAACTTATGTATATTTTCAACCTCTGGGCTTGTTTTCGAATAAAGGATTTTATAAGTATTTTATTAAAACTGTCAGAAAAGATTCTATTGGGCTTAAACATCTCCTGTGCTGCTCTAGTTTTATTATAAGATTAGGTACAATGTTATTTTCATCCCTGACGTGACTTTCACAGTGTTTGAAATTTTGAGCGTCACATATCTACCATTATCATTCTAAGCAGAGGACGTTCCTTTTTTTGTTTTTTCTCTTTCTCTGTGTTCACTCCTTTGTATCTACCTTCCTGCTTCCCGTCTTTCTTCTATTATTTTCTTATTTGAGGTTTTGTTGTTGTTTCTTGGTGTTTTCTCTAGTTGGAAATCACAAGACCTCTTTTATAGCCTTTTCATCATTGTTTCTTTTTTTAATTTTATTTTATTATGTTATGTTAATCATTATACATTACATCATTAATTTTTGATGTAGTGTTCCATGATTCATTGTTTGCATATAACACCCAGAGCTCCATTCAGTACATGCCCTCTTTAATACCCATCACCAGCCTAACCCATCCCTCCACCCCCTCCCCTCTAGAACCCTTAGTTTGTTTCCCAGAGTCCATAGTCTCTCATGGTTCATCTCCCCCTCCGATTCCCCCTCCCTTCATTTTTCCCTTCCTACTACCTTCTTTTCTTCTTCTTTTTTTTTCTAACATATAATGTATTATTTGTTTCAGAGGTACAGGTCTGTGATTCATCAGTCTTACACAATTCACAGCACTCACCATAGCACATACCCTCCCCAATGTCTATCACCCAGCCACCCCATCCCTCCCACCTTATCGTTGTAAATCCATGTATATACCAGCATGATTTTGTGAATTACAGTGCTAAAAATACAGCATTCTTCATATAACTACATTATGGTTATAAATAAAGGAAGAACATATTTTACTTTTTAAAGTCCTGATTAATGATATCTCATCTTTTCTGGGTACTTTGGGCTAGTGAAATTCCATTAAGAGAAAGAAAAAAAGAAATCAATAATAGAAATTATTGTATCTGTATTATTTTTTAATCTACATATTTTACTTAGGGAGCTTATTCAGATATTCATAGAGATCTGTGTGTTTTGATACAGGGAATATTATGAATTTTAAATATTCTTATAAAATATATCTAATATATTCAAATATATCAAATTTACCTAATATATTCTAAGTTATTAGCACTATATTGACCTCTGTATGAGGATAGAATGTTTTATCAGATAAAGCATAGTAAGTTATTTTAAAATATGTATCTGTATTTATAAGAAAGGAATGTTCAAGAAGTTTGTTTTGGACTTATATAATGTATTGCCCTTTTTTCTACGATGTCCATGAAAGTGATTTTAATGCTGCTGCTAAACCTTTTGATTTTTTTTTTAAATCTTTTTTATTCTGCTTTCTGTAGATGGGACAGCAAATATCCTTTATTGTGAAAGATTTATTTTCTGTGCCAACATAATCGAGTCAATCAATAAAACATAATGTTTCCCCAGGTATTCTGCTATGCACAACACATTTTATCAACAAGTGCACATTAAGAAAACACCTAAATCCCCCTCTGACAGACATGTCACCTTAGAGATTTAAAATAATAACAATAATATTAACCATATGCCTATAGCTTAGAATTTAAATAGCTAAGTCTTTTTTTTTTCCTTATACAAAGTTACTTGGATATTTACGATCTGGAGTCCGAATATAAGTTTCCTGAAACTAAAGTGGTAGATTCTATAAAGAATTTTTGGTAAAATATCAGCAAGATGGTGGGAGAGAAGTTTCCAGTGCTCTTCCTCTCACAGAGACATCAATTTGAACAATTATCCATGCATGAAAATGCCTTCACAAGGGCTAAGGATCCCATGTGAGAGATTAGAGCTCCTGAGTAGAGCACAGAAACAAGAAAAGACTCCTTCAAGAGAATAGGAAAAACGGTTTCACATTATCCCAGTCACCCTTCCCCCAAATCTGGGCAGGCAGCAGAGAGGGCTTCCCCATGGGTCGAGGGGAGAGGAGTGAGTACCCGACTTCATCCCAGACACCAGCACCAGACCCTCAGACTCCAGACTCTTGATCTGCCCCAGCACTAGGACGGCCTCAGAGATCTAACCTCTAGGCAGAGTCCCATGGCCCCAGGCTCCCAGCCCACCCATTGCCAGGTTGGCCCTGGTAGACATCACCTCCAGGCCAGTTCTGAGGGGCCCAGTCTCCCAACCTCCCAGATCCAGGCCTGCTCTCTCAACTAGGATGAAAGACTTCAGTGTAAGTCCTGAAACCTTAGAATGATTGGAAGAAACCATAGGGAAAAGCTTAACATTGGTGTAGGCAATGATTTTTTTGGATATGACCCCAAAAACACATGCCTAAAAGCAAAAATAGACAAATGGCATACATCAAACGAAAAAGATGCCACATAGCAAAACAAACAATCAGCATAGTGAAGGGACAACCTACAAAATGAGAGAACATATTTGCAAACCATATATCTGGTAAGAGGTTAATATCCAAAATACACTAAAATTAAAGCAGAAGAATGGTAGCCTGCTCAGTCAGGATCCTCCAGCTGACTTTCCCTTGTTTGGTCTGCCATATTTCTAGAAGTGATTCTTGGTGGCAGTGGTAACAAATTACCACCATCTTGGCACCTCAAAATAACATCCATCTAATAGCTTACAGTTTCCATAGGTAAGTTCAGATGAGCCAGACTTGGTTCTCTGCATAGACTCTCACAGGTCAAAAATCTAGATATTGAACAAGTCCAGGTTCTTATCAGAAGGCTCTGGGGGATCATCTGCTTCTAGGCTCATTCAGGATTCTAGCAGAATTCATTTCCTTCTCATCTGTTCCTTGTGGCCCCCTCCACCTTTAAGTGAACTGAAGCAGGTAAAGTGCTTCTTGAGAATGTGAGAGCATAAAATAGTATGCATGGCTGAGCCCCTTTTTGGTTCTACCTTTCAGAGCTAACCCACTGTAGAGGGAGTGCATTCTCTACCACCCTTCACCGTGCAGAAAGAGAATCTGGGCCTGCAGAAAGCCCCATGTTTGCTCAGTTATGCCAGCAACGGCATGGAAGAATCTTGTCAAATTCAGGACAAAGTGACAGCAAGCCAACTTAACTGCAGATTGAAAGCTATATCCTTTAAAAGTCTTTAAAGGTAATTAAATGGCATTTTGTACTCTCCCCCCCATCTGTTTGACTCTCACTGAGCTCAGAACAAGCCCAATACTTTCCAACTTCAGAAGCCCCAAAACCTCCGTTTCAGTCCATCCAGAGTCGGTTAAACTCTAGGGTATCGATTCATGCATCCAAGAACAAAGAAGAGTGGTTAAATAAACAAATGTCAGTTCTGGAATTTACAATGCAGTGTGCTCTTCTCATGGACAGGAATGAATGTCTACTATCTAGGGCACCATGTTCTCTGGGATAAGGCTCCATGAGCATATGAAAAATTAGGTAGGAGTTTGATTGATGGGTCCGATTTTAAACAAAGCAAACTAGATGATCTTGAGGGATATTCTACCTAGGTCATGGAAAACTCTGATGAGATGTCTTATTTTTGTTTTATTCTTATATTTTAGAATCAGAGAATTTCTGTTTGAGACCTGATCCTGCCATTTGCTGTATAAACTTTGGTAAGTTTGACTTTTCTGAATTTCAAGGAATTCATCTCTAAGACATGAATAATAATACAACCTGCTTCATAAGGTTGTTAAGAGAATTAGATGATACTTATCATAGTATTTAATCCAGCACCTGCCAAATGATAACTGTGTGTATATACATGTATATATACACACATTATATATTGAATATATATATATATAACCTATATAGAATTTATTATATATTCTACCTCCTTTCATAGGCATAGACAAGTTCTTCATCTATGGTATCTTTTATGATCTCTAGTAAATGTTCTCTTTTTATATTAGTGCATCTTTAATTTATTTTTCAGACCTATTATTATAACATTCTCTTACATCTCTTTTTCAACAATCATTTTTAGTCACACGTTCATAATTTGGCTATCTTGTTTGGACTTGGATGATTTTCTTCCCTCTTTTAAAAAGTCCATTTTCTCTCATATGATTTCATAGCATCCTGTGTTTTTCTTTATGTACTTTATCAAGTTTGTAAGTTTTATCTCTGCTTAAAGAACAATACCCATTTTGTTTACTACAGTATCTAACAACCAATACAGTGCCAGGTATGTAGTTGGTTGTCAATAAGTATTGAAATAATAAATAAGAGAATGAATGAATGAATGAATGAAAAACATTCCCAGTTGAATTATGTCTTGTTGCAGTATCAAAATATATGATTTCAAGTTTTGGAGCTCACTACTATTTCCTTCCTAATGCATTGGTGAATGATCTAATTAGTATTAGCCTGGGATTATAAACTCAGATTCTTACAAAGTCTGAGAAGTAATGTACAGGAAGTAAAAGGGGCCATGTGTAAAATGACAAATGGCAGTTGGCATTCTTTCTCAGTGTTAGGGAGGCTGTAAATTGTGGTAGGGATTGTGGTAACTGGAAAGGTGTGCCCTGTCTAAAGATGAGTGACCCTTCTCAACAGCTATATATAGATATAGATGATATCGATATAGATATATTACTCAGCCATAAAAAAGAATGAAATCTTGCCATTTGCAATGACGTGAATGGAGCTAAAGTCTTTATGCTAAGCAAAATAAGTCAGCCAGAGAAAGACAAATACCATATGATTTCACTCTCATGTAGAATTTAAGAAACAAAATGGATAAACATAGGGGAAAAAAGAAAAGAGAGAAACCATAAAACAGACTCTTAACTATAGAGAACAAACTGAGGGCTGCTGGAGGGAAGGTGAGGGGGATGGGCTAAATGCGTGATGGGTATTAAGGAGGGCACTTGTGATGAGCACCGGGTATTTTATGTAACTGATGAATCACTAAATTCTACTCCTGAAACTAATATTACATTATATGTTAACTAACTGGAATTTAAATGAAAATTTGAAATAAAACAAAAAAGTGATTAAGACACTATCAGTGGACTAACCAAAAGGATAATTTGGGTTTTTCTTTTTTCTTTTTTTAAGATTTATTTATTTATTTGAGAGAGAGAGTACGCATGGATGGGAGAGGGACAGAGGGAGAGGGAGAAAAAGGGAGATTCTCTCAAGGAGACTCCCCTTGAACTCAGCCTGACGTGGGTGGGACTTGATCCCACAACCCCAAGATCATGGCCTGAGCCAAAATCAAGAGTTTAGACACTCAACTGATGGAGCCATCCAGGTGCCCCTGGGTTTTTCTCCTATTGTTTTATTTTGTGTAGCTTTAATAACTGATGACCCAATTACATTTTAGAAGATATGACCTTTCATTAGATGGACTGTCATATAATGGCTTGTAAGACTAGAGACTAAGAGAAGGCTCCCCTCACTCTAGAGGCACAGACAAGGGAGGCATTTTGACAAAGACTATAAGACTTACTAATACCATCACCAGGTTTCACTGCTATGCTACTGCAAGTATTAAATTGTATATCTTCACCATAAAAGGAAAAGATGGTCTTAAGAGCAATAATTCCCAACACAAGAAACTTTTACAAGACAACACATTATAAGGTGCTTTTATCAGAACATTAAGTGGAAATTAGACACAAAAAAAGAAATTAGAAAACATCAGGAAAAACTTTGAAAAATGTCACTTTTGTTCAGTAACCTTTGATTCATTTTGCTATTTGATACCCACAAAAATCAGACACCATGATGGATTCAGTTAGTTATAGGATGCATTTAATATGTAATTTAATTGCATTTCCAATGTAGTAGGACATCTATTATTCTGAGAGAGAGAAAAGTCCGAATTCACTGAGGTTGATATATGCATCAGGATATTCTTAAAAGAATAATTCAGCATTCTCTTTTCAAGTCTGACTTCAAAGCAGCACTGATAGATAAAGCAAGGAAGAGTGTAATTAAAACCAATTAAATTCAAACAAAAGCAAAATTGTTTAAGTATATTCATCATCCAGTTTGAATCTTATTATTATATTCATTTCTCCTTCATTTCAGGGAACATCATTTTGTTAGTGTAGGGATACATCTTACAGTGGGAGGTGAGGGAGGGGAGGGGTCTATATACTATTGCAGAACTCCATTACTTCTGAGGACTTGAAATGACAATGAAAAGAATAGCTATGATTAAAATCACAAATGCTTTTGTGTTTATTTATTTGTCTGCAATGTTATAGATCATAAGGAATATGTATGTGTAGTATTTTGTACCTGCATATAGGGTTTATGCATATTGGCCAACAGTCATTGTGTTTTATTTTATTTTTATCTTTTATTTCTTTTTTGTCATTGTGTTTTAATAGGAAGATTATGAGGATTAGATTAGAGGAAAACAAAACAAACAAACAAAAAAGATCGATTTGTAGTAAGGAGTGGCAAGCAACAGGTTGTATGAATTCTTACTTCAAAATTGAATACTTGGGGAGCCTGGGTGGCTCAGTTGGTTAAGTGTCTATCTTCAGCTCAGGTCATGATCCCGGGGTCCTGAGATCCAGGTAGGCAGTGTCGGGGGTGGGGGTGGGGGGGCGGTCCCTGCTCAGCAGGGAGTCTGCTTCTCCCTCTGCCCCTCCCCCTGCTCATGCTCTTTCTCTGTCAAATAAATAAACAAAATCTTTAAAAAAAATGAGTACTTTGTGAAGCCACTTTTAATTTCTTAGTCACCAAGTAAAAACTACAGTTCTCGTTTGTGGGGAAGCCCAGTTACAACATTGTAGTACAGCATGAATGAATAGGTGAGTGTTTATACCGAAGGCCTACTAACAAGAAACATTTTTTAGTTCACCTAGATTTCAGAATTGCCATATACTAAATGTGTCTCCTTCAAAATTCATATGCTGAAACCTAATCCTCAATGTGATCGTATTAGGAGGTGAAGCCTCTGGGTCCTGAGGGTGAAGCCCTCACGCATGGCAATAACACTCTTATAAAAGAGAGGGCAGAGAGCTTCATTACCCCTTCCTCCATGTGGAGAGATGGCCATCTAGGAAGCTGGTTCTCACCAGACACGGTTTGAGAGTGCCTTGATTTTAGACTTCCCACTCTCTAGAACTGTGAGGATGAATTTTGTTATTTAAGCCACCGGGTCTCTGGTATTTTTGTCTGAATGGGCTAAGATAAGAATAAAATTGTTTCTCTCCTTTTTAAAGTATAACAATTTTTTTTTCAATCAAAGGGGAAAAAATGTTTTCTTTCCCATTTGAAGCTGGAAGAAACAATTTACTCTGCAAAACGGAAAGCCAGGGAAGGTTCAACTCCAAGAACTGTCCTTGTGGAATAAAGTGTTGAGAAGACTGATGGCTACCGGAATGACAAAAGAACAGTCACAACAAACACACACACAGACACACAAATTAAAACAGCCATAACTCGTAGTTCTACCTTTGTTAGTAAACTCACAGGTAGAAAACGCTTACATGAAAAGTGATGTAGCTTTTTGTTTATTTCCAGACATGTGTGCCTAAGCAATTCCTGCTACTGGTATATTATAAAAGATTTTTGGCCATGAGAAAGAAGGAAATCCTGCCATTTGTGACAACATAGCTGGAACTTGAGGGCATATTGCTAAGGGAAATAAGCCAGACAGAGAAGTACAAATAGTACATAATGTCACTTATATGGGGAATCTTAAAAAAAAGCAAATTCATAGAAACAGAGAGTAGAAAAGTGGTTGCCAGGGACTGGGTGGTGGGGTGGGGAGGTAATAGGGAAAGTTTGGTAAAAGGGTATGAACTTTCAGCTGTAAGATGAATAAGAATGGAGTTCTAGCATATAACACCGTGACTACAGTTGATAACACTGTATTGTATCGTTGAAACTTGTGAAGAGAGTAAAACTTAAATGTTCTCATTTTTAAAAAGATGAATAAGACAGGTGATAGACATGGACGTGTTAACTCAGTGGAAGAACTCTTTCACAATGCATACAGGTAACAAATCACAGTGTACACTTTAAATGTCTTACAATTTTGTGTGTCAATTATACTTCGATTAAGCTAAAATTATAAAAAATATATTTTTATAACATGTTCTGGAGTATGATGCATCTTGGAGTTTGTAATATTTCAGATATGAGCTGGACATGTGATTGATAAGGTGTCCAGAAAGGACTAGATACTCAAATGAACAATCATGTAGGGGTGGGGAATGAGAGGGGGATACGATTCACCATTCTCAATTCTTTCTAGAGTTGATTACAGAGTATTTATGTCCTGATTGTTGACATTGCTATTCTTTATCACATGATAATTTGACATGTCTCATCTTAGATCATACTAATTCTATAAAGCAGAAAACTTAAAGCACTTTTTGCTATTTGTTATTCATAAATTCATAAACACAGAATGTTAGAGCGGTCTCTAACATGGTGGGGAGGGACTTTATTCATTTGCCAGATAAGGAAAATAAGGTCCAAGAAAGATAATCAATGAACACCTGGGTGGCTCAGTCAGTTAAACATCTGCCTTTGGCTCAAGTCATAATCCCACGGTCCTGGGATCAAGCCCCACATCACACTCCCTGCTCAGCGGAGAGCCTGCTTCTCCCTCTCCCTCTGCCTGCTGCTTCCCCTGCTTGTGCTCTCTCTAAATAAATAAATAAATAAATAAATAAATAAATAAATAAATAAATAAAATCTTTAAATAAAATCAAATGTCCCTCAAGAAAGATAATCAATTTGTACCACATCACCCAGTGTGGTAGACAGAATACTGGTTCCCCAAAGATGTCCACATCCTAATACCTAAAAATATCTTGCTGAAGTCAGAAGGGTCTTTGCAGATGTGGTTGAATAAAGGACTTGAGATGGTCACATTATTTTAGGTTACTCAGAGAAAGGCAGGAGAGCAGAGTGAGAGAGTAAGAGTTCTGACTTCAGAAGCAGAATTTAGAAGCCAGAAAAGTCAAGGAATGAATTCCCTCCTCCAATTTCCGAAAAGGAATGCAATCTTGCTGACCTATTTAAGACATCTGAGCTCGAGAAAATAAATGTGTATTGTTTTAATGCACTAAATTTGTGATGATCTGTTACAGCAGCAATAGGAAACTAATATACCCAACAATGAAGTTGTATAAGCAAGTCTAAAAACAGTGGGTCTTAAGCCCAAGTCCTGTGGCTATTCTACTATATCATATTGCACTTGTAAGTCTGTACCCATCAGTACACATGGATAATGTTCTAACCAGATCATTTTATCCAAAGTTAACTTACATTTACAGAGCCCTTGCTGTGTGAAATTTCCAGGACTAGGTGCTAGACAAGAACAAATAGGAAAAAAATATATTTATACATATGAACAATCATACCTATAACAATGTCATTTAATCTAATAACATAATATTCTCTACCCTTTAGAGTCTGCACAAGCTAAATATCTTTACTAGGCTATTAGCACTGCATTGGGAATCTTAGTTATATGATCTTTTAAAAATACTCTTGGTCTACCCAACCCTAGCCCTATGACAAATGACTACAGAGTATGCTTCTCATTTTTACATAAAACAACATAGACATAATTTAGATAATATATATTAATCTGAATCATGTGAAATAGACAATATTCTGATACCTTCTGAAATGTGGAAATGGCAATTTTATAGAGTTCAATTCTATAAATGCCTGTGGCAGACACTGTAAGGTACTACCCAAGTGCCCCCTCAGAGAGATTTGTTGCCCTATTGTTGGTTTCTTTTTTTAAGATTTTATTTGTTTATTTGAGAGAGAGCAAGAGCTCATGAGCAGGGGAGGGGAAGAGGGAGAGGGACAAGCAGAACCCCCACTATGCGGGGAGCCTGACTCGGGGCTTGATCCCAGGACCCCAAGACCATGACTGAGGCAAAGTTAGGCACTTAACCAACTGAGCCACCCAGGTGTTTCTCGCTGCCCTGTTTTGAAAGTGCTGTAAGGACTTGAATATTAGCCCCTTGCCTGAAGTCATACAGTTCCTAGATCTAATGACCGATGACGAAGAGTTTTGGCCATCTTGGCCCAAGTGGGGACAACTCTGAAAGGTCATTCTAGTTCTAGAACTTCCTATGAATTGAGCTATTGCTGTTATGAGACCTGCATCACAGCTTTACACCTATTTCTGCCTGGTCCTGCTTCCTTTTCCTTTCTTCCAGAGTCATCCTAAGGACACTCCTGAGTAAACATCCTGCATTCTTACTTCCCAGAGAATGCAACTTGCAACAATGCCACTTAATATAATAACATATAAAATTCCATGATATATAAAAGCTCAGTGTTATGTCTGCGCTAATACGATGATGTCACGGGCTGGGAAATTGCCGTCAGGAGCCAACCTTCATTTGTCAGTGTTGTTCCAGTATGTCTATGGCGTATTTATTATAGAACTGTCCATCAATCATGCATTGATGATATACATTGCATCAACACTGGCTGTGTGTTATGGAGTAGCAATGAAAATATAAGTCCGGGCTGTCCAATCCTGCCACCCTTGTCTTTATGCCTTGGTTTCCTATTCTATAAAATATAGGTAATTGCAGGTACTACCTCATCTGCTAGTGGTGATGATGTAAATGTTACATGAGTTAATACATGTAAAATCTTCAAATGGTGCTTGACACTTAGTAACCACTCAACAAACGTTGGGTATTAGCTCTTATTTCTGGGTACTAAGTCCCAAGAGTTTCTCTTGTATTATCAATCTCTCTTCATTGACTCTTGATCTTTTAGTATACAAATATTCTCGGCCTCCTACAGGAACAGTCAAACATGCAAGCAAACAACTAATGTCTTTGTCTTTTCTTTCCCTCTTTTAGTTACCCCATTTTTTTCCTTTTTATTGTTTTATAACAGGTTGACCTCCAGTCATTACTTTCTAATGATCCATTCAGCCCCAAAAGAACTTGCCCCCCACTCCCCACCCCAAGTTTCAACCATTTGGTTAACAGGAAAAACAGCTATAGAATCCAGTTACATCTCCAATCCTGTTTAAAGTTTCATCTGATTTTATTATTTAAATACTCCATTCAGGGAGCCTTTAGTCTTTGTGATACAAGTGTTCAGCCTCCCTCAGAGCCTCCCATTCCCTTTCCTAGGATAGGGCATTCCCATGAAGGGAATTTCTCTCAATAATTGAAGAGTCAGCATCCTTGGCATAATGCCTTCTTACTCCTGTGATCTCTGGGACTTAATTCCATGTCCCCCTGTGTGTTGCTTGTTCTGTTGGCATTTGTGGCTGAGATAAATTGTCATCTAATCTCTTGTGGCTTGTTAGATCTCCCTCCCTAACTCTTTCTCTATTACCTGACCAGTGAGTGATCTGTAGACTTCCAGATCCAACCAAGTTATCTCTCCAGCCTGCTGGTCTGATGATTTACCTTCAACTACAGAGGCTAATCATCTCTATCTTCAAGTCCATATCATTAA
Source organism: Callorhinus ursinus (assembly GCF_003265705.2). NCBI lineage: Eukaryota > Metazoa > Chordata > Mammalia > Carnivora > Otariidae > Callorhinus > Callorhinus ursinus. The sequence goes on from NW_027397083.1 coordinate 10,727,868, forward strand.
ACTTCTATCACCATGTCTTGCCTGGACAGGCTTAGCTATCTAGTATACTTATCCATACCCTCCAAATAGATGATCAGAGAGCAGAAATCAGTAATTCAATTTTGACTTTTTTGCCTACCTATTCTTTTTCTTTTCTCCCAACTGCCCTAGGCCTAAAAAGGGGGTGGGATTTTCTGTTGTCTCCTGTCCCCATTCCCCATTCCTATCCTATATCATTTTCTTTCCTCTAGCTAAGACATACAAGTTATCTTCTCATAACTAGGGAGACCTCTATCAGATAAACCTTTTAATATCAGTTTCTTTTTTTTATTTTTATTTTTTTAAAGATTTTATTTATTTATTTGAGAGAGAGAGAATGAGAGATAGAGAGCACGAGAGGGAAGAGGGTCAGAGGGAGAAGCAGACTCCCTGCTGAGCAGGTAGCCCGATGCGGGACTCGATCCCGGGACTCCAGGATCATGACCTGAGCCAAAGGCAGTCGCTTAACCAACTGAGCCACCCAGGCCCCTTAATGTCAGTTTCTTGATATGCTAATGCACATGATCTTAGCTGGAGAATGAGATAAGATCTTTCATGATAATATTAAATACTAAAGGGTCACATATATCTCTTGAACTAGGGACTAGGTCAACTAACTTGAAGGCTTTGCAGTTACTCTTTTGTGTGTACCATGGGGGAGGAGTGGTGGTGGACTGATAAATTGAGCTTGATTTAAATTGAGAATTAAAACTGATTTGGTTTAATGTTATATTGCTCTAGTCATGTTGAAATATGCCTAGTTACTCAAATGCCCAGTTATTGTGCATATTCTGCCATTTTAGCCAAGAATGCCCCTATTTCCGTTCTTCAACTGAAAAACTTTAACCTACCCTTTAAGATAGATATCAGATCTCACCTTTTCTGTGAAGTTTCCTTGGATTTCTCCCTGGATTTTCTTAACATTTCTTAACAATTTCCATACAATACCTATTAGTTTCAGGAGTACATCATCAAAGTGATTTGATAGTCTAGTTACCATCTGTCACTATACAATGTTATTACAATATTATTGACTATATCCCCATACTGAAATTTCATCTCCGAGACTTATTTATAACTGGAAGTTTGTACCTCTTAAACCTCTTCCACTATTTCAATTTATTTAATATAACAATATAAGAGAGATCATAAGGCAGTACCTGATTAATAGTGAAGTAAGCAATACAGACAGTAGTTCTTGACAAATTTAGAAGAGGGAGAGATTGTTGTAGTCTAAGATGGTTTATAAAATAATAAATGGGAAAATGAGGTAAACTTGAAATACGAATGATTAGTACAGATTCATCTGGTATCTACTGATTAAATCATGTATACTTGTTTGTTAAATGTATGTGTCTTATTTAAATATATACCTATAACTAAAAATTTACTTCTGTGTAGGTGTCTCAAAGGTGTCTCAATATTATAGCAATTTGGTGGGTCATCTGTATTTATCATGATTATAGGTTTATGAGGTTGAGAGGTTTAGTTATGTAATACTTAACTCATAACTTCATGTATTAATTCATTTAGTCAAAACATTTATTCCATATCTGAAATGTATAATGTACTCTGCTAGGGCAGAGGGGAAACTAAGATGGCTAAGATTCTCTCTCATGAGCTTATAGTCTCATAGAGGGAGATAAATATGTAAACAGATAATGCAATAAAGTATTATAAGTCCCATTAATAGAAATACACAGAGGGAATTATTGAGCATAATGAAATTACTCAATTCACAAAGCAGAGAATTTGTTTAGTCTAAGTCTTGAAAAGTGGATACATGTCTACAAGGTGGAAAAATACAGAAGGAGAAAGAACAATGTGAGAAAAAAGTGAAGATGAGAAATTTGGTTTATTTGGAAGCTATAGCTAGTAATTTGATATGGTTGTATCATAGATGCACCTAGCACACGGGTAGTTGTTGCAATAGAGAGAAGAGGACATTTCAGGAAGGATTGGATCATTTCTCCTTTAGTCTCTTTCTCTACTGGGAAAAGATCCCTCTTTACTATGTTCCATTTTACTTTTATTTTTAAGGATATGTTTCTTAGAACTTCTGTCTCCTTAAAAATCTTAGGCACCCCTCTGAACCTTGCAAAAATTCACTATCTTCCATGAGATGTAGGTTTTAGATGTAAATATTCCATAATTCCTACTTGTGTAACCCAGTGTTTCTCTATCTCCAGTGATAACATATAGCATGTTAAAACTATTGAATGTTTTTTTTATTTTATTATGTTATGTTAATCACCATACATTACATCATTAGTTTTCGTTGTAGTGTTCGATGATTCATTGTTGGCACACAACACCCAGTGCTCCATTCAGTACACACCCTCCCCAATAGCCATCACCAGGCTAGCCCATCCCCCAACGCCCTCCCCTCTTGAACCCTCAGTTTCTTTCCCAGAGTACATAGACTTTCATGGTTTGTCTCCCCCTCCGATACCCCCCCTTCATTTTTCCCTTCTTACTATATATATATTTTTTAACATATAATGTATTATTTGTTTCAGAGGTACAGGTCTGTGATTCAACAGTCCCACACAATTCACAGCACTCACCATAACACATAGCCTCCCCAATGTCTATCACCCAACCACCCCATCCCTCCCACCCCCCACCACTCCAGCAAACCTCAGTTTGTTTCCTGAGATTGAGAATTCCTCATATCAGTGAGATCATATGATACATGTCTTTCTCTGATTGACTTATTTCGCTTAGCATAATACCCTCTAGCTCTATCCGCATCATTGCAAATGGCAAGATTTTGTTTTTTTGATGGCTGCATAATATTCCATTGTATATATATACCACATCTTCTTTATGCATTCATCTGCTGTTGGACACCTTGGCTCTTTCCATAGTTTGGCTATTGTGGACATTGCTGCTATAAATATTGGGGTGCATGAAATCTAACCAAAGAGGCAAAGAATCTATACTCAGAAAACCATAAAATACTCATGAAAGAAGTTGAGGAAGACACAAAGAAATGGAAAAATGTTCCATGTTCATGGATTGGAAGCATAAATACTGTGAAGATGTCAATGCTACCTAATCTACACATTTAATGCAATCCCCATAAAAATACCATCCACTTTTTTCAAAGAAATGGAACAAATAATCCTAAAATTTGTATGGAACCCAAAAAGACCCCAAATAGCCAGGGGAATGTTGAAAAAGAAAAGCAAAGCTGGTGGCATCGCAATTCCATACTTCAAGCTCTATTACAAAGCTGTCATCATTAAAACAGTACGGTACTGGCACAAAAACAGACACGTAGATCAATGGAACAGAACAGAGAGCCCAGAAATGGCCCCTCAACTCTATGGTCAACTAATCTTCAACAAAGCTGGAAAGAATGTCCAATGGAAAAAAGTCTCTTCAGCAAATGGTGTTGGGAAAATTGGACAGCCACATGCAGAAGAATGAAACTGGACCATTTCCTTACACCACACACAAAAATAGACTCAAATTGGTTGAAAGACCTAAACGTGAGAAAGGAGTCCATCAAAATCCTAGAGGAGAACACAGGCAGCAACCTCTTCAACCTCAGCCACAGCAACTTCTTTCTAGAAACATCACCAAAGGCAAAGGAAGCAAGGGCAAAAATGAACTATTGGGACTTCATCAAGATAAAAAGCTTTTGCCCAGCAAAGGCAAAAGTCAAGAAAACCAAAAGACAACCGACAGAATGGAAGAAGATATTTGCAAATGACATATAAGATAAAGGACTAGTATCCAAAATCTATAAAGAACTTATCAAACTCAGCACCCAAAGAACAAATGATCCAATCAAGAAATGGGTAGAAGACATGAACAGACATTTTTCCAAAGAAGACATCCAAATGGCCAACAGACACGTGAAAAAGTGCTCAACATCGCTTGGCATCAGGGAAATCCAAATCCAAACCTCAGTGAGATACCACCTCACACCTGTCAGAATGGCTGAAATTAATAAGTCAGGAAATGACAGATATTGGCGAGGATGCAGAGAAAGGAGAACATTCCTACACTGTTGGTGGGAATGCAAGCTGGTGCAACCACTCTGGAAAACAGTATGGAAGTTCCTCAAAAAGTTGAAAATAGATCTACCCTACGACCCAGCAATTGCACCACTGGGTATTTACCCCAAAGATACAAATGTAGGGATCCAAAGGGGTACATGCACCCCAATGTTCATAGCAGCAGAGTATAGGAATAGAGGGTACATACCTCAGTATCATAAAAGCCATCTATGAAAAACCCACAGCAAATATCATTCTCAATGGGGAAAAACTGAGAGCTTTCCCCCTAAGGTCAGGAACATGGCAGGGATATCCACTATCACCACCGCTATTCAACATAGTATTAGAAGTCCTAGCCACAGCAATCAGATAACAAAAAGAAATAAAAATCATCCGAATCGGCAAAGAAGAAGTCAAACTCTCACTCTTTGCAGATATGATACTTTGTGTGGAAAACCCAAAAGACTCCACCCCAAAACTGCTAGAACTCCTACAGGAATTCAGTAAAGTGGCAGGATATAAAATCAATGCACAGAAATCAGTGGTATTTCTATACACCAACAACAAGACAGAAGAAAGAGAAATTAAGGAGTTGATCCCATTTACAAGTGCACCCAAAACCGTAAGATACCCAGGAATAAAACTGTTGAATCTTATCACCTTCCCACTCTACTGTCCCTTCATCTTACTCTCAGCTCATTTCCTTTACCTAGCTCATTTATTCAGGTACTCTTTACGGTGACCCTATAAGGTAAATGCTATTATTATATCCATTTTATGGAAGAGAATACTAAAGCATAAGATCACACCGTTAGTCAATGTCAAATCTGGGGTTTAAACTAAGGGGTTTAACTGAGGATTAAATTTCCACCACCAAGTCTATCCACTTCCTTACATCTAAGTCTATATAACTGGTCTCTCCTTTACTATTGAAGACCACCCCTCCATGAGATTCTACCACCTATCTCTTATTCAAGGACATCATTAATTCCTCTCTCTTTTTGTTGTGCATCATCAGTTTGCCCGTCCAGTGCAAAATTTCTGATGGTCATACAAATACGCTCAGCTGTAATATCTCTCTTATCTACAAAACCTCTTGACTTAACTTACTATCATTGCTATCAATTCCATTTATCTCCCTCCTTTTGAAGGTAGGTCCAATGGTCATCTTTCAGCTTTTTTTCTTATTTGACATGTCAACAGCATTGGACATAGTTGATTATTCTCCCCATGAAATACTTTCTTTACCAGATTTCCAAGACAATACAAATCCAGTACTCTTCTTTAATGACCTCCTTGTCACTAACTTTGCTGGTTCACCAGCATCTTCCATATCTCTATAAGGGTCAATCCATGAAAATTTTCTCATTATTTTAAAAAAATCAGAATTAATTCCCTCATCAATTTCATCTAGTCTCATATTTTTATATGCTGTCAAAATAGTGACAAACCCAAATTTGTGTTTCCAGTCCTGAACTTCAGATTCATATATCTAGTTGCCTGTTCACCTGTCTTTTTTGATATATAATAGGTGTCTCACACTTAACATACCTAAAACTAAGCTCCAATCTTTCCCCAGTCCCATTACAATTGGCTTCTCCTACATTCTCTACCTCAATAAAAAGCCAATTCATTCTTACAGTTGCTCAGACTAGATATTTGGACTTCTTTCTGATGTTTCTTTTCCTCACATATCCTACATCTTATGAATCAACAAGTACTGTCATCTCTACTTTTATGACATGTTTAGATTCCAAACCCTTTTCACAACCTCCACACTACCACCATGGTTCAAGTCACTAGCCTCTCTCAAATGAATTATTTGTTTAGTTTGTTTAACTAACAGCCAGAGTGAATCTTCTAAAATATGTCGGGTGACATTTTTCTGCTCAAAACACTCCATTGTCTTTTCATCTTACTCAGAGAAAACTTGAGTAGATGGCCTATGAGGTTCTATAAGACCTTTCTACCCCTAAATTATTTCTCTGACTCATTCTCCTCATACTCAGGAGGATGTGGAGCCCATTTCGTGGTACTCTTTGTTCTTGTTTCTGAGGGTTTTTTGAATTTGCTATTCCTTCTATTTGGGAGAATTATCTGCTCAAGTACCTGCAAGACTTGTTCCCCCAAATTCTTTCAGGTCATCTTGTATGGTCACAGGATTTTATGCATAAATTTGTATCAATCCTTTCCCCATTCTGGCTTTCACCATCCATGTTCTCTGTTTTAGTAAATTTCCATTCATATATAATTACCTAACATCCTATATATTGTTATTTATTTACTTGTTTATTTTGTTTCTGTTGAAAATGTAGGCTCTAGAAGTTTATGCTTACCATATTCACTTACATATTCCTAATATCTTGAACATGAAGTAAATGAATGAATATACAGAAGTATATTAGAAATCAGTTTAAATGTTTTCTAGGATACAAGAAAAAGAAAGAAGGAAAGGAAAGGAAAATGGAAAAAGGAAAAGAAAGAATGAAAAATGTGTTTTCAGCTTTTTTGTTTGCTTTTTATGTCAAATGTCTGCAGACTATAAAGATATAAATTCATAAAAACCTTTCTATATCAAAATGAAAACTTCATAAATTGCTGTTTTTCCCATCTTGCTCTATGCTTACCTTTTTGTAATTTTTTATTGTTATGTTAATCACCATACATTACATCATTAATTTTTGATGTAGTGTTCCATGATTCATTGTTTGTGCATAACACGCAGTGCTCCATGCAGAACGTGCCCTCTTTAATACCCATCACCAGGCTAACCCATCCCCCCACCCGCCTCCCCTCTAGAACCCTCAGTTTGTTTTTCAGAGTCCATTGTCTCTCCTGGTTCATCTCCCCCTCCGATTCCCCCCCTTCATTCTTCCCCTCCTGCTATCTTCTTCTTCTTTTACTTCTTTTTTTTTTCTTAACATATATGGCATTATTTGTTTCAGAGGTACAGGTCTGTGTTTCAGCAGTCCCACACAATTCACAGCACTCACCATAGCACATACCCTCCCCAATGTCTATCACCCAGCCACCCCATCCCTCTCACCTCCCCCCACTCCAGCAACCCTCTGTTTGTTTCCTCAGATTAAGAATTCCTCATATCAGTGAGGTCATATGATACATGTCTTTCTCTGATTGACTTATTTCGCTCAACATAACACCCTCCAGTTCCATCCATGTTGTTGCAAATGGCAAGATCTCATTCCTTTTGATGGCTGCATAATATTCCATTGTGTGTGTGCGTGTGTGTGTGTGTGTGTGTGTGTGTGTGTACCATATCTTCTTTATCCATTCATCTGTCGTTGGACATCTTGGCTCTTTCCAAAGTTTGGCTATTGTGGACATTGCTGCTATAAACATTGGGGTGCACGTACCCCTTTGGATCCCTACATTTGTATCTTTGACATAAATACCCAGTAGTGCAATTGCTTATTGTTAGTTGGAAAACCTTAGGCATTTTTGTATGTTACTATTCCAGATTTGGTCAGAAATCAACATTTTTAATAGATTGAGAATGTTTATTATTTGTCTTTGTAACTTATTAGCAGCATAATTATCTATGCAACTGAATTTTCTCATTTATGAATTGGGGATGATAATTGAAATACCTACTTCTCGGTATTATTGTGAAGATTAAATAAATTATAAACATCTCTGATATACTCCCCTCCCAACACATACCTTTATGTTTTGTAAATAATGAAACATGAGTGTGCTATGTTGATAAGAGCTTTGGAATATAAAAATATTAGGTTTAATTTCAAGGCTGTTACCGACTAACTGGATGATATTTTGAGTCACTTTCATCTCCCTGTGCTTCATTTATTCTCCTTATCTGTATAATGGGTATCAAAATTAATACCTCAAAGGTTAATTGTGGAGAAAAAGCTCAACACTATGAAAGGCACATATTAGATATCCAATAAATATTATTTTTTTCTCTCCTCCTCAAAATTAGTCTCTCCTGTTTTTCACCCCAAACACCATATTTGAGGCCTCTCTTTGAGATTACACAGGGTAGTAGGAAAAAGTTTCAGTTAATAAAAATTTTTAGAATCTCAAAATTTGTGTTTCTATGTGGTGTTTTTGTTTATTATTAATAACAATATTATTTTTCTTTAATAATCTTTTTGAGAAGATTTGGGTAGACTGCCTAATTGACCAAGAACTATAGGTTTTCACACAAGTTGGACAGCTCTTCAACTCTTGTCATTGAATCATCAAGATATCAGAACTGACTCAGAAATATTGGTACCTATCTAAAGGATTGTTACAGAGTGACTTTGTTAAAGAGGCACAGGAGATTTTAGAGTAAATGTTCAAATCATAAAATACAATATGTGAAACTGAAGCAACATGAAAGAAAATATGAGATTTGCAAGTGTGTGGGGTCTCTGATCAAAAAACATGTATTTGAGTACTTACCTTGATTCAGACCCTTCACTACTTTGCTTCTGTGCCTCAATCTATGAAATTGTAGTTATGCGTTATGATGTTTTTCAGACTTGCTACAGGGATCAAATAAATTAACCAACCAGAATGTGATAGGTAGATTCTAAACAGTTAAATCAGTGGTTGCCAAATAACATTATTAATGAAGATTAGCTATATGTGTGTGTACACATTAGCTATGTGTGTGTGTTGGTGCATGTATATGCACACACAGATATATTTGACCGAATCATTAGTAATTCAAGATTATTTGAGAGCAATCTATTGGTCAGTGAAAACATAGAATAAACTAATTGAGGAATAAATGTGAAAGAGAGTGAAGACAGTCTTCTCTTATCTGTTTATTCTTTCAAAAAGTCATGACTGATGACATTCTAAGCACCAATATATGAGAGTACATCCATGGCCTCATTTGAATTTAACTCATTTGACATAGTCACTGAATCATTCCTCTACGTATGGCAGTATTTTCAGATGACTTTTCCAACAGTCTCCTTTTGACTTAGGAAGTATTGCCTTGCAGTTTTGAAAAATAATGGATGACCATCCATTGTCTTTTATTATTTTGTATAGGTAATGCTTGCTTTCCAACACTATGATTTGTATAATTAATTCATTAGTTTTAGATAATATGTCCTCTACTGTTTTAACTTCACATATTGTGGGGAAATATTTCTGAAAACATATAGTGCAAGGATTCAACATATATTATTGAAATGAGGGTGGGGTAAATGGCATAATTAGAGTATTAATTTGCTCAAGTAAAACTGTTGAGTATATACTATATATTTGACACTGAGTCTTTGTTAAGCTTTTAAGTATACTTTATAATTTATGTAGGAATTTCTAATGATTAATCTTGAATTTGACACTGCTGTTTTCCTGCTTATGATCTATTAAATTATATATATATGAAATCATATAGCTTTGGTTTTGGTAATGAGGTTCATTTAGTCCAATCCCCCCAAGCAATACATGGATTTCTTCTTCCATTTGATATGGCTTTCATATTTGTGAGTAAACCTCTCACTAGTGGGACAAGGTGATATCCAAATGGTTGATATAAAATAGAAACATATGAAAACTTGGAAAAATAAAGCTAAGGGTTTTTTAAATTTATTTTTAGTTTTTGGTAAATCTGGTGTAGTCTAGATTTTTATTTAATGTTAGTAAAATTCACATGTTCTTAAAATATATTTTTAAAAAATCACACAGTGATTTCAAGCTATCACCATAGCAACTATTTGCATCAGAATAACTATTTTTTCCCAGAGCTATTTCTATATCATTAAATCCTTGATAATACTTTATTATTTGGTATCTGTTAAGTCCATATGCACTTTAGTGTCTAATTTACTTAACAAATTATGTCTGACAAGGGAGAAAACTTACAGAACAATAAACAACACTATTAATTACCTCATGAAGCAGGGAACCACTATATTTGTCAAGTAGCATTTTGTCTTCAAAATAATGCCACCAACTAATTAAGTATGAACATATTCCATTATTGGGATATATATCCTTTTTCAAATTTATTCATTATAATGAAGCAAAACCAGACTGAGACTAGTGAAATTGCAAAATTGCATTTATTAGAGAGGCTTTTATCCTATTAAAAACAAAACAAAGGAAACGGAAAAAGGAAGAAAAGTTGTCTATATGTAAGAAAAAATGTTGCTGTGGCAACTGCGTGCCATTTGTTAGATTTTCTTCATTAGACTCTTGAAGGTAATTACATGATGAAAGAGAAAAAATGCCATTTCAACATAAAACAATAATTTCATGGGGATACATATTTCTGTTTTCCCCTTGAATATTTATTGAGTGCTATTTTTATTTGAGAAATATCTGTTTTCTTTTATTAATGAAGATTTAAAGGGGACATAAGGATTCCACAGACCTGAGACCATGGTAGTTTACTTTCACTTTTTTTATTTTTCCCGGTTGGAAGAAAAGGAAGGTATAAATAAAGAAAACCTTGCAAGGGAGAGCAATAAAGTGCAGTTTGCTTCCATGGCCTCTAGGGCCTCATAAGTTTAATGGTCCATAACTTAGGTGAGTCATGTTACCTGTATTGTTTTGTTTTGTTTTGTTTTGTTTTTTGATTTTCCTTGAGCACTGACATACATCTGTGGGGCATATAGGGGGCATCGTTCAATTTGACGGCTTAGGTGGTGGTTGCAAAATGCTGAACATGATGCAATTTTACCTAAATGTTCCAACCATATATTCTAGTTGCTACATATACCTACCGGGCTACCGGGCGGTCAAAGTTCGACTTTGTAGAAACAGGAACTTTCACCTTCTCACCATGTCTCAGCGCCACCAGACACTTCTCCCTGTTACTCTTACAGTTTCTGTATCCTAATGCTTCATTAAGTAATGATATGGCTTGATGAAGTAGAAAAGTATATCAACTTTGGTAAACCTATAATTCTAATTTACCCTGGATATTGTTTTGAATTTCAAAAGCACTAGTATGACCTAATACAGGGGTGCCTGAGAATTGCCTGATTTCTATATCCCGGAATAAAATGTTGAACTCTATATTGTTCAGTTGCTTCAACTAATATTTGAACAAAATGCCTTTGCAAATCACCGCTTCACTGCGGTGCTTGAATTAGCGTTTCACATGTGAAACTTATTTATTTAAAATAAATAATGTTAATTTGAACGTGTAAACCTATGTTCTTTATATACTCGATTTATTTTTATATCAATAGCAATAGCTGGAAGAACCATTTATCCCTGTGGGTTTTCACATTTTGAAGCAAATTAAATTGTTTAGATATTTTTAGGGTTATAAGTTGCCGTAAAACTACAGGAAGAAGAAAAGGGTCTTAGCCTTTGAGGCTATAGAGAGCTTTCCAATAATATGTAAATACTAAATCTTCTTGGATGAGCATGATTTTCTCCCTAAAGCAAAACTATTTTTTCTTTCTGATGCTGTCTATGGCAGCATGTCATTTAGAATGCAGTGACTTCCTATGGGAGTTGCTAAGACATGTTCAGTTTACATTGAGCTGCCAAAGTCATCTTCGTCTCAGTCCAGTGGCTAATAAAATTACAGTGTTAAGCAGTATTGAAGGAAATAACTCTGAAAATACAACTTTAAATGGAGCTTTACCACTGCCTCTAGCTTCATGCCTGCCTGAAGATCATCAAAGCTCATCTTGTATTTCTTGAGCTTTCTGTTTTTCCCCTTGTTCTACCCTCAAGGGTTTCCTAATTCCTCAGTCCCAAATATACACGTCCAACCTAAAGGTCCAATTGTTGGTGTCTGCTTATTTCATATCATTATGGTCTTCTAATGCTGGCCAAAATTTCTTTGCTTCCAGAATGGATTTCATGCAAGGCTCTGAATGTGACTAAAGTTATTCCATTAGCCTTGCATTTCCCTTTTTCCCTGAACCTCTTGAATTTGTAGAGCAATGTATTTTCACACTAAGTACTAAGAACCCATGGGAACCTAGTAAATAATTGCTTGTGAGTTTATGTGCATTCATGGATTCAAGAAGTGGTTATAATGCATTACTTTTCAACTGGTAGTGAGGAGGAACAAAAGAGAACTATAAAAGTTACTGCTCTTCTCTACCTGTTTTTCATCCTATCTTCAAAGAAGACGATATATAAAATGAACAAATCTATTGAGAGAGATAGATAAAAGATAGATGGATAGCTGAATGCGAAGATATAAATATGAAGGTATTGATACAAATCAATGTTGAGGAAAGGGTTATTTCTATTTTTTCCCATTTTATCAGCCCCTGTCTTTGTGCAAGATGACAGCATGTACTGTTCTTGAAAATCAGTGACTTTTATTATTAAGTCAACAATCCCAAATAAATCACAATAATGGAATGTTAAGTCACTGGGTATGGGAACAAAACACTGTAACAATAGAAATAATATGTTTATTTCTTAAGAGAGAGAGAGAAGCAAGCTATTGAGAGGATTGAACCAAAGTGGCCGAGTGAGCTCTAATGCCAAACAAACCTCTATTCCTGTCTAAACTTGTAATACTTTTTAGATGAAAGATTTTAAGCATGTTATTTATCTTCCCTGAGACTCAGTTTTCTCATTGTTAAAATGGAGAAAATACAAATAATACTGTCATAAGACTTTTGTGAGTAGAAAATGGGTAAATGCAGATTGGACACTGAGCATGACAGGGATTAATGTTAAAAATGGCCAGTATCAGCATATCCTTCCCATGTCATCATCATCATCACATTACCAATGCCATTTTGTTTGTACTACGATCATAGCTTTGACCAGAAAAAACACCTTTAAGTATTGGTATAGAGTAGTGGTTAAGAGTGAGGACTTGGGGGGCACCTGGGTGGCTCAGCTGTTAAGTGTCTGCCTTCGGCTCGGGTCATGATCCCAGGGTCCTGGAATCAAGCCCCGCCTCGTGCTCCTTGCTTGGAGGGAAGACTGCTTCTCCCTCTCCCGCTTCCCCTGCTGTGTTCCCTCTCTCACTGTCTCTCTCTGTCAAATAAATAAAGAAAATCTTAAAAAAAAAAAAGAGTGAGGACTTGGAAATTCAACCGTAGGCTTTTAAATCACTCCCCACCACAAATAAGATCTTACATATTTCTTTTAATCTCCTAAGCCTCGGTTCTCTTGAAATCTAGCTAATCATAAAGTGATTTTATAGAATTATAGTGAGGATCAGCTGATATAAATTGTTTTTTTCTGGTACACAGTAGGAAACTGTGTTAGTTTTTATCACCATTATTATTGCTGTTATTAGTATCTTATAGAATATTATTTTTAGTTTTTCCCCCTTCCTGCATCCTCTTATCTCAATAAATACATTCCATAGATAAGATGGTGTTTACGGTATTCTCTACTAATTGACTGAGAGAAAATACCAAAGAAATAGAGACTTACTTAGTAAATTTTGAGTTTTTATTGTCTTTTAAAATAAACTTTATTGAGGTATAATTTAAATGAGTGCATAGGCCAATGGGTTTAGAAAATGTACACTCTTAGAACTCTCACCATAGGTTTTGGGGTTTTTAAGTTGACTTTTGAAACTAATAGCATGATGATTGTTTTTAGCAGAAAAAGCAACTTGAAAATGCAAGAATTTTAACTACTGAGATTCACCTCCCTATATCCTGCATGATTCAGAATATTATATCTTTGCCCTTAATAACCTATCAAAGACTATCTGACCCATGTTAGATGAAAATTCCATAGGCTGAACATAGGGGTAAGAAGAGTCAGAGAGGGGGCGCCTGGGTGGCTCAGTCGTTAAACGTCTGCCTTCGGCTCAGGTCATGATCCCAGGGTCCTGGGATCAAGCCCCACATCGGGCTCCCCGCTCAGCGGGAAGGCTGCTTCTTTCTCTCCCACTCCCCCTGCTTGTGTTCCCTCTCTCACTGTCAATCTCTCTGTCAAATAAATAAAATCTTAAAAAAAAAAAGAAGAGTCAGAGAGAATGGACCCAGGGCCCTGCTTTCCAAATGAGGTGAAATGAGAGGTCTTGAGGGGTAACAGAAACTCCAAATAGTCTTGGAGGCTATAAAAGCAGAGGACAATCTGACAGAGAACCCAGTAAGGCAGCCAGCTTCACATAATATCTGCATGCCAAGCATAGTTTAGGAGCAGGAAAAGAGGAGATGGCCAAATGAGATATATAGTCAATGGGTCTCTGATACACTTAGCATTCCCTGGACAGTGAAGTGTGAAAACAGTGATGTGTTACCTGTGCGCTCAAGAAAAGCAGAAGTACTTGAGAGTGAGACAGAGCTGAGAAGCCTGTGGTCAAGAATTTAGCTGTAGGGGTGCCTGGATGGCTCTGTCCCTTAAGTCTGCCTTCAGCTCAAGTCATGATCCCAGGGTCCTGGGATGTAGCCCTGCTCAGTGGGGAGCCTGCTTCTCCCTCTCCCTCTGCCTGACAGTCTGCCTGCTTGTTCTCTCTCTCTCTCTGTCAAATAAGTAAATAAAATCTTAAGAAAAATGTAGTTGTAGACTAATGATTACAGAGCAGGTAAAACTTAGGTTGTCCCAGTTATTTACATGGATAGACAAAATGTTTATTAAAGGAACAATGTTTATCTCAGTATAGTTCATCATGGAGAGGTGGCAGTGACTGAAGACCAGATAGCTACCTTCCTACCCAATGCATTCATTAGCAATCAAATAGCCTCCAAGAAACTAGACTAAAACCCAGTGTGAGGCAAGGGAAAACTTTCAATCACTGAGTCCTTGAACTGACCAAGAATAAATTTTCAAATCCTGCTGGAGATGAAGCTGAAAAAAAAATTAATAAAAATTAAATTTAATAATGGGGGAGGGATAATTTTATTTCTACACCTGGTTTGTGGTATGAGAAATATACCTAGTATATTATTTATTAATGGAAACAAATTTGGGGGAAAGAATGGGGCAAGGATGGGATAGATTTCTCTCTCTGGGAAGCTTTCTTATATCTTAAAGTCTTAGAAAGAAGCTGGAATTAATAAAGCAAAACAAAACAAGAATGTTTTGTTTTGTTGATTACATAGTACAATATTTTTGAACCCATCATCCAGTTATTGATATGTTAACAACATACCTAAAATTACATTCCTTTTGTTTGGCTTTGCAGATGGTATTCATGTGCTCATCACATGACAAGTGTTAATTTGCTGACCACTGTTAACCCTGGGTTTCTTTCCCTGCTCCCTTTTTTTTTTTTTCCAGTTCATATATATTTCTATCCATTAAACCAAAATTGTTGATGAAAGAATTTTAAACAAAGACATAGAATCAATCTTCCAGAATATCTCCTTTGAATATCAGTGTTTTGGAAGTAAGCATTTAGGCTTAAATGTGAATTACAACAGAAAAGAATCATTCAGAATAGTAAAATTGTCAGGAGGATACATAGTTAAAGGAAAAAGAATACAAATAAACAGTAATAAAAATCTATACTCTGGGGCGCCTGGGTGGCTCAGTTGGTTAAGCCTCTGCCTTTGGCTCAGGTCATGATCCCAGGGTCCCGGGACTGAGCCCCACATCGGGCTCCCTGCTCAGCAGGAAGCCTGCTTCTCCCTCTCCCACTCCCCCTGCTTGTGCTTTCTCTCTCTCTGTGTCTCTCTCTGTCAAATAAATAAATAAAATATTTTTTAAAAAGGTGATAAATTGGACTATTAAAAAATTAAAAAAATCTTTACTTAAGTGTATAAGATAGACAATATATTCTCTTTTTAAGATAGATAATATCTTGTAGGCATTCCTTTACTTAGTAAATAATAATATCTTGATATTACATGTCAAAAATAGTAATTTTTGGTACTATGGCTATAGGGCTTCTGAATATATGTCACCCCAAAATATTCCACTTTGGCAGATTGTTATTTGGAAATAAAGGTACTTAAGAAACAGCCAACATTGGGGCGCCTGGATGGCTCAGTCGTTAAGTGTCTGCCTTCAGCTCAGGTCATGATCCCAGGGTCCTGGGATCGAGCCCCACATCGGGCTCCCTGCTCCGCAGGAAGCCTGCTTCTCCCTCTCCCACTCCCCCTACTTGTGTTCCTGCTCTCGCTATCTCTCTGTCAAATAAGTAAATTAATAAATCTTAAAAAAAAAAAAAAAGAAAGAAAGAAAGAAAGAAAAAGAAGCAGCCAACATAAAAAGGACAGTCTGGTAGTCCTTTGTCCCCCTGAAAGTAGACGAATCTCACTTGTGAAAGGCACCCTCCCTTTTCACCAGGCTTCCTTATCACCAGTGACAGGGAATGTAGAGCCTAGAAGGCTAAGCAAACCTTGTTACTTCTTCAGTAGTTTACTATCTCCAGCCCAAACAGCTTTGTCTTGTCAATCCTTCACAAATGTATTGTTTCTTTGTTTAAAAGGTATAAAAGCTTCCTGTTCTGGTCACTTCTTTGTGTCTCATCTCTTTATGGGGTTCCTGTATGTATTACAGAATTAAATTTGTTTTTCTCCTGTTAATCTATCTTTTTGTTTGGGGGAATCTTAGCTGAGAACCTCAAAGGTTACAGGAGAAATTGTTTTTCCTCCTTTCTCATGACTTATGAACAGTAGTCCATGTAGGAGACATGGAGAAGAGTCAAAAAAGTCCCTAAGAAATGTATGAGCCTGTGGGGATCAACTCAACTGATGCATCTATATGGTATTATTGAGGGGTAATATTCAAAATGCTTAACTGCTGTTCAGCAGTGACAGCAATTGTACAGAAAATAAGTCTCTGCTTCTGTCAGTAATTTGTTTTCTGAACCTGGGTGGACCTAGGGAATTCCAACGGATGGACCAAGTCTGAGGCAGACAGATGGGCAACACTCAGAGGCTTGGAAGTTGGCCATTTACCTGCCCAATCAGAGGTATTTTAATGTTTTAACAATGTATGTGGTTTTGTCAATGCCTGCTGGCTACATTTCAGCCTAAGTAATAGAGAGCTAAGCATTAACAACTGGTCAGCACTTAAAGGTAACTATTTCATGATCAAAAACTATTCATATGTTCAATTTTTAAGGCATTTTAAATAAAAATAGGTAATTATAAATGTGTTGTGAAGGTGCTCTTGGAAAGTTAAAGAACTATCCACTTTCTTATAAAATTGCAATAATGATAAAGTGAAATAATGGAAGTGACTTTATTTTTAGTGTTATAATAGACTTTATGTTGTCTGATATCACTATTCTAGATAAAAGACACTTAGCCAGTTGTCAGTTATGGGATCACTCAATAGAGCTATCTTTACATTATATACTATCATCATCATCATCATCAGTTCTTCAAACCCCCCCCCCCAAGAATTATCTCATGGAGACTAATCCATCCAATGGAATAAGAATATATCTAATTTCTTTTTTTAAGATTTTATTTATTTATTAGAGAGAGCAGGAGAGAGAACATGAGCTGGGGGAGAGACAGAGGAGAGGGAGAGGCAGACTCCTCACTGAGCAGGGAGCCCAATGTGGAGCTCAATGCCAGGACCCCATAATCATGACCTGAGCTGAAGGCAGACACCCAACTGACTGACCCACCCAGGCACCCCTATATCCAGTTTCTTAAAAAAATGAGTATACACACATAAAATATTTTATGACATTAGGATGTGTGATATTGTGATTTATAATATGAAATATGTATTTGGTCTTCTTCCCCATTCTGACACGAAGCTCCAAAAACCCTTGTAATATGCTATGATGAGAGCAATAAAGTTGTAGTTTGTTATGGAATGAAGTAACTTTTGGACCCTATCTAAAGACTGGGGGTTCTAGTTGCCAAGGGAGCAACCAGAGCACATGATTAAAGGGTTGGAACTTTCAGTCCCCAGGGAGGGTGAATGGGGCAAGAAATTGAATCAGTCACCAATGGCCAGTGATAAAATCAACCATGACTATATGATGTAGCCTTCATAAAAACCCAAGTGGATGAGGTTTGGAGAGCTCCTGGGTTGGTGAACATATGCAGATGCAGGGAGAGTGGCATGCCTGGACAAGGCATGCACCCCTTCCCACATACCTGGTCCTATGCATCTCTACCATTTGGCATATCCTTTTATAATAAAATGTTTCTCCAAGTTTTGTGAACTGCTCTATCAGATTAATCAAACCTGAGGAGGGATTGTTGGAACATCCAACCTGTAGTAGTTCAGTCAGAAGCACAGGTAACAATCTGGACTTGTGATTGGCAACTGAAATGTGTGTGTGTGGGAGGGACATTCTGGTAGAACCAGGATGTGATGCTATCTCCAGGTAGATAGTGTCATAATTGAGCAGAGTTTCTACAATAAGATTTTTTATAACATATATTAGTAATAGGTGGTATATTTTTGCAGATTTGCTGTGTGAAATCTGTATGATTTTGGGTTCAATGTTCAAATTTTATTTAGGGAAAAAATTGTATAAAAGCATGAAGTTAGAAATCTTCCCAGAAGAAAAACTTAGAACATTTATGTCTCCAATAGAAGAATAATTAATTAGGGGCGCCTGGGTGGCTCAGTCGTTAAGCGTCTGCCTTCGGCTCAGGTCATGATCCCAGGGTCTTGGGATCGAGCCCCACATCGGGCTCCCTGCTCTGCAGGAAGCCTGCTTCGCTTCTCCCTCTGCCACTCCTCCTGCTTGTGTTCCCTCTCTCACTGTGTCTCTCTCTGTCAAATAAATAAATAAAATCTTTAAAAAAAAAAAAAGAAGAAGAAGAATTAATTAGCAAATGAAATTATGGGGCATCCACCCCTGAAATTTGAAGCTAAGTTTTAAACAAAGTTTGTATTTACTTTCATAGACAGATCTTCACAATATGCTCTTATGAAGCAGACAACCTTTCCAATTGATGTTCAAAACTAATGACATAAAACAGTGTATGTGTGTGTGGGTGTGTGTATTTAAATGCCTTTGTGGGGTATATGAAGAGATCTAGACGGAAGCATCAAACTGTAACTAATGGCTACCACTCGAGAGGATAGTAGGATTGGCAGGTGATCCATGGGGAAGGGAAAAAGGGTTTTAACACTTAAATCCATTCATTACATAGCGTTTGAATTATTTTGCAATAAGCAAAGAAATGCAATATATTTGTTATAAGAGTAATGAATAAAAATTAAATCCTACAGATGGTATATGATTCCCCAAACAATTACTGCAAAGAATTAAGAGTCTGCCTATATTGAAATGAAACCTCAAACTGGCAATGCTTCCTCTGTCACATACTGTCAAGGGAGTCACCCACACAGCCACTTTAAAATCCATTTCGAAAACACACCATGATGTTCCATCTTTAAAAATAAATATGTGATCTTTCCCAGTTTGAGAGAAATGATCCAGTGGCCCCAAATCGGAGTTGTATTTGGTGTTTTTCCGGGATGCAAATTTATTTCTGAAGGGCTATTTTACCCGTATCACAACAATCACTTGTCCTGAGTATGTTGGTGGGTGTTTACCTGAAGCGCATGGCCAGAATGGAGATTCTTGGTGAGGTGGCTGGAGGATAAAATGTGCAATGAAGAAGTGATAAGAATGGTCCTGCAGGTAATGATCATTTCCTTGAGCTGTCTGAAGACCGAGGATATGAATTTTCTGAGAGGAGTGCCCACTCAGCACAAACAGCCCCTTTAGTCAGTGGAAAATTTAGCAGCTGCTCTCTCAACTGAGTCACTTTTCACTCTCTGAAATACGTTGTCCTAATGAAACAACGGCAATAAGATGCCTGTTGCTGGGAATTTTGACTGAACTGTAGCATGGGACCTCAAAATGAAAAATTAAATAGAATGAATGAGACCAGGTACAAAAGGTAGGGTACAATAAAAGAAAATCATGAGGGAAGAAGGAAATTCTTAATACCTAAGTCAGTTTAAATTTCTCCTCCCCTAAAGTACTTATCTAGAGCCAATCATAAGCCAAATAAGTTTTTGTATGTAGCAGATATTTAAACTATGCTATTCTTTGCTTCATTTTATTTCTTGCTCTAGAGCCTGTAGGACACAGAAGAATAATAAAGTTTGTTAATTAATCCCCAGCCCTGCATCTAGTTTTCATGGAATGATTAACACTTCATCTAAAGTATGTCTTCTAAACCTGGCCTATAAGATCTGGCTTCTCTTGATTCTCTATTCTTGTCTTCCACATTTTCTTTTTAATTTTCCTTCATTAGCATTCAGTCATTCTGGTCTCCTTCCGGTTCCTGGGACATGCCGCGCGATCGTTCCTGTCTCACAATACTTAGATTTCCTATTCTGCCTGCCTAAACTATTCTTTCTCTAGATCTTTGCATAAGTGATTCTTTTGGTCATTCCTGACATTGATCAGATGTCATCTCCCCCAGAGAGACTTCTCATTAATGTCTGTCACACAGTCTCTCTTCTATTATTTTAATTTCTTCAAAACACAGATCGTTTTCTGAAAATAACGTTTATTGTTTATTTTCTGATTCCCCCAATGCAGTATTAAGATTGGGAGATCAGGTACTCTGTTTTGTGAACTACTTTATGACCAGATTTTGGGACATCTATTGATAAAAATCTGATGAATGAATTAATATAAAATAATTATTAATTATGATTTAAAAGGAAAACATTGCCTTTCAGAGATAACAGATGAAGTAAAGTTAGAGACAGGAGGCCAGAGTAAACTTGGCAGGAAAACCAAAATAAAGAATGTTTGATAAAAAATTTTAAAAATCCAGAACTTGGGCGCCTGGGTGGCTCAGCTGGTTAAGCAACTGCCTTCGGCTCAGGTCATGATCCTAGACTCCCGGGATCGAGACCCGCATCAGGCTCCCTCCTCAGCAGGGAGAAGCCCTGCTTCTCCCTCTGACCCTCTTCCCTCTCGTGCTCTCTCTCTATCTCATTCTCTCTCTCAAATAAATAAAATCTTTAAAAAAAAAATCCAGAACTTATTAAATAGAGCTTTTAAACTCTGGGATCTACTTTGAGGATCACTGTGTGGGAAGACCCACAAGACCCAGCTTAGTTCTAGGTGGAAAATTCTTAAACATTTACACATGAATTAAAAGATCTTTGCAGTAGATCAATTATGTTATGAAGTATGAGCTCTTAATCGCCTCTCACATCTACTCCTGAATCCATCTTTTACTATTTTCCCTTATTTCCCAAAAATAAGGCATCTAATTCTAGTATCTGTATCTGGCAAGGAAAGGGCAAAAAGTGGGGGCGGGGGGGATAGATTTCTAACTCTAGTGGGATCACGATGGCCACTTTGTCAAATACAGTTAGGTAGCATAGCAGTTTCACTTCCAATTAGAAGTAAGTAAGAATCACCTGCTCTTGAAAGGAAGAAAAAAAATACAATCTGAGAAACTGTGATGAAACTGTCATGCTCTAAAAGTCACAGAGGACTCTGGAGACAAAGGTATTATTATGGATAAGAACAAGTCTTCTTTGGTAAAGAAAGAACTCCTTCTCTTCGACAAGTGAATAAAGAGGGTAAATGTGGTTAAAATGATTCAGTAACCAAACTACCCTACCAGTGGTTCTTTTTGTCACCTTTAATCACAACCCAGGTAGCTTCTAAAAGGAGACCTAATCATGACTACCTATTGTTACTGAAATTGAGAAGGAGTCCTTAGAGTTTTCTGATGTTTAACGTAGATCCAGAAACACTGCTGATGTTAAGTATATCCATTTAAAGATACCACAGCAATCCAGATTTTTCTTTAGGATATCATTTCCACAAGAAAAGATACCATTATCTGAAACAAATTACTTTGTGATTGAAAAGGGAGAGTTGGTTTAAATTATTATTGGCACAGTATATGCATTTAAAAATTTATTGACTCCCCCTAACAATATGTACTCATTCAGATGTCACAGTCACACGAATGTCACATGCTTACTCAGACCTGGTGCATGCCTGGGTGATGCAACTGCTGAATCTTTATCTTCTTGTGCAATCAGCTTCCTATCACAGAGAACTGCATTTTTTTTTTCTTTCCTTCTACAGTTAATAGAAATTGGCTTCTT
Organism: Callorhinus ursinus; assembly: GCF_003265705.2. NCBI lineage: Eukaryota > Metazoa > Chordata > Mammalia > Carnivora > Otariidae > Callorhinus > Callorhinus ursinus. The sequence continues at coordinate 10,749,788 of NW_027397083.1, forward strand.
GCCTTCAAGGGGGTAATCTCTTCAGTTGTTGTAAGCTTTCACATTACTTTCTCATGACAGTTTTTTTTTTTTCTATAGATATTTGATAGAGACCAAGTTTAAATAATGGAAACTCATTAATTTATCTCCAAGGGATGGCACTTCTTGGCAATCATCTTAAGTCCTTGAATATAGTTCAAGGTTCTTTTCGCCATACCATTTGTCAGCTCTCTTCCTTTACCCAACCTCTCTCTCCTTCCCACCATATTTACATATCACGCATACCTGTCCTAAACTTCTTAGAATTATATAGTCCAAATCAATAACAATGGCTTCAATGACATTACATCCAGATACATTAAAAGGCCAATGAATTATAACTCTTTACTATATTGCAAAGATTCTTGTTAGCTGTTACCTTCATCTCTGCACTCAGACTGAATATAAGAGACCTATTGGAAACACCTATGCAAGCAATGACACTGACCTCTCTTTTCAGAGGTCTTTCTTTGTTTCTGTTTTCCCCCACCAAGAGATAACTGTTACTAGGCGTTAAGTTTGAACAGCAGGGACATCGTTCCCTGCTGCTGCCAATCAGGTACCCTTCATTAGATCCTTATCTAATTAGTATTCCTTTAAAAATTAAACTTATTATGTATGCAGTGATCTCTCACTCTTCACTGTTCTAAAAGTCAGCTTCCAACATATTGTTTGTACCTTCACCATATGTTGGAGTCATTAGATAATTTCCATCTTGCAAAGACTTTGCAGGACTTCCATCTTGCAAAGACTTTGCAGGAAAGATGCATATACATTTTTACATTTAAAATGGTCTGACTTAAGAGACTAATTAGCAATGCCATTTTTTTGTGTAGAAATTAGCATATCTGTTATCTTATTAACTAGCTTGAATATCAATGGCACTTCACAATGTAAAGCATATCTCTGAAGTATTGTTCTGACATTTCAGGTTGGTCTCTGACAGGCAGGCCGACTTAATCTGTCAGGTTTTACATGGTTGAAAATCAGGGATTTGGCACTTTAAATGTTTGAATTGGCCAAAGGTGCTGGTTTATTTTGAGGGCAAATCTTACTTGCTTATAATTACTTGTACTCATTTGGTTGAATCAAGTAAATATTCTTTTGCCAAGTGCAATCAATGTGGGATGTGTTCATAGGAATGTTTGGTTTCAGAGGTCCCAAGGCACATGAATGAGTTTACTCTAGAATATGGTATTATGGCCCGCTGGGAGAAAAACTTGCCTTTGGCAGAGAATGCAAACAGGCAAGTATATATATTACTCAGCATCCAGAAAAATGGGTGAAAACATGGGAAAAATTTTCATTTGAACTAGTGTAATGGCCAAAACAAATCTAAATAAGGTTTTGTTGTATATGAAAACTCTGGACCAACTCTGCTAGAGTGTCCCTCCTTTCAATAGGAATATTTTAATCTGCCATCACTTAGAGCTCTGCTATCAGGAGAAATGTTGAGAATAAGGTTTTATTGGTGTTTTTAAAAATGCCTGTATTCATATATGCGTGCAATCTATTGATTGGTTATAAGTGGTGTGATAAAGTCAGCCCTAGCTAGTAATGCTTTAAGAGGATCACCACTTCTCTTCATGAAGTGTTAAACATTATAACAAAAACAAGAATAATAGAGGATAAGCCAGGTCAGTCATTTCGAAGCCAGGTGGCACATGCAGGACGAAGATGTATAGCCATTGGTGTGAGGTAGATGCTGTAAAATCTACAGGAAAATGGCAGGAATTGGGACTGGATATTTGACACAGCAGAGCAATTCATGATCCAGAGGCAATTGCACATGTAGAGAGATCTGTGAGTGACACTCCAAGAGTTTCTGAGGGCACAAGAAGCAAAAATCAACTTCCTTAGCCCTGCATTTTATGGCTAGTTATTCAGGCACAATAGTTTCTCTGATGCTAACATTCTGTAATAAAAGCTCTTGCTTTAGATTGATGAGCCTAGAGAAGATACTTCCCCTTGTTTTCTGAGCATTGAATAGTATCTGGTCCAAAAAACTCCAACCACTCTTGAGCTCTTACAGCCAGCTATTAGTTTTCATTCTAGAGGTGGTTACTTCTAGGGAAAGAAAAGAATATAAGAACTAAATTTGGTTTCTACTGTAAGTTGGATGGCTGGATATGCCTTTACATTTTATCTCTCCACTTATAAATCCCATTGAATGAGGGTAAAAATGTACAAACAGGAATAAAACCTTAAACATATGAATTGGAGAATGGAACATCAGAATATCCAGAAATTTTGGTGACTCCTAAAAACAAAAAGCAGATGAAATATATCAAAGATTAAAAAATAGTTACTGCTACCTAACATCTAGAGAATATTCAAGCAAATGGCCTTTAACTGCTCTATTTTCATGCTGAAATTGTAAAAGCAATATTTGTGTCAGTTTAAAGTGATCAATATACTCTAAAAATTGAATGATATATTTGGACCAGACTGACAAGTATCTAGTATATATTTTAGCTTCTGAGAATAGAATCACTCATAGTTTAGTCTACCTGTCTCCTGCCCAACTAAAAGCTAAAACTGACAATGCTCTTCAGTAAAAGATCTGAAGATCAGTAGAGAAAACCCATAGAGAAACTCCAGTGGAAGGCTATAGTAGATTTCTATTGCTTCTGCAGCTACTTACCGCAAACTTGATGGCTTAAGATAACCACACACATTTATTATTATCATTCAGTTCTATAGGCTAGAAGTTCAAAATGGGTCTCAGTGGTCTAAAATCAAGAAGTTAACAGGGTTGCATTTCTTCTGGAGGCTCTAGAGAAGAATTTGGTTCCTAGATTTGTTCTTATTGTTGTTGTTTTTCTGGCTTCTGGAGGTCACCTGAATTCTTTACCTGCCACTTTTAAATTCAACAATGGCCAGCAGAGTCTTTTTTACACTACATTATTCTGGCATTCTTCTGCTTTTACATTTAAGGACCCTTGTAATTACATTGGACCTACCAGAAAACTCAGGATTATCTCTCTACTTTAAGCTCAGCTGATTAGCAACATTAATCCCATTTGTTACTTTAATTCCCCTTTGCCATCATGTATTATAACATATTCAAGGTTCCATGGATTAGTACATGGACATCTTTCAGAAGCCATTATTCTACCTACCACAAGGGCTAAATGAATAAACTAACCTTGTACTTTGTTATTAAACATGAATAAAAAAAAAATATTATTTTGGAAATAGAGTGAAAATATCAGGATCTAAGTCAATAAATGAAACAATTGATGACAAAAGAAACAGTAATAATTCAGAAAGCACAATTTAAATGCATACATATACATAAACATATGTTGTATATGTAAATATATATAATGTTTTCAGGAAAAATTTGAGAAGATATTGCAGTCGTAAAACAAGAATAGACTAAAATGAAAAAGGAGCAATCACAAAGTAAAACAGTGTCCTTATAATTAAAAATGTAACATTCAATAATGAAAGAAAAGTTGGATAAAAAGTTGAGAAATTTCCTAAAACTATAAAGTGAAATGACACAGCTATGAAAAATAAAAACCAAATAATCTGAAAACTGATAGGTTAGTTCAGGAGGAACAAACTGTTTAGTTGGAAATTGAGAAAGATTAGAGAAAAGAAAATTTATAGGGAAAGAAATGTAGAATAATAAGTTTCCTCCTGGTTTCCTTCCCTTCATCATTTTGCTCTCAATCTCCCTTCATTATTTTTCTTCATTCTATAGCCCTAACAACCATCTGTGATTCTACATGGCAACCTGATTACTTATTTTCTCTGTGACTCAGTTAGAATGTAAAATCCATGAACAGGAAATTTGATTATTTTGCACCCTAATGTAAAACTCTCACTTAGAATTATGCTTGCCACATAATAGCTCAATAAATTTTAATTAGATGAATGAATGAATTTTTGCTTACAGTAAGTTGTGTCTGAGGAAAAAATACCCCTTTTGTCCCTTTTCTGCTTCCCACTTCTGTTGACATGAAATGAACAAAACTTTTAGAATCTCTAAAAGTAAGAAAGAGAGTTTTATCTGAACCCAGGTTGAAACAGCTGCCGGAGAAACACACTCTTCACAGGGAAACGAACAGTTTTCACAGAGTTATGTACTTTTTGCATCTTGTAGAAGCTCAAAAGATGATAGATTAGCATATAGGCAGGAATCACAAGTTTTATCATAAGGTAATGTAGGGAGTAGGAGAACTGATTGATATTTCAAGGACAAGAGAGTTTTCCTTTAGGCTACTCATTCGCGAAGCATATGTACAATGCATGAATGGTAGACCATAAATTAGGCCTTTGGTTTGAAAAAAGTTTATATACAGTCATGCTGATTTAGGAAGTAATCTAAAATGGCTTCCCTTGTGTATTAGGCCTTTAGAGAGTTTTTCTCTCATCTCTTGTACCACTTCTATTCCAGAGAATTTGCAATTCTATTATAAAGCCAACATTTAGACTTGTCTTTAGATCTTTAGGATTCTGTGGTGCTATTTTTAATGTTTATATGCTCTAGAATTTAAGTTAAAAGAGTGGCATGTTTGTTGAGTGTCAAATGAAAACTTATTTGGACACTTTTATAGGTACCCAGCACTCAAGTATGTCTTTGAAGGGGAAATCAAGGTAATATTTCAATCCTTAGATTTACATTCAGAGCTTCAATAACTTGAAATTTTTCAAGAGTAGACACTTAGTTTGACAGCAGTGTTGAGGGGGGTGGAGAAAAAATAATTTTCTCTCTACCTTTCTAGGTTCTTGGTTGAGGACTCCCTCCCCTATAATAAAAAGGCTAATTGACAGAAGAAAAACAAACAAAAGTTTAATAACATATATACTCCTGGACACATGGAAGGTGCCCAGGAAAACTGAGTAACTCTCTGGAATGGTCCAAGCCACCACTTTAAATACCATTACCAGCTAATGATAAAAGATGTTGTAGAGGGTCAGGAATCCAGTTTGGAAGGCTGTCAGGACAAGCACAGTAAGCAAGGGTAAAGATCTGATGCAGATTTTGGTGCCTGTCTTCGCCAGTGATAAAATTTCTAGAGATTTAGACCTCCTCCTCTTCCTAGTACAGGGAGGGAGACAGGCTTGCAAATGGAGATTTCCCTCACAAATGTAAAATTCTTTTACAGAAGGTTAACTTCTACTTGGTTTTCAGAGCTTCTCCAGTATCTGTTTTTTAAAATAATCAACTCCAGATAAACCTTATGCCAAAGAGACATATTTTGGTGTGGCAAAATCTGTTCCCCTTCATTATAGGGTAATAAGAGGAAATTATAAAATCCTCAGAGCCATCAAAATATTTTCTGAAATTATCAGTAATGGAGGATAGTTGGAAGAAAGGCACACAGGGACAAGGGGCCCCTGTTCTAGGAGGAAACTACCCTTAAAAAGGAAAAGACCCCATCCTGTTATTCAACACCACTCTGGAAGGAGCCCTCCACCTTTTTCCATGTGAACAACTACCTAATAGGTAGATGAGCTTGTAGACAAAAACCTGTTTGGGTGACAGGCACAAGGAGGGTTAATCAGGTTAAAACAGCTGGCCAATAATCTCATAAGAACGCCTAGAATTAGAAATTCCAATGATAACCCTCTCTGATCCCCTCCCTTTTTGGGAGTTTTGTACTATTGCTCAATAAACTTTGCTTTGCTGCCCATCACTCTTCCTCTGGTCTACCTTTTCATTCTTTGAAGGGGCATGACAAAGAATGGCAGGCACTAAAGGAAAAGAAACACTGAAACATCAGGGCCCTGCTTAATATTGTTAAAAAACAAAAATTCAACTAATTAAATTTGAAAATCTAATTGGCTTTATTAAAGATTCACAAATCAGCAGCATCCCATCTAGCAAATAGAAAATAGCTCTGAGCAACTATACAAAATGGAAGGCCTTTATAGGCAGAAATTAGTCAGGATGAGAATATTATTAGCAAAAGAAAATGAAGGATTGGTTCAGATAAGATCACCTTCCCTGAGGGGGAAAGGGCAGATGCCTTAATCATGCAGATTACCTCACTGGTTGCTGATCAGAAAATTCCAGACTGATTGGTTTAAAATTCCACTCCTGGGAAAGGCTGCAACTGCAGTGGGGTTAGGTATGAATTCTTGGTAGGAGTTAGCAAAAGCGATTCCATTTTGGACCTGACTTTTTTGGTTATTGTTGTTTTGTTTTTTAACACTATCTTTTAGTCCTATTAAGTCAAAGAATCACTAAATTGGTTTATCTGGAAGGTATATGATCCTTAAGGGCTGTGCCATGAACAAATATTTTACCCAACCTAATTTTGGGTTGGTAGACATGCTGGAAATGATATATGACAGTATCTGTGTTCTCTTCCTTGTTGTTAGCTAAGCCTAAAGTATGAAAATTGCAGCCCCTCCACCACAGGCTCATTTTTAGCAAGATTGTCTAGTTAGGCTAAAGATGATAAGAGGCATATTATTGTTAATTATATTTTTTTTGCTTGTTTGTTGTTTTTAAAAATTGGTATAAGTGATGAATTTGAGAAGATACTACTTGGGCATGTTATAATCCTAATCCGTTTAAGAGTTATGACATAGTTCTACCAGTGAGAATCAAATTAATTGTTCGCATCAGGCATTTTTAAAAAATCCATTTTTTGAACACCATATAACTCATCTTACTCTTATTAGAGTATATATCCCCTTCCCAGAGCAATAGTTAGTATTAAACATCTCTTTACTCTTTACTCTTCAAGCCTCACTTCTAAAAAAAAAAAAAAAAAAAAGACATTTCTAAACTTCCTTCGATCTGTCTACTAATCTTTAACTCTTACTCACTAATTTACCCAATTCTCATCAAGCCCTTATCTAAAACTATGCCTTAAAACCTTTATTAGTATCTTACCTTCACACCCCTGTCCCAAACACTGCTAAGATTCTGCCAAGGTAGTATGTCAGTCTTACTTTATCACCAGTTTATTTTTGTAATTGGTCCATAGAAGCCTGCATTATTATTTTAATTATCAATGACAAAGAAAAATTTGCCAATAATTAAACTATAAATTTTGTTATTATTTAGAATTTTTGTTTCATTCTTATAAAATCAGCTGAGTCAGATTTATTTGAACATTGATGTATCATGTATCATCACTCTTGTACGTGTAAAAAGGAAAAGCAAGTAAAGTAAATAGGTTAATGTATTCTTAAATATCTTCACATTTAAGATACATCTGGTTTTAAGATATGTAAAAATATAAATAATGTGTCACTTAGATTTGAAGAAAAGTCTCCCTGAAACTCCCAGTTGCCAATCTAACTCTCAGGACACATCGGCTAATCCTCTTAATGCCTCTACAGAGATCCCGTTTGCCTCAAAGAGACTCATTTACGTTGAGAGAGCCTTGAGTCTGGGACAGAGCGATCTTGACTGAAGAATTCCTGATGGCAGGGCCCATGCTCTCTCCAGCCTTTAATAGAACTGACTTCTTGGAGTCTCACAGTTGTGGGGCTTGCATATTCCATCATGCTTCCCTTATTTCTGTCAATTCTTGGGAGCTGAAATAAAAATGTGTTGGACTGTAATCTTCCATATAGTTCCTTTAATGTCAGGAACTGAGAGAAGGTGGGAAGAGGTAAAAATGAGTATATGTGCTTTAATAATTTTTTTAATGCAAATCATTATCTTAGGGCATGATAAGCAGAGGAGGTTTTGCAGGAATATTCAGAGGACAAGAGAAGATGTCTTTGGCAGGAATAGGAAAAGAGATGTGAATCACGAGGTAATTTTTCATCTTTCTCTCTCACCTCCCTTCCATAAATATACTTTAAGATAATATCTTATTTTCCTGTCTTCTCATTAAGTGCATAAAGAGCTTTTGGAGATACAGTATTTCATCATTTGAATAAGTCTGAATAAATGCCTAGACTTAGGACCATATTGAAGGCAGACTTACATTTAAAAGACCCCCACTGAGGAATCAGTAAAGGCCTGTTCAGTACTTTTGGCAAGTTGCTCTAAAGGAGGACCATGACATCATAAGTCAGAAATGATCACAAGGTGTGAATACTAAAACATAAGACAGGGGTTACCTTTTAGAGAATGCAAATGTGACCCAGAAATAGGCTGAACAACTTTTCCCGACTGTATTTTTTGAAATAGTTATTTAATATATTTTTGAGCATTTTTTTTATAATGACAGTACTCTGATCTTTGGACAAAACAGGTCTGAGTCACTTGCAGAGACTAGAAATTGAAAGTTTAATATGAAGCCCATGTCTAATTGCACTCACCATCATTCCACTCACATAAGGGATATACTGGAACACAGGAGAAGAGAGAGAAGATAGCAATTTATTGCATATTCAGCAAAAGAGGATATTTTTCTGTCCAGGCCTTGAAAATACAACAGACTCCTACTGTTATGGTAGAACATATAAAAATGAAGAAAATAGGAAAGGTTAGTTAAAGGAGTTTTTTTTTTTTTCAATTCTAAGAGATTCCCTTCAAAGTGGGTGTGGAAGTTTCCTTCCCTTGAAGCCCTTTAACAGAGAAGTCAGGATCTTCACACATGAGATGCATAATTTCTTTTGGTAGTGTAAACACAAAAATATATTATTGTGTAGACAGAAGTCTCTACTCACTCAGGGAAATTATTGGCCAGGAAGTCAAAGGATACGACTTTGACTAAGGAGAGGTACCTCTACTTCAAAGTAAGTAGTCCTTAGGAAATGTAATAGGATAGAGGAAGTTAGCAGCCAAGAGGGGAGAAGCAAGAAGAGAATAATAAGTATAAACTCATCAAGATGGAGTCCAATAAAAGAATAATTATTGAATGGAGAAAGAAGCAGCAACCATATAAAACAAAAGGAAAGAAAATAATGAGAGGGAGAAAAAAATACTGTTTATGAAAGGCCTCGAATTCAAATGCATAACGATCTGTAGTCAATGGACCATAGCCCTGGTAACCTATAACTGGAATAGCAAGACTAAGGTGACATGAACTCTAGTCATCCCAAGAAAGAACATAAAAATCGCAAACTAAGTTAAAGAAGATAGGACAATACAACTGAGGTGATGATCTGTTCTTTATGGGATGGCTGGAAGAGATGCACTTTTGTTTTTTGTTTTGTTTTGTTTGATCTGCCAATACCTTCTTGGAAACCACTCCTCTCCCTTCGAAAATAAACATGTTTTATCCCTTATTCATTTAGTTCGGTGTTGACTCCGCCTTTCCTGAGTCCCCAAAACTTATACTGTCCTGACCAATTTAAACCCTCTATATTCCTGGCTACATTCAGGGATTGGTGTGTGACTCAAGCCAGGGAAGTCAGAAGTTTGCAAAGGTTTTCACCTGACTGATTAATCCAGACAACCATGTCTTTTTCCTCTAGGTTCTCTACTGCGGGAGCATATTAGACTTGGAGAGTATGTATATGAGCAATAGAAACAAAGAGGGATTTAATGCCATGATGTGTGACCTTTGATTCATACCTGAAGCTGTCCTACTGAGAAAATTCAGTGCTGTGAGCTGATCTATTCTTTCTCGTTCAACTTGAGATAGCATAAATTCAGTTCTTATGTTTGCTTTGGGAAGTGTACATACTTAATGACATTTTGGTGATTAATGGTGATAAAATACATGGATGAGAAAACAAGTTCTGCTTTACTGAAAGCCTATATAATGGGCATTTTATTTTCTTCTTCAGGGCTTTACTCCAGAATTCACATTTTGCTTTAATGTCTACCATCTAATAAAAATGCTCTTTCAGTCTTATTTCCAAACCCATTTCCAGCCTCCACCTAGTTGTTTGCTTTTATACACACACACACACACACACACACACACACACACACACACCCCTCAACAGAATTGTCTACATATAGCTTCTTCAATTAATGAACTCTATTCACGGGTGCCTGGGTGGCTCAGTTGGTTAAGCGACTGCCTTCGGCTCAGGTCATGATCCTGGAGTCCCTGGATCAAGTCCTGCATCGGGCTCCCTGCTGAGCGGGGAGTCTGCTTCTCCCTCTGACCCTCCCCGCTCTCATGTGCTTTCTCTCTCTCTCATTCTCTCTCTCAAATAAATAAATAAAATCTTTTAAAAATAAATAAATAAATAAACTCTTCTTCACTTTTTAACCCACTCCAATTTACTTATATCCTTGCTACTCAACTAAAATCACCTCATTAATGCAACAGAAACTACCATGATGACAAACCATTAGTCAACTTCATCCTCAGATCCTCTTCTTAAACTCTCAGCAGCATTCAAATAGTTTTTCGTATTTTTCTTAGGAGCAAACTCTTCTATCGAGCTTCCTCTGTACCAAAAGTGTTCTAAGTGCATTAGGTATATTAGTTCATTTAATCCTCACAACCACACTTTGAGGCCGGTAAGATTGTCATCCCTGTTTTACGAAAGAGGAGATTGAATATCACAAGAGAGGAAGTAATTTTCCCATGACCATCCCAGCTGCTTGGTGGAGATTGGATTAGAATCCAGACATTTTGGTTGCAGTCTGTCCTCTTAAACTCTACATCATACTTTCCTCTTATTTATCTCATACTAACTTTTTAGAAACACTTCTCCTAGTTTCTGGCACGTTACAACTTGCTAATTTTTTTTTTAATCAGATACTCTTCTGTTCTTTCTCTCTCTCTCTCTCTCTCTCTCTCTCTCTTTTCCTATAGTTGATCTCTAAATTTTGGAATGCCCCAGAGTTCATTTTAAATCATGCTTCCCTATATAATCTCTTTAGTCAATCTCATCCAGTTTTATACTTAGAATATTAGCAGTTTACTTTTGACTCCCAAATCTATGTTACCATTTTTGAGATAACCTGGAATGCCAGACTCATCTTCTCTTTGAAGTATAACATCATAAATACAGTGAGTTTATGTCTTCAAGCCCAGCAACCCCCATTACAATGAAATATATCAAGGAAAACATATTTCTTCCAGAGAATTTTCCTACCTTCGTAAGTGGCAACATCACCCAATGAGATCTTTAAGCTAAAAAACTTGGAGTCACCTTTGTTTCCTTTTTCTCATCGTTCATAAGCAATCCATCTATACCTGTTGGTTTTGCCTCCAAAATTAAGATAGATTTCTTTTACTTCTATCTCTAGTGCTACTACATGACTGGTTAACCCCTGACTCTCAACCAGTCTCCCTGTTTCTGTGCTTGTCTCTTGACAATATTTTCTCCTTATTTTTAAAAAGAAAATCAAATATGTCACCCACCACTGCTTTCATTAAGCCTCTCAGTGGCTTCCCTTGAATTCAGAATAATATTAAACTCTATATGATGTTTGTATATGTTTTGTCTTCTGCCTCCATTTCCCATCTGATCTCCTTCAATATTTACTTCATTCCAGGCATACTTCTTTGCTGATCTTCAAATATGTCATTTGTTCCACATTCAGACTCTTGACACTTTCTATGTTTCTCTCTGGATGGCATTTACTCATCTTTCCAAGCCCCAGCTCAAAAGCAACCTCCTCAGAGCCACTTCCTGCAACATTCTAATTACTCTTTATCAGATAAGCCTATTTGTTTTCTTATTAGTGCCACCACAGTTTGTACATTGTCTATTTATTTGTACTTACTGATTTATTTGCTATCTCCTAAAGACAAGAATAAAAGTTCCATGGAGGCAGACATCGTTTTTTTCACAATTTTATCTCCTATACCTAGGATAATGCTAGCCACGAAAATAATTACTTTTTAATGAATAAATGAATACATGGATAAAAAGGATTTTATTAAGTTAATATAATTAACTTTCACAATAGGCCTATGAGACAGAGACCAAGGTCTATTTTTTTTTTCCATTTTGTTATTTATTTATTTTGACAAGACACAGATCTCATAAAGGTTAAAGCTGTGACTACAATTCTGGCATAGATCATTTTTCTTACCCACTTCACGATTTTATTTATATGTGTGGATATGTGTGTGTGTATACACACACACACACACACACACACATTTAATCTGTTTAAATAGAGAATTTGCCAGTTTAGGAGGGGGGAATTGTGATACTATATAGTATGTGTAGCCCAAGTGTCCTTAAAGTTTTCCAGTCTTCTGTGGTACCCCATTACTTAAGTATCCAAAAAACAAGACAAATAAACAGACACAAGCTCAAACCTGGCATCCTACGTGACTGCTGGAATAAAAATAAAAGTAATGATGATAACAATATATTAATAGTAGCTAACACATACATAGTGTTGACTATGTGTCAAGCATTATTCTAAGAACTGTGCATGCTTAAATACTCATGCAACTTAAATTCATTCTCTCAAATATTTTCAAAGCCTCCATGGAAAGTGTCAATAAATCTTAACCTGTGACCACCTTTTAGTTTGAATAGTTGTTCTAGGTCTTCTATTTCACTCTCTCCTCCCCAACATCTTGCCACATAGTCCTTCAGCAATTTCTTTTTTTTTTTTTTAAGATTTCATTTATTTATTTGTCAGAGAAAGAGAGAGAGAACAAAAGCAGGGGGAGCAGCAGGCAGAGGAAGAAGCAGGCTCCCTGCTGAGCAAGGAGCCTGATGCCGGACTGGGATTACGACCTGAGCCGAAGGCAGATGCTTAACCAACTGAGCCACCCAGGTGCCCCTTCAGTGATTTCCACATGCTTTCCTTTAAAATAGTGCTACAGCTTCCATGCTCATTTCTTCAAAATATATAACAAAAGGCTCTAAAGACTTATCAAATTTCACTAAGGATCTGGAATACTTGGAAGACACCCAAGAAAAGAGAAGAGAAAAAAACTGATTAGATACCACTGCTCCAAAATCCATTAGCTAAATACATGGTAAACGGTGCTTACTAGATCTCTCTATTCTGTGTTGGCAAGGCACATCTCTATTCATTTCAGCTTTGGGGGTTTAATTTGCAAGTGATGTGTAAATAAACCGAAACTTAAGGATTATGACTGATTATTTCATCTCACCAGTTAATGGCAAGGGTGTTGAGCTCACCTTGTCTGAGTTCAGTAAAATATTGCAGTCTTGTGAGGGAATGTGTTGCTTAGGATTTAGGGGAAAACATTCAGTTGTACGGATTGAGACATTTTGTTAGGTGATGTACAGCTAACACATAGTTAGTTACCCTAGAGATCTTAAGGTTTTTGGAAGGAGATTAAGAAAAGTTTGTACCTGTTTGCACATCACATGTCATTCACAGGAGTTGTACTAAATTCAAGAAGGTTAGACATGAAAGTAAAGCATGAGCAACTTGAACCAAGTGTCTAGTTTGTGAACTCTTGCTCCTTTATTTCTCGTCTAAGAAAATTTCTTGATTCAATTTATAAACTAGAGATTATTGCCACCCCACTCCTTCAAAAGGAGTTATTGTCTGAACAGGAATATACACCTTTTAACCATATCTTTAACATAATCATCTTAAATACAAATACACACCTCTTCAAACTATTTTGTTTCACAGCTTACATTATTCCATACCATTTTCTTAAGGCTATTAATAAACAGTACCCTAAGAAAAGCAACATATTTTGAAGCAATTGATGTGTACTGATCGTTTGTATTGACATGGACTAATTTGTGAATTTTATGGCAACCTAGTATTTTATTCTACAGAGACCTAGTCAATGGTGAATATGTAAGTTAGCTGTTGAAAGAAAGAAAGAAAGAAAGAAAGAAAGAAAGAAAGAAAGAAAGAA
>NW_027397083.1:10763464-10947260 GCF_003265705.2 Callorhinus ursinus
GAAAGAAAGAAAGAAAGAAAGAAAGAAAGAAAGAAAGAAAGAAAGAAAGAAAGAAAGAAAGAAAGAAAGGAAGAAAGGAAGAAAGAAAGAAAAAGAAAAAAGAACAAGAACAAGAAAGGAAAGGGGGAGGGAGAGAGAGAAAAGAAAGAGTAAGAGACAGCTTTAGAGAAATTCAGATGTTTTATGAAAATCTGATCAAACTCTAATACAAAGCATAAAATGATGATTACTTAAAATATGATATTGAGGGGCGCCTGGGTGGCTCTGATGGTTAAGCATCTGCCTTCAGCTCAGGTCAGGATCCCAGGCTCCTGGGATTGAGCCCCGCATCGGGCTCGTGGCTCAGCGGGGAGCCTGCTTCTCCCTCTGCCTCTGCTTCTCCCCCTGCTCATGCTCTCTCTCTCATTCTCTATCTCTGTGTCTCAAATGAATAAATAAAATTTTTTAAAAAGTTAAAAAATAATAAAATAAAATATGATATTGAATATCAAATTTTAGTGTATTTTACAATCGTTAACTTCAGATGAAAACAAAATTTTGACACATTAAACATAAAAAATTTTTTAAGAGTTTCATCACTGTTTAGAATTCTTAAATTCTTCACAAAAAGAACCAAATTTAACTATTTTTGACTGCTGTGGTTTACAATCACTACAGTTCAAAGGCAGCAACTAGACTGGTATATGATTCAAGTCATCCTCTGCAAGATAGGTTTCAATAAATATTTGTGGATTTATGTTTAAGGAAAGTGTGTCATTTTATGGAGTTAAAACTTCAGATAAAAGTAGATTGTAGAAATATAAAAAATAAAATTTGAAGTGATTATTTTGGGAAATGCTGGGATAAAACTAAAATGCTCACTGATAATGGAAGTATATAAATAGTTCCTTAAAAATTAAACTAGTTAATATGTCAATTGGAAGTTGCAACCCTGTTATGAAAATCTGATTTATTTGTTCATTTTATTTATCTATCTATTTATTTATTTATTTATAATCTTTGCTCTGAATTTTTTTTACAATAATTGAAAAATACCTAACCTTTGTTTCAATGTATAGTTTAAATTTTCAGGTTCGATTTAATGCACTGCTAAGTCTTCTAAATTTAAGGCAGAATTCTTTGTAATCATATAGCCTAGATTTCCAAAAGAAGTGAGAATCATAAATATTGTTATTTTAGGAGATTAATTCTGATTTATTTTCACAGATCTTTGAAGCCCTGATATATATTGTTTTAATGCATTCATTCATTCAAAAATCTTAGGAAGTGTGTACTAGATTAAACTACCATGTCTCTTTTTGTGAGAGATCAAAGGCTTGGTAATCCCTACCTTAGAGGAATTTATTTAAATCAAGAAATATGGTGTGGATGGAGCAATCTAACTGAATTTGAATGATTTCAGAATTCTTTAATGAAAATGAATTTGTGATATGATCAAATTAATAGTTAGTGGAGAGGAAATGGAATACATTTAAGATGCTACAATTTGTATGTACCCAAAGCATTTGAACTGTTGAGAGTTCTAGAAGCTTGACAGGTGGGTATTTCAAATGAAGTTGACCACAGCTGAAAGACACATAAACCTATAAAAGTTATTGTGCATGTTCTAGAATTACAGAATAAATTAAATTAAATCAAAATATTTTCTTCAAGAATTTGATTTATGTCTTCTAAAGTTATGACCAAAATTCAAAGATACAGAAAATATATTCAGATTTTCTTTGATCAGATAATAAAAATGGTATTCTACTTTGACATAATAAATACACCAAATTAAAGGGAGCTATTGAGTTTAAAAAAAAAAAAGATGTTTACACAGAATCTAGCTATCAGAAGAAAGAAATTTTTGTGTAAGGGAAACAGAACTAGCCTCTGTATTAGAATTGACCTAAAGGCATAATTTTGTTCAGCTATGCATATCAGGAATGATTATACCTTCCTTAGAGCCTCAGAAATTAGCTTTACTTTGTCTCAGGTAGTCAAGAGACCAAGAAATCAGTTTAAATAGGAGGAAGGCAAAAGGGAGGTGGGAAGCATTGTATAGCAAGAATCATAACCAATGTCAGCAAGAATTTGATTTGCAATTGACACTGCCACAGCAAAGATTATCAGTTCTCCCCATGTTCTTGCACAAGACTTGGAGTTACTAGAGAACTCATAATGATTCATGAACCTTGATCATGAGAGTAAAGAATCTCTGCACTACTTTCCACCAAAATTATATAAACTGGGAGCTTCCCGAAAGGGAGATCAAAGAGCTCCCAGGAAGGATGCAGATAGCGGTTGAGTTTTCTAATTGGTAAAATGAGATTTGTAATAATTAGCTAAGAGCATTATGGTTCATAGTAAAAGCAAATGTACCTAGTGCAGAATATGACACATAATGTGGTTGAGTCTATATCACTTAATGGAAAAATGGAGAGAATGTTTAAATCTGATAACAAATAAACAGTCACTTTATGCAAGGACCATATGGAAGACAAAAAATTGAATGAATCACATGTGCTAGAGTTTGATCTTCTCTCTGCTGTGTAGGCTTTACTTTAAATCAAAAGATGATGCAAATCCAGGGGGATTTGATTATCACAGCATAATATACTAGATCTGAAGACTTTGTGTCAAGCTATTATTCATGAGGCTTTTTTCTTCCAAAGCTGACTTGAGTGCCTCCCTTCATCAAATGGAAAGAGGATGTCAAAATCACATAAGGTCACCATTACAAAAAGAGATTCTACAGGAATATGCAAAGTCTTTTTGCTTGGCAATGGCAAAATATATAATCCTGTGACAGAGAGAGGAAATCTACTTGTTTGTCTCAAAGCTTATATTTATATGGTCACGGCTTGACTCTGAAGTCATTCCTTGAGCTCATTTGAAATCTTAAGTAGGAATAAATGTCATCCAATGCTGAAATACTGTAAAAGCAATTCAATTCAATGTTTATTTATAAATATGACAGGCTGGAAACTTGCATACTTTTGTCTAAAGATTTCTCAAAGATGTAGTCATTTCAACCGTAATCTATTACCATTTATTTAAATCACTGTCATGGGGGTAATATGTAGTAACATGTTCAGATAATGTTTTATAGATTATCTAATTGAAAGTCTTCAGGTTAAATGCATTGGAAATCTTTATTTAATTCTAATATGATAATTAGAAGTTGGAGAATATGTTCTTTCCAAAGATCACTCTTTTATATGCTTATTCAATCATTCATTGTTGCCATGTATTCCAAAATCTTTTATTAGTAATTTTCTAGCTCATTTTCCATACTATAATGGGGACCCACTAAAACTGTTGAACAATGTCTCGATATCATTTTAAATAAGAGTCATTAGTATTGATAAGTATAGATTTAATATTTAATTTGGGAATTTTGTTAATATTTCTGCTCTCTGCTGTACTTTTGTGCTGGTAGCTTCAGTAGAGATAGTATCAAATGATAATGATTTGACAGGTAAGTAGGGGTTGTGAAGATATGAAGCTGGCAAATAATTAAACTGTCAATAAGTATTTAGGGACATAATTTATCTTAAAATGCCCTTAATAAGTTAAAAGGAAAAGTAAAATGTTTGGTTCTGTTGAGAAAAAAAAATTGAATAAAAACTTTAAGGAATGTTTTTTGAGTTATATATAATTAGATATTTCACTACTAATTAATTATAAAGAAGCTGAATCAAGAAGCATTTTTATTTGAATTCCAAATCATCCAAGGGTCTTTCTTTGCTTTAAACTACAAGTTAATAGCAGCATATGAAAAAAGTTGCCACTGATTAATGTTGGGTTCAAAAACACATAAAATGCATTTCTATATATAACATGTAAGCCTAGTTTCATTTACTAATAACCGCAAATGATGAGTAATCAAAGCACAGTGAATGAACTAAACAAATAATTAGCTTTGTGGTTTGAGATATAGAAGAGAAGTAGATCCTTAAAGCTCCCCAACTGGTACATTCACCTTGGCATTTAGTCTTTGGTATGACCCTGTAGGGGTGAAGGGCAGGCCACCCAAAATGTTCCATTAGGCATATTGATTATTTTAAATAAAAGTTACTCCAAGGAGCCTGTGTAAAGAATAATGTTCAGACCCTCTTCTGTCTCCCTGAAAGATACCTTCTCTTTACACATCCTTATCACCACAGTAGGAAATTCAAGGCTGAGAATGTTGTATAAAAACCCTTTTTTTAAACTAATTTACTACCCAAGCCCAAATTCTGTTTAGAAATCCTTACTAGTTGAAGCTCTCAAAGTTAAGTCTTCTTTGTTCTGTCAATTTCTCACAGATTTATTATCTGTCTGAAAAATAGAAAAACTGCCTGCCTTGGTCATTTTTTAAGTTTCAATTTCATCATTGGGCCTTCATGCACACATAATAAAACTTTTCTTCTCCTTTTAATGTGTCTCATTTAAATTTAATTCTTAGTCCAGCTAGAAGAATCTTAGACTGAGGAAAATTTCTTCCTCCATTTCAACACAGAAGCTCAGATCTTGCTGGGCTCAAATATAATTTTGATTTTTGAGTAAGAGAGAGAAGAATAAGGAAGTATAACTCAGTTGTTTGAGGGAGCTTATTGACAATTCTAAAAAATATTCTTAAAATAATATTGAGCTTTTGGACTTAAAGATGAATCAATCAATGTTTAATACAGGTTATCTAATTTGTGACCAAAGTTTGCAAGATATTTTGTGAATAGAATGGAAGAAAAGATAAATACCTTTTTTAAATTATGCTTTTTTTTAATGTACCTCTATATGCTCTCCTTTCTACAACACTCAGTTTGGTTATATATTTATATATTCATTGACTGTAATTGCATCCTTAAAATATATGTATTTACAAGGCTAAGGAAGTTTGCCATTCATGTGGCTTATAAAAGACCAGATAACAACTAACTGCTACAGCAGGAGAGAACAAGAAGGGGAATTTTATCATTCTTCTATTGATACCCTAATATCAAGATATCCCTTTCATAATCCATTCTTCTTCGAAGAGTTGTAGCCATATAAGGAATCTTTGACAGAAGATCACATCTGAGGTAAACATTTTCAAATTTAAAATTTAAGTATAAAAAAATTAATTATAGGCTTCTGAAAGTTTTAATATTAATTACTTATAATTTTGATATAACTTATTAATGACAGAAGCGATTAGCAAACTTGTCTGTTTTGTTAAAGAACCTACTAGTTATTCACACTTGTACACATTACTTGGTACTAGTATTTTCTTTATGCTCTGCAAAATATATGTATATTTCATTTATTTATTTATGAAGGATCTAAAAGTAATCAACACTTATTAGAAGCTAGACCATGTAAAATTGTGATGTATTTTGTTTATTTTTCTAGTTTATATCGGTTTTAAATGGCATTGAGATAAATCAGTTTAAGTCTCTATTCTTTTTTATTTTTAAAGATTTGTTTATTTATATGAGAGAGGGAGAGAGCATGAGTGGGAGGTGCAGAGAGAGAGAGAGAGAGAGAGGATCTCAAGCAGACTTCCTGCTCAAAGTGAAGCCAGACATGGGGCTCAATCTCACAACTTGAGATCAGGGCCCAGAGATCACGGCCTAAGCCAAAACCAAGAGTCAGATGCTTACCCACTGCACCATCCAGGGGCCCCTAAGTTCATATTCTTAAATCAGACAAAATCATCAGTTTAATCAGATAATCAGTCCATTAGTTAAATGAACCCCTTATTCAGAATTTATTAAATGCTACATACACAAAAATTGTGCATCTATCTGATTGTTCTATAGGACTAAATGAAATATGCTATATTTTGAAGATAAGTAAGACATACAGGAATGTAAAACAAATTATGTAGTTACTTAAAAACAATTCATTTTATAACTGAAATACAGCAATTTCAGGGTTACTATTTGAGGTTAAGTTTTATCAGAGATATAGACAAAAGTAAATTCTTCAATTTCTTCTTGAGAAAAGGAAATACAGTTAAGTACTTAGACTACTTCTACAAAATCAAAATAGTACAAGCTAGGGAAATTATTATCTTGATAACATTTATGGGAAACACCCACCACCTTCAATTTGCTTAAATTATGCAGATTTGTGATTTTGTTTGTTAGTTGTTACAGGAGAATTTGTGTGACTAAACAGCACTTGAAATATCATCCAAACATTGGTGACTTAAAGATCATAAGAGTCTGAATTTCTAACCCTGAAAGTCTGTATTTTACTTTGTAGGGGACACAAAATTATTATATTTATATATTATTAATATTTTTTAGCCCTAGGAAAAGTAACCCAAGTAGTAGCTTGAACCTATTGATGGTTATGCATAGTTCCAGAATTACCTTCCATCTAATTTTCCAGAAAGGTGAAAACAAAGTATTATTCAGTGAGCTAAATTCTCAGCAGGGAAACAAATTTTTAATCTGGTTGCCATGGTAATTCCATCCCTGTATTCAATTCCCACTCAACTTGGCTTGATGGCATTTGGTCTGAGTAATGAAATGGGAGGAAAGGACTGATGATTTTACTTTGAAAATATCCACAATGGGAAGTATACATATTTCATTCCTTTCTTCTACACTCCCTTCATTTTCTCCTTTCTCCAAAGGTTATTATTCTCAAAACGAGGATAACATTTCTAGTGGATGCATACATTTAAATGCTTTCACATCAATACTAATAGCAGGTCAGGAGAGTATACTGACAGGGCTAAATCCTGGACACTGATAATTTATGGGCCACATCTAGTAGGCTATCCACATCTTTCTACCTTGAGCTAGTTGTGGTCAATTATACTATGTAAGGCTGTATTTCATGTCAGAATTAAAGCACTCACCTGATCTTCTCCATTCTAAGTGTACGTAAATATATGGGCTCACAAGTTTGACATGACTACTTAAAGTGAATACTTTCAGTTTTTTTTTTTCCCAGAGTATCAGCATAATCTATGGAATATATATTAAATTGCTTCTCCAGAAGTGAAATCCTGCCATATGTACTAGAGAAATGTGCACAGATGGTTATGGTATGTGTGGACATGTGAAGAAACTAAATGTTCACCCAAACATACTTCAAAGGACATTGTAATACAAATTTAGGTTACTATCTGTGCATGGCCTTTGGCATGGTCTTTCCCTTCTAAAACACATTCTTTTTGCTCTCATGTAGAAAAGTAATGATTCCATACATGCTTTATGATGTTGATGAAAGGCTCAACAGAAACTTTTACAGTTAACTCTGTAAAAGTTAACAAATGCAGCAAATGTGTTTTCTTCATATTGTAGATAGATAGATGACTACTATGTTAAGCCCCACTGTATTTTTTGCAGTTCCTAAAACTCAACTCCCCAAAACACTCTGTGTGGAGGAATTCTTTGTGTAATTGAGTAAGTAGGTGAGAACAAAGGCTTGTGCCAAGGCAATGTCTAACATACACAGAGGGAAATGATTCTTTTAAAACTGTGTTCTGAAAGGGTGCTACTTGTTTCCACCCTCAGCATCATAGACTTCACCAAAATTGTCAGTTTGGATTCATTCCAGTTAGCTATATCTTGTTGACTAGAGGGTTTCTTTAATTGTAACCATATATGGTAACCAAAAGCTTGACTGATGGCAACTAAATCCATACCAAGGAGTAAGAATCACCCAAATGCAGTTCTAGAATTGATTCTAAATATATTAAACAAATTATAAATATTACATGACTCCTAACATAAAGTTCTCATCCCTTTTCTTTAATGAACCGGTAAGACATTACCAGAGTGGTTAAAAGGAGATTTGGGGGGTTATGTGTTGCTTTTCCAATTCAGTTTCCATTTCTTCCAGCTTCCACTTATTTCTGTTTTCCAGATAGTTCTTGTACCATTCACTCCACACTGGAATAGATTGTTCTCTTTTCTTTTTTTCTTTTTTTTTTTTAAACAGATAATCAAATGTACTTAACAAATATCTTTACATGTTAAAACTTTACATGTTTTGTTAACATTTTAAGTATACTTTCGTTTTTTTTATTATGTTATGTTAATCACCATAGATTACATCATTAGTTTTTGATGTAGTGTTCCATGATTCATTGTTTGCATATAACACCCAGTACTCCATGCAGAATGTGCCCTCTTTAATACCCATCACCGGGCTAACCCATCCCCCCACCCTCCTCCCCTCTAGAACCCTCAGTTTGTTTCTCAGAGTCCATAGTTTCTCATGGTTCATCTCCCCCTCCGATGTCCCCACCTTCATTTTTCCCTTCCTGCTATCTTCTTCTTCTTTTTTTTTTAATATAATGTATAATTTGTTTCAGAGGTACAGGTCTGTGATTCAACAGTCTTACACAATTCACAGCGCTCACCATAGCACATACCCTCCCCAGTGTCTGTCACCCAGCCACCCCATCCCTCCCACCCCCCAACACTCCAGCAACCCTCAGTTTGTTTCCTGAGATTAAGAATTCCTCATATCAGTGAGGTCATACGATACATGTCTTTCTCTGATTGACTTATTTCGCTCAGCATAATACCCTCCAGTTCCATCCACATCGTTGCAAATGGCAAGATTTCATTCCTTTTGATGGCTGCATAATATTCCATTGCGTATATATACCACATCTTTATCCACTCATCTGTCAAAAGACATCTTGGCTCTTTCCAAAAGATCCTTATTCTATTTGAGGAAGTGTTTTACTCTTTTATTTATTGTGAATTTCTATGAAGATCTTTTCTCTTCAGTATGCTTTATAAAATGTCCACTGGTTATTTGCTAAATCTGGAAAGAGATTTTTCTCTTCTTCCAGTGCTCTGTGCTGCATGTTCCTTCCATTTCTGTATTATGTTGAGACACAATATATTTTGTTCCTTGTGTCCAGAAAAGCCAGCTGCTTATTTGGGTCTAAGATGAAAAATTGTCCCTTGTAATTTTTTTTGGCACCAAAGAAGTATCTCTTCATAGCAATATGTCTTGCACTGATTTGCAGTTTGGTAGTTTATTCCCACCCTGGTGTGAGGTATATCACCTCCTTGAAGCGTGTTGAAGAATGAGCAGACACACTATTCAGATGGCAAATTAAAGAGTCAAAAATAAGTGTAGGTGTCAATCTCAACATTCTCTTCCTTCTCCCACTCTTAAATTTTGTTTCTCTACCTTTAGCTCTATTTCTCTACATATTCCTTCTTAGCAACTCTTAGAATTATAACTAATACATCAAAGTAACCTGATGTTTTTCTGTTTCTGTTTCTGATTTCTATTTCTCAACTCAAGTGGAGTCCCTTGAATGTGTCCACAATAATCCCTGCGGAAGTTCCCAAACATATTCATTACATGATTTTTCCCCATACATATCATTCTAGGTTCCCTGCTCTGACTACCCTAAGTTATTTCCCTAGTCACCTAGACTCTAGAACTCAAGAAACTTTCACTTTTCTCTGTGTCATTATTTATTTGGTATGCAATTCTATTGCAAAAATATTTATCCTATTTCCTGTTTCCTACTTTGTTGCTACTGCTTTCTTCTAGATCCTTGTACCTTTGTCTTGGGCCATTTCATTTCTCCCTAACTTGTTACCCTACTTCTGGGATGTATTTCTTTTTATCTCATATGATATGTTTCTGTAAAATTAAATTCCAAGATAGTATTATTATATTTTACTCTTTCTGAAAAATATTAAGTGCTTTGCCATTACCTATAGCAGGGGACAGAAAAAATTTTCTTTAAAGTTCCAGATAGATGGCGCACTTGGGTGGCTCAGTCAGTTAAGCATCTGCCTCTGGTTTAGATTATGATCCCAGGGTCCCTGGGATGGAGTCCCGTGTTGGCCTCCTGCTCAGCCAGGAGCCTGCTTCTCCCTCTGCCTGTCCCTCCCCCTGCTTGTGCTCTCTCTCTGTCAAATAAAGAAATAAAATCTTTAAAAATAATAAAAATAAAGTTCCAGATAGTAAATATTTTAAGTTTTGCAATATATACACCCAGTCTCTGTTACAGCTGTTCAAATCTACCATTGTGGTGCAAAGGCAACCATAGATAATATCTGAATCAATGGGCATGCATATATTCCAGTAAAACTTTATTCCTAAAAACAAGAAAGGAAGATGTGACCTGTGAATAAGTTTGCTGACCTCTGCTATAGTATTAGTTTTCAAATATTTTTCCAATCAAAATACCTTAAAGTAACCTACCATGATCTAGACATTTCAAAAAAATTCTGGTGATGCTTTTATATTTAATGTATATGTAAATGCACATTTCATTTCTCTCCAATATACATTTTAAATTATTTACTATAAAGTAAAATTGATGATTGAGGCATACGTGGAATATATAGCAATTGGCTCCGTTTATACCCAGGAAGTTCAGGGCTACAGGTACTTCATTTTAAGAAGCATTGGCCTGAAGGATTAAAGCCTAACTTTTTATTCTGTTTTTCAATAGCATTCATGCTTTTCTTACAACCAAGCTGTCTAAATATCTCCCTTCCCATTCTAGTTTCCCATCTGACCTTCAGCTATCTTCTTTTCTCAGTCTGGATCATCTCTATAATACATTTACACTGTTTTTGTGGGAGTTTTTAAATTTTACTTTTAATTTTTATTTACTTATTTTTAGAGAGGGAGAGAAGAGAAGGGAGGGGAGAGGGGCAGAGGGAGAGAGACAATCTTAAGCGGGCTCCACGCCCATTGTGGAGCCCAATGCAGGGCTCGATTTCATGACCCTGTCATGACCTGAGCTGAAATCAAGAGTTGGACTCTTAACTGACTGAGCCACCCAGGCACCCACTATCTTTACACTGTTTTTTAAGTATATCTTTGTTGTATCTTTCCATAAGCTAGATTCATCCACTTATGAAATCCCATGGACATTGTATGTATTTCTCTATTAATAAATACATTATGCTCTAGGTACTTACATATAGCATCTCCTCAATTAGACCATGTGATCCTAAGCAAGGGCAGGGTTTGTGGATAGTTCATTTTTAAGCCACCCCCACCCCTGCCAGTGCTTTGCACAAAATTAAGACTTTCTATTTATTTTATAAGTGGAAGTAAATATGGTTTGTTCTGAAATAAATAATGTCTACACTGTGGGTTCCTTTCCCATCAATAGCAGGATTATCAAGATGAAAGCCTGTTTATATAGGATCTTTCTTTATTCCTTTTTCATTTAACCAACAAATATTTATAAAATATCCACAGGATGTTAGGTACTGTTCTAGACACTAGATTTAATGTGTATGAATAGACTGATGGGGCCTTTGCTTTCAGAGATGACATTGTGGTGACTGGGGCTTGGAAGGGAAGAGAAAATCATACCCACACATATAACTTCAGGCAGACACATGTATTATGATGAGCAATGATTGATGCTATGTTATAGATAGTGACTGGCTGGGGTATCTACTTTGGACTGAGTGATCCTAGACATCTTCTCTGAGGCAATGACAGCTGATCTAAGACCCGTAAAATAAGGAGAAATGAGATATTCAGAGTTTTGAAAAAAAGAGAATTCTAGGAAAAGAAAACAGGTGAGAATGAGCATGATGTATTTGAGGAAATAGATGACTAGTATACCTGGAGAGTTATCTGGGAAAGAATATATTCAGGATATATATTCAGATACATTCAGGGCATATATATGAAAGAGATACCACTGGGATTTCAGCATCACAGACAAAATGTGCTAAGTAGATACTATAGTAATAAGCATGGGGCAGCAGTCTAATAAAGCATTAAGTTGAGTAAACAGAGAAGAGGAAGCAATTTTTTTTTTCCTTAGGTGGTGGTTACACATCACTAGGAAGAACTTTAGGGGAAGGCCTTGGTTTGGAACTCAAATGGCTTTAGCTATAGGAAGAAGTGTAATATAGACTTGGTATTAGGAAGAGAGTATTTTGCACACATAGTTATCTAAAGAGATAGATTAACTCTGACTGGGCATCTTAGATTGTTAGTTTCATTGGCTAGTTCAAAATTAGGTCACTCAAGAAAGCCTCTTATATATGGGCAGAGTTCCTTCAAATTCTCAGTGGGAACCAGTCTAGCTCTACTAGGGACTAGAGGACTTGCTAGGATTTGTTTTGTTTCATTTTTTTTTTTCCCCTCTTCATCTTTAATGTTGATGATTCAGGGTGATCCAAAAGCTATCAAAGCTCCCTGTTGGTGTTCAACATACATCAAATAGTAACGAGAGGAGACTTGAAGGTGACATCTTTCTAATCCAGTTCAGAGACAAGTTTGTTCTTGCAATAGCACACCATGAAACTTTAATAATTTAATAACTTTGTAAAGAAAGAATTTATCTATCTCCAGAGTTCTATTTGTCTCTTTCCCTGACATCTCCTTTGGGACCTGCAGGATTTATGCTTATTTTAAAGTTAAAATGTGTTCCAAGATGCTTCTATGCAGAGAGTAGTAAGGGTATTTGCTGTGATTCTCCGAAGTAGAGTGACTTCCAAGAAGGGAGTAAGAGTATAGGGCTCATGTCTGTACACTTCTTGCTGTTTTTGAGATTACCACAAAAATATAAGGGCAATGATAAACTTTACTGTTATGAGTAAGTGGGTCAAACGGGATGAGAATTATTATCAATAACTACTATAGGAAAGCAGATTTCATTATAATCTTACAACCAACTAGTCTAGAATTTATGAGATCTGATTGTCTTGCTGCTGAAGATCATGCTTTTCTAACCGTAGTCATCTAAACTAGGAGCTGCTAGAGCAAAATAAGTCTGTGTTCTTGCTCATGGAGGAAAGAATATACGTTATCATTTTCATTTGTTTAAGGAAATTGAGCATCATATAGATAAAAGGTTGTATACTAAAAATTCTGTTATATTAATATAAAACTACAGAAGCTCAAATCTACAATTGAGAAGAGATCTCTGTATTTCCCATAAAGGAAAACTAATTTCATGTCTTTGTTCCCTGGGGCTTCCACATCTAGACATATGGTTCTAAGTATAGAAATAAATACACACATATGTATATAATATATATTAAATACACATTATATATAACATAGATACATATGTATAATGATTCAGTGTCTTATAGTTACAGCAATAAAAGAAGTGGAGAAAAGTTTAGTCTATTAGATTTTTTCCTTGATAAACATTTACTAAGTATTTTTAAAGTAAGAGATACTATATTAGACGCCAAAATACCAAGATGTTTAAAAAGTGGTTTCTGCCTTAAGGGATCTCATTGTTTACCAAATACAAACTTTTCTTACAATTATAATATAGAATAGAGTGGACTATGATGGGTATCTGAAAGAAGTGCCCTAGAAAGAAAAATAAATGTATTGGCAACTGGATCCACAGTTATTTTTATGGTTTGTGCCTTTTGTGTCCTATCTAAGAAATACTTGCCTAATCCAAAGTTGCAAGGATTTTCACCTATAGTTTCCTCTAGAAGCTATATAGTTTTAGCTCTTAAAGGTAGGCATATGATCTATTTCATTTTAATATATGTATATAGTGTGAGGAAAAGGTCCAAACTTGCTTTTTGCATATAGATATCCAACTATTTCAATGTCATTTTCTAAAAAGACCACATTTTCCCCCCATTGAATTGTCTTGGCACATTTTGCAAAACTCAATTGACCATGCATGTAGAAATCTCAGTTTTTTAATACATCTGTATGTAGGGATGTCTAGTCTCTTCCAGGGAGCCACATGAGTCTCTATTTATCTGCCTGTCCATGGCCTGAATGGCATTTTTCTCATTTGGGATATGTGATAAAACATTTTATACCTGAGACATGCAAAGAGGCTTAATACCTGAGGAGTGTAAGTTTGAGGATTTGGTCACAGTGGAGAGAAGGTTGGGGGCAGAACCGGTAATTGTTTATACTTTAAAAAATAATTGAATCTGTCACTATGATATCTTGGATTTCAAAGGTTAAAAGACCTTAAATTATGTTTGATCACCAAGCAAATTGTCACTTGTTCATCACCATGGGGTGCTGATAATGCTGGTTGGCCATCTGGCCCTTATTTCTAATGCCAGGAAGCAGTGACTTGGCAGGGCTGAAGCTAGGAGCATTTTAGTTATAGTAAAAGGCAAACTGGACATTCTTTCTCAGTTTGAAGCCATGAATTATACAGTTTAACTTCAGAACTCAGACTGGGAAAATAAGGAAATATTTTATCTTTTTATGTCAACTTTGACTTCTCAGTCAAGATACTTAAACCACTTAGAGCTTACATATTGAAATATAAATTGAATTGGGGTCTGTTTTCTATTGTCCTTTTTTTTTTCTAAAATTTTTTAAGTTCTTCGAAGTTGTATATGTATGGTATAAATTTCTCAATTGAATGCAAATGAAAATATGCTCTATTATATCCAGAGGCATTACCTTCATATCAAAGGGTTATTAAGGTTATATTTTTTAAAACATTCTCACAGAAGAGCACTGCAATTTTGGGTCAATTCGATTGTTATTTGGTCCAAAAGTATTACTCAAGTCCCAAGGATTCTTTTGAAAATTTGGATACTCTAACATTTTACTTTATATACCATAGAAATTTAGGATTGAAGAGGCCAAGATTAGCAGCTTAGAAAAAAAAAAATTGGAATGCACACCCTTGGTGGCTGTCAAAAAAGTCAAAGCCATCTTCAAAACCAACAATAGGATTGTATCTATTTCTCTATAGAGAATTCTCCAGTGCTCTTTTAGGAAAACTGAGATCCTTAGATACTTCCCTTTATTAAATAAACAAACAAAAATTCTGGGTGTTCCCCACTGTCAGTGAAGAAAATCTGAACTAATTTTGTCATTCAGATTTCTCTGTGATCTGGCTCCACCATCCCCTGCAACCATTTTACTTTCTCAGTCCAGACTTTACATACTGAAAACCTTACAGTGTGCTATGATCTTATTTCAGGCCAGCCATTTTCCTCATTCAATATTATCATATGTCTAGTAATACTTTTTGTGTGTTGGGTCTATGTAGCTAAATCTTAAAAGACCAAAATCTAACAAAACTAATCTCAAATGGAAACTGACCCAAGAATTATTAGTTCGTTAGTTTCAATAGCAAGTGAGCTCAGTAGTCCACTTTTTTATAGTATTTTTTTATTCAGCCTTGATATATTCATTTTGATATACGTACACTTTTTAATCCAAATTTTGAGAGCATGATCCATAGCTCATTTAGCTGTGAATTAAAACCTATCTCAGAGTCTTAATTATAGTAGGTACCTATTGCAAGTTGGTAGAATAATGAAAAAGATAAATAATTTAATCATTTTCCAACTTGAAAAAAATCCATGCTAGGAATGTTCTAAATACCTCAAACCTAACTCATAAATCTGTCAATTCCAGCCGTCAGTCATTCCTGAAACTGACAGCCTCCCATTCTAATAACTCAATATTAAGTTCCTTTAAATGAAGTGTATGCATTAATCAGCATCTGATAGGAATAACATCTGGCATGACTTCATGAGTGAATCAATTTCACTGTTCGGGTTCAACACTCTAGAAACTTACTACAATAAAAATTACTCTTGTAAAACACTTCACTAGGTCATAGTTGGTAACATAGCATTTTCAGTCAAGCTCACTCTGTCCAAGTGCTCCTCTCCTTGAACTATGTTAACCTAAACATATGTTATCCTCCTTTCCCAAGCACCGATATTAGAGTCAAATACAATTTTATAGATATACTTCAAGTGACATTTCTATGTTGCTATCTGAAAAGAGGCTTATCTCATAGGAATCCTTTTTTATTTCCTTTGCTGCTTTTATACATACAGACCCTCAGTAATTACTCATCCAATAGCAGAGAGGATTGAAAGCATGACAAGTGCCAATTACTGTCAAGATTATCCATGTGAACTAGATTTCAATTACTGGAATGGAGAATTTAATTTTAACAGTTTACATTATTATTTATAACATTTATATTGTAGTCTAAGAGGTTTTTTTAAGTATATTTTTAAAGATTTTATTCATTTATTCATGAGAGACAGGGAGCGAGAGGCAGAGGGAGAAGCAGGCTCCCAAGGAGCAGGGAGCCTGATGCAGGACTCGATCCCAGGACCCTTGGATCATGACCTGAGCCAAAGGCAGATGCTTAACCATCTGAGCCACCCAGGTGCCCCAGTCTAAGAGGTTTTAATGCGAGCACTTTAGAATCAGTTATCATCAGAAAATTAATATTGAACATTCTGAAAAAGTAAATTAGAATAGTGGTGGTGATTTTAGGTATGTTGTTATTTAGAATATTTGAAGAGAAGTTCTTTATTACAGAAAATGCCTTATAAACTAACAAAAAACACGTGAAAATTTTAGTATTCAGGAATATTCATAAGTGATAGGTAATACATTGTTCATAGAATACTTCTGGTTGGAGTATAAAAAATAACTCTCTTCTCTGGAGATGAGAAAATCTTATTTTTGCATGATCTTTGATAATTCTTTTTAGATAAATAATCATAGATATTTACAACTTCAAACCTTTCAATATTCAATCAAATCCTTCCCTACGAGGACTAGGGAAGAGACCATAGGTTTTATTAGTGAAGTACTAAGTAAATAAGATGATTTTTGTAATAAACAGTACTGCAAGGAAAATAACAATTATTTTCCTAACTAAAGGCAAAGTGGACTATATGTGCAAAAATAGACCCTGAGTGGGAAGAAATACACATGCTTTACCCTATAGACTGAGAATATATTGTGAGACCATCATGGGATAGTACGTATTTAACATGAAATGATGAGATATCTCCTGCACAGAAAAAAAAAAAAAATCTACAAATGTAAATAAATAAATATATACATATATACTTATGTATATATAGTCTAAAACAACCAGTTTTGTCTAAATTATTATTTTTGTAATGACTTAGTATTTTTCAAACAAAACAACTGATAATTGATTATTACTGTTGACTAACATACAGTTGTAGTCTTGGCACACTATAAACACATTTCCTTTTCTCATTTTCCTCACCAAAACTCCATGAGTTCGATTTTATGATTACTCCATTTTGCAAGTGGGAGAAAAAACAACAAAGCACTCTAACATGAGTTTAGGTTAACCACGATCATAAGCTATTAATTGGTGGTCCCAGAATTTAATGGCAAATGTTCAAATTTCTTTGGCAGTATAAAGTAAAAATTATCCAAAGAATGGGAAGGAAGAGGAGAGGAGAAGACATATATATATTTTTTTCTGAGTACAAAAATAAGAACTCGTCATTCTCCTTTTCCTTTTTTTCTGCTCTTGTCTTTGAATCTATACTGTTAAATAAAAGATAAAAAAAAAAAAGCCTCCAGAAATCTAAATCCGCACGTAGGTACTAACTAATTTAGTTTATTAGAATAAGCCATAAAAATGCATGTGCCTGCTTTTCTCATCCAGGTGGTCCTTGGTGTGACTGGAGAAAGCCTTAAGCCACACAAATATAATCCTTGCTCTCTGTAGCCAGGATATTCTGGAGTTTATATCCATTTCTAAGGGACTGGGAAATTTTAAGACTTCTGTTGGGTTACATTTGGGGATATGGTTCTTATCAGCAAATTTAGCATATTTATAGTCTCATTTGGAGCACAACTTAATTCAAATATATTTGTTGCTTTCAGAAAATGTAACCAATATCAAAGCCATAATAAAATAATAATTATTTATCCATAACATGTCTTTGACTTTAAAGCTGTCTTGTTAAGGATCCTTGACTAATGAGGATGTTCTTTATCTTCTCCTCTCCTACTCTCTACCTAGCACAGAGTAGATTATCACTAATAGGCACAAAAATAACTTGGGAAAATCATTAAAATCCAGGGTAAATTAGGGTTTTACATAAGTTCTACTTACTATATTTCAAAAGACACAAGAGCTAATATTGTCCAAAATACACTTACTAGTCTCCATGTACCAAAGGAGAAAAAAATAAATAAAATTCTCTCAGAAAATTCACTTAATATATTTTATCTTCCAAACATTAATTGATCTTGTGAATTTCATTTCTAGGAAAGCCTTCAGAAACCAGGTATTCATACCTGGTTTCTGCTGATGTTAGTATTCTTGCCGTTCTTTGATTTGCAGCTAAATAACTCTAGTCTCTGACTCTGTGGCCACATGATATTTCACTCTATTCCTTCTAGAACAAAGGTCCTGTTGCACTAAGGGCTTGTCCTACTCCAGCGTGACCTCATCCTAAGTTATTACTTCTGCAACAACTCTATTTCTAAACAAGGTCTCCTTCTGAGGTACTGAGAATTAGTACTGCAACATATCTTTTTAGAGGACACAATTCAATCCATAACAAAGACAAATAAGATGAAGGGAATCATATAGCAGAGATTAATCCTAAATCCTCTTTTGGCAGAAATTTTGGTTGTCCTCCCAACCTCCATTCCACCTGTACACAATTCAGCCATAGTTGTTGGGGTTGCATAAAACACAATTGTTATCCACAATCAGGCCTCCTTGGTCAATACAGATGACAAACTCTGTTAGTCTTAATATGTAAACTCAAATGATGTACTTGAACAATTACTAGTGACATCTGCTATATTATGGGAAATGCCATATGTTGAGACTGCATGTCTTATTTTATACAACTGAGTTACAAAAACATATTACCCAGAGTCTAGGCTCTTACAAGTGTTTCAGTTTTAGGACAGATTCTTCTCTCTCACATACATGTTCTTTATTTCTAGAATATTCAAAAAGAATTGAAATGTACCTCTATCCCTACACTTTGAAGAGTTTTAATCAAGAAAGGATGCTGTACTTTGTCAAATGCTTTTTCTGCATCTATTGAGAGGATCATATGGTTCTTGTTCTTTCTTTTGTTAATGTATTGTATCACACTGTTTGATTTGCGGATGTTGAACTAACCTTGCAGCCCAGGAATAAATCCCACTTGGTCGTGGTGAATAATCCTTTTAATGTACTGTTGGATCCTATTGGGTAGTATTTGGGTGAGAATTTTTGCATCCATGTTCATCAGGGATATTGGTCTGTAATTCTCCTTTTTGATGGGGTCTTTGTCTGATTTTGGGATCGAGGTAATGCTGGCCTCATAAAATGAAGGGGGGCAGAATTGGAGGGGGAGGCGAACCATGAGAGACTATGGACTCTGAGAAACAAACTGAGGGTTCTAGAGGAGAGGTGAGTGGGGAGATGTGTTAACCTGGTAATGGATATTAAAGAGGGCATGTATTGAGTGGAGCACTGGGTGTTATATGCAAACAATGAATCATGGAACACTACATCAAAAACTAATGATGTAATGTATGGTGATTAACACAACATAATAAAATTAAATTAAAAAAAGAATTGAAACGAACTGCGTTCATCTAAATTAAAGACACAGAGAACTTTAAATTATCCTTGGTATACTTTTCCTGCTACTTTTGTTTTATTAGTCAGAAGCTACCATAAGGATAATACTTTTTCTCAAATAAAATTACTGACTTCAAAATAAGTATAGATATATTATTGTGTTCCTTTTCTTTATATTTTCCTTTGTGTTAAATAAAGGACATCAGAAATACAGTTTTTATTTACTTTCCCATTCTTTATCATGTAGGAGTCATGTATCTCAATTGCAAAGATACAGAGGGTCCCAAAATTTACCTGATATGTACAAGGCTAATCTCAAGCCTGCAATATGTCAAAGGACCCTTTTGGGAAAGTAAAAATGCCAATATGGCTTCTAAAAAGAAGTGTGCTATCCACACCCATCCTGACTCCTCCCTCCCGCCCCCCAACTCCCTCTGAGAAGTTCTCGTTATTTGGTGTAAAATCTTGGTTGTTATGGTGACTGTAGTGGCCTAAATCTGAAGTGGGTTAGAAAAGGCATTACACAGATGAATAGAAGTCAGCCTATGCAACATTCAGTACAAAGTATAAATATTTGAACTGGGTCTAGAGAGACTATGATTGTGTTCATCATGACAGGAAGTTAGATTATGCTAGGATAACAAATCCTCCAAATTCTCCATGCCTTAAAGTAACATTATATATATATTTTTACAAATAATATTGAGCTCTGCTTATCGTAGCTTATTGTGTTGATGATAGATGAAAATGCAATTTATATTTATTGACCTTTTATTCAATCTCCTAACTAAAAATATTTTATAAATTCTAATTTGTATATATCATTTTGGGCTTTCTATGTAGATGATAATGTCACCATTAAAAATAACAGCTGTGTTTTCCTTTCCAAGCATTATAAATTATTCTTTTTTTTTATATATTGTGTGTGGCTGAGATTTTCAGTGATACGTTGAATAGAGAAAGCAGTAATATCACCTTTTTGGCCTAATTTTATAAAAAGAATGATTTTTTGTATTTCAAATTCAGTGTCATCTTAGCTGTGGCATTTTAGTAAACCTTTATGAGATTAAGGAAATTTCTAGCTTCTATTAAATATATCTTATATATGTTTTTCTTACAATATGGCCTTAAAAGGACTATCCCATTTTTTTATTCTGCTTATTACATATGAAAAACACTCCCACAATAGTGTAAATTTAAATGTAGTGTTCCTGAGATTTGCCTCCTGCCTATTCTTCTCCCAGAATCCTGTTCTCAATAGTTACTTTCAATAGAGTGTGGGGGATAAATTAGGGAAGTGCAACATCACTCTGTACTTAGAAAGTAGGATAAGTGCCCTTGAGTTCCAAGTATTTTCAATGGACAACAAATCCCTGTCTAATTTACCAGGAAATCACTAGAATGTTTGCTTCTGTCTCTGAAGTCTTAGTCATAGTAGCCAGAAACATCCCCTTTGTTACTTAAGCCTTAAACTGTCCCTTAGTAGTATGAAGCACACTGTAGTCTAGATTTTATTTAGATGACACCATAGGCCTTTTGGAATTCTGATTTATTTTATTAAATCTGTGGGAATATAATCCTTCATTTTTCACAATAGAATTGTTTGGACCTGACATTATGTTATGACAAGACTTACCTCAATTTGCTTTGATCCATCATTTTAAAGCCTGCCTTTGTGTGTCCTTTGGTACTAGGTTTGTCTCAAGTATAACATTCTTCTCTTATTTCTAATTTTGAAAGGAGTATTTCTAATATTGCACAAAATATTACCATGCTTGCTGAGATAATCATAACTCTAGCTATATTGTATAATCCAAATTGAGAGATTGATTCATTTAGGTTGCTTACTTTATTTATATTTATTTCAATTACTTATATGTTTTATAAATTTGATTTATTTCTATTAATCTACTTTGTTCTAATTTGGTTTTTTTACTTACATTCCTTTGGGTTAATTAATGGATTGGTGGGGGTTTGGGTGTGCATTTCTTTCTAACCTTTGTGTCTTTAAACAACAAATGTGAATTTGCTCATATTTCTGTGGGCTGGCAATTTGGGCTGGACTCCATTCCATGTGGAATGAGCTAGGCTCACTCAAACAAATTGACTTTCTTTTTCATTTGCCACCAAAGAAAGTTGAAACTGTAATATTATGGTAGTGAAAGGACATATTCCTGAACCAGAGTAGTTCTTTCAACCTTATGTAGTAACTATAAAAATTAAAACAAAATTTTTTTACAAAAAGATAGACCTGGGTTTGTTCTCAAATTCAGGCAGTTCTCATCTACCCTGCTTTGCTAAATCAAAAGTTCCTAATAACATCCTACAATTCACTTCAGACTACAACATACATCATTCAGGAACTTCCACCAGTTTTTGAACAGATGAGACTAAGGGTGCATACAAAGTCAAAGTCAGCACACTCGGATTTGCCTGATAGATCCCCTTTAAGAGCCAATCTCCAAGAACATACCACATCGAAAGTGGGCACTGCCTGTAAGTGAATTAGAAAACAAACATGCGAAGATGGACACTATCTTAAAATAAAACATGGTGGTGAAAAATGTCATTAAGCAACAGCAGTAAGGGCAGAACTGTTCAGTACAATCTATAGATGGCCATCTTAAAGAAATATTCCAATTGTTTTGCAAGTGATTTGCCTAGGGCACATTCAGAGAGAACAAGCTGACTGATAACATATCATTGCCATAGTCCGGGATGCTGTTTTGGATTATATCAACTAAAAGTTGATAATTCTCTCCATCACTTATATATGTCACTCTGAAAGGACTTGTTACACATAGCAGTTTACAGAAATTCTTTGTGTGTATGCTATTCTTTGGGATTTTAATGTCTATGGAGGCACATCTTATTAAAGCCTGGTATCTTAGCAGATAATGGTATCTGTTGGCTGAAGATTCACTTTCTTAAAAACCAAGAGATTAAGTTTTGGATCTAATATGGTCACTACTAAATAGTGTGAATATGGAAGGTCATCAAATTTTTCCCTGGGTCTCAGATTCTAATATAAAAATGGGAAAGTTGGTATCAATCATTTTACAATGATTTTCAGTAAATATTCAACAATATTTATCATGAAAACAGTCATGATGATTTAATTTGATTAAACTATATGTGACTAGTTTTCTACTGGAATCTGCTATATATATAACAATTTAATTTTTAATTAACAATAATCAAGATATATATGTTGCACTGGGGAGAAAATAGGGGTTAGGGATTAAGAAATTATCCTCAAGAGTCAGACTGACTGGGTTTAAATCTTGGCTCTGCCACTTAGTAGCTTGGGCAACTTATTAAATATCATTCTGCCTCAGCTTTCTCATCTGTAACAGGATAAAATAATACCTATTTGTAGTCTTATTGTGAAAATCAAATGAGAGGATATCAATAAAGTAGGCAAATATGCCTTTGGTGGTCTTTGGACATTTTAACTTAAGCTGATAACATCACATCTTTTGATTGCCACCTTGCAAAGGCTCATTTCACTATGCCTCGGAGATGACTCTGGCACAGGTTTATTACATGCGTCATTTTCTCTCCTACTATTTAGTGTGGTGTGATATTATAGTTTCCATATTATATGCTCACTTCTTGCATAAAGGAATGATCTTTATCCTTATGTCCTTAAATTCATAAATATCTCTTATTAGTTTGAAGTCTGTATTTTTTATATTTTGCCTAGTATTTGATTATTCAGACCATGATGGACTAGCTGAGGAGAAGTAACCAATACAGGTCATATGGCCATAATTAAAAGAGAATATTTCAGGTATTGGGTGTCTTATTTTGTGGGGGTTTTTAACCTTTAAAATAAAATACATTTTTTTCCTTTTTTAAAATTAATTAATTAATTTATTATTATTTTTTGATGTAGTGTTCCATGATTGTGTATAACACCCAGTGCTCCATTCAATATGTACCCTCTTTAATACCCATCACCAGGCTAACCCATCCTCCCACCCCCTCCCCTCTAGAACCCTCAGTTTATTTCTCAGAGACCACAGTCTCTCATGGATCGTCTCCCCCTCCGATTTCCCCCCCTTCAATTTTCCCTTTCTACTATCTTCTTTTTTTTTTTAAACATGTAATGTATTATTTGTTTCAGAGGCACAGGTCTGTGATTCATTAGTCGTACAGAATTCACCGGGCTCACCATAGCACATACTCTCCCCATTGCCCATTACCCAGCCACCTGTTCGCTCCCAACCCCCACCACTCCAGCAACTTTCAGTTTGTTTCCTGAGCTTAAGAATTCCTCCTATCAGTGAGATCATATGATACATGTCTTTCTCTGATTGACTTATTTCGCTTAGCATAATACCCTCTAGTTCCATCCACGTCATTGCAAATGGCAAGATTTCATTTTTTTGATGGCTGCATAATATTCCATTGTGTATATATACCACATCTTCATCTGTGGTATATATCATATTCATCTGTTGATGGACATCTTGGCTCTTTCCATAGTTTGGCTATTGTGCACATTGCTGCAATAAACATTGGGGTGCACATGCCCCTTTGGATCACTACATTTGTATCTTTGGGGTAAATACCCAGTAGTGCAATTGCTGGGTCATATGGCTGCTCTATTTTCAACTTTTTGAGGAACCTACATACTGTTTTCTAGAGTGGCTACACTAGCTTAAATTCCCACCAACAGTGTAGGAAGGTTCCCCTTTCTTTGCATCCTCGCCAACATCTGTTGTTTCCTGACTTGATAATTTTAGCCATTCTGAGAGGTTTGAGGTGGTATCTCATTGAGGTTTTGATTTGGATTTCTCTGAAGCCAAGTGATGTTGGACACTTTTTCAAGTGTCTGTTGGCCATTTGGATGTCTTCTTTGGAAAAATGTCTGTTCATATCTTCTTCCCATTTCTTGATTGGATTATGTGTTCTTTGGATGTTGAGTTTGATAAGTTCTTTATAGATTTTGGATACTAGCCCTTTATCTGATATATTATTTGCAAATATCTCCTCCCATTCTGTCAGTTGTCTTTTGGTTTTGTTGACTGTTTCCTTTGCTGTGCAAAAACTTTTTATCTTGGGGTGCCTGTGTGGCTCAGTCTTT
Organism: Callorhinus ursinus; assembly: GCF_003265705.2. Taxonomy (NCBI): domain Eukaryota; kingdom Metazoa; phylum Chordata; class Mammalia; order Carnivora; family Otariidae; genus Callorhinus; species Callorhinus ursinus. The sequence continues at coordinate 10,787,824 of NW_027397083.1, forward strand.
AAGCATCTGCCTTTGGCTCAGGTCATGATCCCAGTACCCTGGGATCAAGCCCCGCATCAGGCTCCCTGCTCTGTGGGAAGCCTACTTCTCCCTCTCCCACTCTCCCTGCTTGTGTTCCCTCTCTCGCTGTGTGTCTCTCTGTCAAATAAATAAATAAAATCTTAAAGAAAAAAAAGCTTTTTATCTTGATGAAGTCCCAATAGTTCATTTTTGCCCTTGCCTCCCTTGCCTTTGGCGATGTTTCTAGGAAGAAGTTGCTGCAGCTGAGGTCAAAGATGTTGCTGCCTGTGTTCTCCTCTAGGATTTTGATGGACTCTTGTCTCACATTTAGGTCTGTCATCCATTTTGAGTCTATTTTTGTGTGTGGTGTAAGGAAATGGTCCAGTTTCATTCTTCTGCATGTGGCTGTCCAATTTTCCAAACACTGTTGAAGAGACTGTCTTTTTTCCATTGGACATTCTTTCCTGCTTTGTTGAAGATTAGTTGACCATAGAATTGAGGGTCCATTTCTGGGCTCTCTATTCTGTTCCATTGATCTATGTGTCTGTTTTTGTACCAGTACCATACTGTCTCGATGATGACAGCTTTGTAATAGAGCTTGAAGTCCGGAATTGTGATGCCACCAGCTTTGCTTTTCTTTTTCAACATTCCTCTGGCTATTCAGGGTCTTCTGGTTCCATACAAATTTTAGGATTATTTGTTCCATTTCTTTGAAGAAAGTTGATGGTATTTTGATAGGGATTGCATTAAATGTGTAGAGTGCTCTAGGTAGCATTGACATCTTCACAATATTTGTTCTTCCAATCCATGAGCATGGAACGTTTTTCCATTACTTTGTGTCTTCCTCAATTTCTTTCATTAGTATTTTATAGTTTTCTGAGTACAGATTCTTTAACTCTTTGGTTAGATTTATTCCTAAGTATCTTATGGTTTGGGATGCAACTGTAAATGGGATCGACTCCTTAATTTCTCTTTCTTCTGTCTTGTTGTTGGTCTATATAAATGCCACTGATTTCTGTGCATTGATTTTATATCCTGCCACTTTACTGAATTCCTGTAGGAGTTCTAGCAGTTTTGGGGTGGAGTCTTTTGGGTTTTCCACATAGAGTATCCTATCATCTGCAAAGAGTGAGAGTTTGACTTCTTCTTTGCCGATTTGGATGCCTTTTATTTTTTTGTTGTTGTTGTTGTCTGATTTCTGTGGCTAGGACTTCTAATACTATGTTGAATAGCAGTGGTGATAGTGGACATCCCTGCCATGTTCCTGACCTTAGGGGTAAAGCTCTCAGTTTTTCCCCATTGAGAATGATATTTGCTGTGGGTTTTTCATAGATGGCTTTTATGATATTGAAGTATGTACCCTCTATCTCTACACTTTGAAGAGTTTTAATCAAGAAAGGATGCTGTACTTTGTCAAACACTTTTTCTGCATCTACTGAGAGGATCATATGTTTCTTGTTCTTTCTTTTATTAATGTATTGTATCACGTTGATTGATTTGCGGATGTTGAACAAACCTTGCATCACAGGAATAAATCCCACTTGGTCATGGTGAATAATCCTTTTAATGTACTATTGGATCCTATTGGCTAGTATTTTGGTGAGAATTTTTGCATCCATGTTCATCAGGGGTATTGGTCTGTAATTCTCCTTTTTGATGGAATCTTTGTCTGATCTTGAGATCAAGGTAATGGTGGCCTCAGAAAATGAGTTTGGAAGTTTTCCTTCCATTTCTATTTTTTGGAACAGTTTCAGAAGAATAGGTATTAATTCTTCTTGAAAGGTTTGTTAGAATTCCCCTGGGAAGCCGTCTGGCCCTGGGCTTTTGTTGGTTGGGAGTTTTTTGATGACTGCTTCATTTTCCTTAGTGGTTATGTGTCTGTTCAGGTTTTCTATTTCTTACTGGTTCACTTTTGGTAGTTTATACATGTCTAGGAATCCATCCATTTCCTCCAGATTTTCTAATTTGCTGCCATATAGTTGCTCATAATATATTCTTATAATTGTTTGTATTTCTTTGGTGTTGGTTGTGATCTCTCCTCTTTCATTCATGATTTTACTTATGTGGATCATTTCTCTTTTCTTTTTGTTAAGTCTGGCCAGGGGTTTATCAATCTTATTAATTCTTTCAAAGAACAAGCTCCTAGTTTCCTTGATCTGTTCTACTGTTCTTTTGGTTTCTAGTTCATTGATTTCTGCTCTAATCATTATTTATCTTCTCCTGCTGGGTTTAGGTTTTATTTGTTATTCTTTCTCCAGCTCCTTTAGGTGTAGGGTTATGTTGTGTATTTGAGACCTTTCTTGTTTCTTCAGAAAGGCTTGTATTACTATATACTTTCCTCTTAGGACCTCCTTTGCAACCCAAAGATTTTGAACAGTTGTGTTTTCATTTTCATTGGTTTCCATGATTTTTTTAATTCTTCTTTAATTTCCTGGTTGACCCATTCATTCTTTAGTAGGATGCTCTTTAGCCTTCATGTATTTGAGTTCTTTCTGGCTTTCCTCTTGTGATTGATTTCAAGTTTCAAAGCATTGTGGTCCAAAAATATGCAGGGGATGATCCTGATCTTTTTGTACTGGTTGATACCTGATTTGTGACCTAGGATGTGATCAATTCTGGAGAATGTTCCATGGGCACTAGAGACGAATGTGTATTCTGTTGTTTTGGGATGGAATGTTCTGAATGTATCTGTGAAGTCCATTTGTTCCAGTGTGTCATTTTAAGTCCTTATTTCCTTGTTGATCTTTTGCTCAGATGATCTCTCCATTTCAGTGAGGGGGGGTGTTAAAGTCCTCTACTATGATTGTTTTGTTGTTGATGTGTTTCCTTGATTTTGTTATTAATTGGCTTATATAATTGGCTGCTCCCATCCTAGGGGCATAGATATTTACAATTGTTAGATCTTCTTGTTGGATAGACCCCTTATGTATGATATAGTGTCCTTCCTCATCTCTTCTTATAGTCTTTAGTTTAAAATCTAAATTGTCTGATATAAAGATTGCAACCCCAGCTTCCTTTTGATGTTCATTAGCATGGAAAATGGTTCTCCACCCCCTCACTTTAAATCTGGCGGTGTCTTTGCGTCTAAAATGAGTCTTTTGCAATCAGCATATTGATAGGTCTTCTGTTCGTTTTTTTTTTTTAATCCAATTTGATACCCTGTGTCTTTTGATTGGAGCATTTAGCCCATTTACATTCAGGGTAACTATTGAAAGATATGAATTTAGTGTCATTGTATTGTGTCCGGTGTCCGGTGTCATAGTGTCTGGTGACTGTTACTGTATATTGTTTCTGTTCCTTTCTGGTCTATGTTACTTTTAGGCTCTCTCTTTGCTTAGAGGACCCCTTTCAATATTTCTTATAAAGATGGTTTCATGTTTGCAAATTCTTTTAGTTTTTGTTTGCCTTGGAAGCTTTTTATCTCTCCTTCTATTTTCAATGATAGCCTAGCTGGATATAGTATTCTTGGCTGCATATTTTTCTCATTGAGTGCTCTGAATATATCATGTCAGTCCTTTTTGGCCTGCCAGGTCTCCTTGGGAGGTCTGTTGCCAATCTAATGTTTCTACCATTGTAGGTTACAGACCTTTTGTTCTGAGCTGCTTTCAGGATTTTCTCTTTGTCTCTGAGACTCGTAAGTTTTACTATTAGATGTAGGGGTGTTGACCTATTTTTATTGATTTTGAGGAGGATTCTCTGTGCCTCCTGGATTTTGATGCCTGTTTCCTTCCCCAAATTAGGGAAGTTGTCTGCTATAATTTACTCCAATATACCTTCTGCCCCTCTCTCTCTCCCTTTCTTCTTCTGGGATCCCAATTATTCTAATATTGTTTTGTCTTACGGTGATCCAGCAGTTGTTTATCTTTCTTTTTCTCAGCTTCTTTATTCTCCATCATTTGGTCTTCTATATCACTAATTCTCTCTTCTGCCTCATTTAATCTAGCAGTTAGAGCCTCCATTTTTGATTGCACCTCATTAATAGCCTTTTTGATTTCGACTTGGTTAGATTTTAGTTCTTTTATTACTCCAGAAAGCGTTTCTCTAGTATCTTCCATGCTTTTTTCAAGCCCAGCTGGTATCTTTATAATCGTCATTCTGAACTCTACTTCTGACATCTTACTAATGTCCATACTGGTTAGGTCCCTGGCAGTCAGTACTGCCTCCTGTTCTTTTTTTGAGGTGAGTTTTTCCATCTTGTCATCTTTGTCTGTAGAGGAGAATAAATGAATGAGAGAACGAAATGCTAACAGGGTAACAATGACCCCAGAAAAATATACACTAAATAAATCAGAAGAGACCAGAAACCAGGGGAAAAGAAAGGGAAAGAAAGAAAAAAGAAAAAGAAAAAAAGGAGATGATCAAATATGATCAGGCTGGTGAATATATCAGTGACACACACTAAATTTTGGGTGTATTTTGGTCTGTTAGAAGAAACTGCCTCCCAAAATTTTAAAGAAAGAAAAACTTACATATGTACAAAAATAAGGGTAAATACGATGAAGGGATGGAATATGACTGTAAAGATGAAAATTATAAAAGATTTTATAAAAGGAATTGATAAGAAGTTGGTTGAAAAAAGAAAGAAGAGACATTAAAAAAAAGGGAGAGAATGTTATCAGACAGGAGACTAGAACAAAGCCATACACTAGAGATTTAGGGTATATTTTGGTCTGTTAGAAGAAATGTATCCCAAAATTTTAAAGAGAGAAAAACTTATATGTATATACCAAAAATATGGTTAACTACAATGAAGGGATAGAATGACTCTAAGAATGAAAACTAAAAAAAAAAATTTTTAAAAAGGGATAGATAAGATGTTGGTTGAAAAAAGGAAAAAGAAAAATTAAAAAAATAGAAAAAGAAAAAAAGAAAATTAAAAAAATTAACTTTGAAAAACTAAAGAATCTTGGGGAAAAAACGATGAATCTATGTGCTGTATTCCCCTAGCACTGAAGTTCTGCAGTTCTCATTGATCGGTAAACTTGGTCTTGGCTGGCTGTTCTTGCTGATCTTCGGGGGGAGGGGCCTGTTGCTGTGGTTCTCAAATGTCTTTCCTGGAGGCAGAATTGCCCCGCCCTTGCCAGGTCCTGGCTAAGTAATCTTCTAGGGTTTGCTCTCGGGAGCTTTTGTTCCCTGCAAGCTTTTCATACAGCTTTGAAGGAGGAGAGTGAAAATGGTGGCCTCCCAATCTCTGCCCCAGAGGAGCCAAGAACTCAGAGCCCCACTCCTCAGTGCATCCCCAGAGAAAAGCAGTGAATCACTCCCATCTCCCTGGTCTCCGGTTGTACTCCATGCTCACCTGGCCTGTGACCAAGTGTTTCTAGCTCTGGCACATGACCCCGTGTGGAGTCTCCAAACCCAGCAGACCCCTGCAGTGCACTCCCACCCTGCTCCTCCTGGGGGAGGAAGGGGGGTTTCCCCAGATCTGCCATTTGTTGGGTCCCTGCTGGAGGAGCAGTGGCCTGACTGTGCCGTGGATCACGGTTTATGGCAACCCCAAGCTGAGAGCCCTCTCCTTGGCTCCATCTTTGCACCTGGTTTCCCTGCTCCGATACCTGGGAGCTCTGCCGCACTCAAGCACCCCCAGTCCTTCTGTGACCCTGAGGGTCCTGAGACCACACTGTCCCAGTGAGGGTTCCACCCGCCTCTTAGCCACTGGAGCGACGTCCCTCAGTGGAGCAGACTTCTAAAAGTTCCGATTTTGTGCTCCGCTGTTCTAGCACTTGCTGGTAGCAGCTGACAGAGGCTCCCTCCCCTTACTGTCTATCTTCCCGAATATGGCCTCGGCTTCTCTTCTCCGTGCATCCTACCTTCCAGAAAGTGGTTGCTTTTCTGTTCAGAGAGTTGCTGCTATTCTTTTCTTTGATCTCCTGTTGAGTTCATAGGTGTTCAGAATGGTTTGATACCTATCTAGCTGAATTCCTGGGACCAGACGAAATTTAGGTCTCCTACTCCTCTGCCATCTTGCTCCTCCTCTCAAATACATTATTTTTTAATGACATTATCTACATAGGGAGGTTACAATTGATAGTCATAAATAAAATGTACAAAAAAAATAAAACACTTTAAGGAAGCTAGTAAAACTAAGCTTCCATTTTCATTCAGTAAAAGGAAACTAATCCTGCAAATTCATATACATTATACCATTCCTGAGTTTAAAAGTTTGATTCTTGATTTGAACTAAGTTAATTCAGTGTTCTCCTTCTCCCTCTTCTTTTATTTTTTCTCCATTGAAGTAGGGGGAGGTGAGGATTGTGTTGTCTTGGTATTCAGGAGGCGACATTCCCCTGCTGTCCTTTGTCCATCCTGGCCTCTGTTGAGATATAAGGCAGATAACTTTTATCATTGTGCAATGTTATTCTCTAATGATGTGCATGGTCTAAGCATCCTCTGCTCTTCAGATGCATATATCCTTTATCACAAAATATGAACTTCATTCACACTAGCCCCAAGGCTGGGGTAGAGATGGGGAGTAGTGATCATGAAGGCAGAGGACTCATTTTCAGGAACCCAGAGAGTTTCTAATCCAATCACATCTGTACTGGAGGAGGTAGAACTTTAAGTTCCTTTGAGTTGGAATTAGCTCTGGAATTTTAGCTTTGTTTTCTCATTTTCCTTTTTTTAAAGATTTTATTTATTTATTTATTTGAGAGCGAGAGAAAGCAAGCACAAATGGGGGGATGGAACAGAAGGAGAAGCAGGCTCCCTGCTGAGCAAGGAGCCCAAAGCTTGCAGGGCTCCATCCCAAGACCCTGGGATCATGACCTGAGCAGGAGGCAGAGGCTTAACTGAGCCACCAGGCACTCCATCATTTTCCTTTTCTTTCATTCATACACTTCATTTTGCATTTCTTTAGGCTTTGGCACTTGATCTTCATAAGCCAACCCATTTGGAATTCAGAAGAAAACATACATACACACACACACACACACACACACACACACACACACACACACACACACCCCATTTATCTTTCAAGTTTCTAGCTCTTAGAACCTTTGTTAAAGTGTGATTTTTAAGTTGCCTTTTCCTTCCTATAGATTTTATAAAGTCTAGTTAAGAGCTCAAAAGCCTAAAATTGGGCACTCTTATTCCTTTCTTATACTCCATAACCAGGACAGGATGAAAATACTTGCTGCACTTGATTAATGATGAGAAACATTAGAGATAAAAAGGATTGTCACACTGGGAAATTTGATCTAAAATTTTCCTTTACTGTATCTATAATATGCAAAATATTAGGCAAAGGATAAATTTAGAGATGCAGTATGAATTGAACTTGGGAAAGTGAGATTTTGATGAAATTCCCAATCATGCGGTTAACAAAAAAAGATAATTAAGTCACTTTCAGTCATAACGGATGTGTTAAGGTTAAGACAGAAGACTGAAGTACGTGATAGATGGATGAAATGGAGTAGGTTGGACATCAGCAAATCATATTTCATTGTTCTGTTAGTCTTGGCTGTATGTCACAAGACATGTAGGGACACCTGGGTGGCCCAGTCAGTTAAGCATCTGACTTCAGCTCCAGTCATGATCTCAGGGTCCTGGGATGGAGCCCCATGTTAGGCTCCCTGCTCCGTGAGGAATCTCATTCTTCCTCTCACTCTGCCCCTTGCTGCTGCTCATCCTCTCTCAAAAAAAAAAAAAAAAAATCTTTAAAAAATGACAGTTATTACTGTTTTTTAAAAGGTAGAGAAAAACACTTTTTTTGCTTTCATTTTAATTTAACCAGCCAATAATTAAATTGTACAAACACTGCCATTCATCCTATTTTTATCCTACCTTTTCCTACCTAAATTTGTAATATAATTCAAAGATCACATAAATAGAGCCAGCATCATCGCTTGATATAACTTCCCAAATTGGTTCCAAGAAGTCTTTGGCTCAAGTAATTACTCTCCTCCTCCCTTTCTTCCTTCTTCTTTTCTGTATAAAATTGTCATCAGATTACAATACTATCTAATGGATTGTTAGTCATTCTAAAAACTATAAATATCCTGTTTTTTTTTTTTTGTCTTGTAAGGAAAATGTTGGATAAAGATGACCACAGCAAGATTGAGCCTTTTCACTCTGCACTAACACTCAGTATTATGTGTTACCTTAAAATCTGGGGAAATTAGGAGGGCCTCTAATTGCCTAAATTTAAGATCTCTTCACCCTGTTCCCATGGATAAGGTGCCACAGCCAAACAATCCTTCTTATCAAATGGATTGTTATCTGTGCAGTCAAGTGCTTTGTGTTTGGCCATATCCATCATCCTAGGGCAAGAAATTCTCCCTCACCAACAAAATGCATAGATGATTTAAAAAAAAAATTACTTTGCTCATTTACTCAAAACCTATTCATTTTAGTGACTTCATTTGGTTAGGCATTGAGCCAAGTACTTCGTTCGTGTTTATATTTACTTCTCCTACCGGCCCCCCATATTGGTGTCATTTTCTCTGTTTCATGAGTAATAAAACTGGGATTCAGAGAGGTTAAGTGATTTTGATCCAAATTACAGAAAAAGTAAGACTGAACCCAGGTTCTATTCTAAATTCCGTACTCATTTTATTACCCACATTATTTCTATTAAAGAGAAGTTTACTTAATAAATAAGTGCAAGGGAGTATGATATAAAAAGTTTTCCTTGAAATCATTAGAAAAAAAAAGTTCGCCTCTGAAAATGGACAAACACCTCTTTCTTATCCTGGTATTTCATTTTTCACTGATATTGTTAGATTAAAAATACAAAAACACATTCATGTTAATGATGATAGTAGAATGAAGGTATTAACTATATTTAAAATATGTGTTATCTGTTAGCTTGAGTCTTTTGTGCTGGAAGCACGGATGTAAAACAGATTTAAGTCCCTGGGACAGCTTTGGCCTCGGGCTGTCTTCTCTTGCACCAAACTTCTTGAGCAGTTCTACACTACCTTTGTCCACATTGTCCCCACTTACGTTCTTTCAAACATGACTGTTAAGGCTGAGTGAAAGTCCTAGAGGATGGATCCTACAGAGACTCAGGAGCCTGAGTTTTATATACTAACTGGGCTAAAAGTACAATTGCTCTCTCTTCCCTAAGTCTTTTGTTTTTCATAGAAATACTATGATCTTAGAAATAAAAATACCACATGAAACCATTTACCTCTATCTCCAAGAATTATGTTCCTTTTCTCACAAAGGATAAACTAAATGGGGACATGCTCTGAGAAAGTCTATTTACATACACTTCTAACTAAGGATATTCTTAATACATACATTCCCCTCCCTAACTTCAATTTCTTTCATGACTCATTATCACAGTTATAATGTATTAAGAGTCTAATAGGTGGCAGACGCTACACTAATTGGTATACATATATCACCACATTTCTACATTGAATTATATCCTCACATCAATCATTTCCATATGTCAATGAAGAAATAAATGTATAGATAATGTAAGAATGTGCTTAGATCCCATCCTTTGTTATGAAGGAGCCTGGAGTCAAACCCAGGGCCGACTCCACAGCTTATTCTTGACTCATTAACTATGGTTGGACTGAGTGATTTGGAAACACCACAGACTGCTTTGAAGGCCAAAGCTACTCATAAACACCTATTTTGGCAGAAGCAGATCATTTCACTGGTTTTCCTGCTGCCTACTTGATTCCTAAAAATACACTGTTGATTGTTCATACCTTCAGAGAAAATCACTTTTCCATAAAGTGCCCATTATAGCGTGTCAATGAATGTGATAACATGCATAATTTATCTCAGGGGAGTATGTAATTAGAAAATTAACCTTTTACTTTCTTCCTGTTAATCAGTTATAGAAAATGATTGAAGAATAATACATTAGCAACCATGTACTGTATTATTGTGCTTTTAATTTCTAAGTTACTCATTAAGAACAAAACGCTAAGAGACAATAGCCTCAATATGTTAAGCAGAAATGGCATTTTGCACATATAGGGACATACTTCCTGAGTCTTTCATTTGATTTTTAAAAATTCTTTAAAAAAAATTCTTTAAAAAAAATTCTCTCTATCTTGTGGTAGTATTTTACCCAATGACAAAGAAAATCCAGGAATCTATTTTCACCTCTAAAATCATCCTTACTTTTCAGAGAGCATAGTGTTTGTATAAGGTACACACATGCTTGTGCTTCCACAAAAGGATCAAGAACGTGTAAAGTAGGTGACACGTGTGGCCTGAGAAATTGGGAGGAGCCAGCAGCTCCACTGTCAGCCCCTATCCTCCCCCACTGATGGCTGACTTGCTTACTCAATTCCCAGAGGAGCTTAATTCTCTGAACTGCGAGAAAACAGAGTCAATCTCATCATTATTGAAAGATTTGACCAATTTTAACTTGAGACCTCACAGATGCTGATGGGCAATGTTGGTTTTGTGTCTCAAAATTACTGGGTCACAGCCTTGATTTTAGGCGCATCATTTGTGATATTTTATTCCTTAGAGACATATGTGAGAAGGCAAAAACAAAAATCTGAGATAATTAAAACTGTGTGTGCTAGAGGGTGAGGAACATAGCATTGAACTTGGAATCAAGAGACAAAATGCTTTACTGACTGTTCAGTTTTGAGTACATTGCTTAAGTTCTCAGAGTCTTAGTTGTTCCATTTGCAAAATGGAGATTTTTTTTTTGCCCTATACTTCAAAGAATTTCTGAAGAGGCAAACACTAAAAAAAAAAAAAAAAAAAAAAGTATGTCAAACATTGCAATTGCAGTTTTAAGAGTATGAAAAAGTAAAATATTGTTATTCCTACCAACTGCTATCTTTGAGTGGCTAAATTTTTATTTTTATAATAAAAGTGAGGTAAAGGCAGCATTCTATATCTTCTTATTCTGAAATTCTCTGTAAAAGTAATTTCTGGTATTCTAAAAATGTTCTGTAGAGTAGCACCTCCCCCCCACCCCCTTATCCATGGTCTCAGTTTCCATGGTTACAGTTACCCACAGTCTTTATGAAAGAGATGCAGAGGAAGATTTGACATGGAGAGAAGAGAAGGCAGTGTGATTACTTAGGCAGAGATTGAAGTGATACAACCACCAGCCAAGGAAAGATGGCAGCCACCAAAAACAAGAGGCAAGCAACACATTCTCCCCTAAAGGATTCAGAGAACACACATCCCTGCTTAACACCTTGTTCTCTGTCTGCCAGTTGAAACTGATTTTGCACTTCTGGGTAAGAAAGAGTAAGGGAATAAACATGTGTTATTTTAATCTACCACGTTTGTCATAATTTGTTAAGCATCCATAGGAAACTAATACACTGTCCCACCCATCACCTCAAAGAATATTCTAGATAAAATGTTGAGTGACTGTGGCAACTTCTTCTAAAACCCCTAGCTTACCCCCTCAAACCTTTGCTTCACTGCCCCCTTCTAGCTTTTGAGAAGTTCCATTTGCAAAATTCAACATTGCCTTCTCAATGAGAAATCGTGGGATGCATTGTCTTCTCATAAACGCTCCTTTGCATCCTGGGCCATTATGATACAAAAGGAAAATTTTAGCTAGTGAAATTGTTGGAGTTAAATGAATTGTAAGATATGAAGTAGAGTTTCCCAAGTAGAATGATTCAAATCCTTTTTAATGGTATGAGAATAGATCTGATTTTTTTCTTAGTTTAGATTCTTTCATTTTCCTTTCTGCAATAAATTGTTGCACATGATGTGTCTTAGTGGAATTTCTTAAGAAATTTTGCATAGGAAAATAAAGGATTATATCTCGTAGGATTTCTCCTTCTTCTCTTTTCAGGCATGTTGTCGGTTTGTCTGTCTGTCTGTCTGTCTGTTTATTTAGGTCCCCATTGGTGACTTAGTGCCCCTGTTTTTACTGGGAAACAAAATAACTTCACACTAAAGGATCTTAATACTATAAGAAAAACAATGGGTGAGACTGCTTACAAGATTTAAAACCATGCATTTTTGAATATGTTTAAAAAGAAATAGGTTAAGAGAAAATAATTTTGTTGGAATTTCTAAAATTTGTCATTTCTCTTGGATGAGAGATTTTTCCTTCCTATATAGGTTAATATGCTGCTGTCCCCCCCCCCACTCTTATAATTAACTGAACATGGACAATTCAAGAGTTTTTTCTCCAGTTAATTTTAGATAAAAAATAGCGAAAGAGGCTGTTTTGAATAAATAAATATTGAATTAACAAGCTGTTTTGCGGAGATCATCAGTGATTGAGGATATGTATAGGTGTTAACTAACTTGTTGAGATATCTGTTAATCTCTATAATATCCAGAAGAGAATATATTTAACTTTTTGACCTATATCATGTACTAAATATAAATACTCAGATTTTTATATCTAAATAGCATTAATTTTGTACTAACAAAAGCCCCCCAAAAGTTTTCTTTAATGATTTATTTATTTATTTGAGAGAGAGAAAGAAAAAACAGAGGGAGTGACAGAAGGAGAGGGAGAGAGAGAATCCCCAAGCAGACTCCCTGCTGAGCACAGAACCCTACGGAGCTCCATTCCAGGCCCCAAGATCATGACCTGAGCAGAAATCGGATGCTTAATTGACTACACCACCAAGGCGCCTCCAAAAAGTTTTTTTTAATTTGTTTTTAATAATACTACTAAACACAGTGCACAGCAAATTGTCAAAACAGCTAACAGAAAAATATATTAGGTAAATGAAAGTAAGGGAAACATATAGCTTTAACTGGCATACCTATAGATCTCTAACATACTGTTATATTTCTAATCCTTATCTCTGCAGCCATTTCTCTTTCAGTCTTTATCTCCATTCTTTTACTTATGTGTTATATTATTCTCTGTGTGTGTATGTATGTTTTAATTAATGAATGAAAGAGTTAAATTAGAAATTCCTAAATTGGAGGTAATAGAGGTAAAAATAGGATAAACAGATGGACTAGGAAAAAGTAAAGGAGGTAGAACTAACACAGATTTTTGATCTGGGCACTGATTACAAATGTATGCTTATTTAAAAAAAAACACACAAACCTGTATCCTTTTAATTTGTGTGCCTTTCTGAACATATCACATATCTAAGAAATTCATTTAGAAGTATAAAGAAAAAAAAGTGGCAAAGTGATTAAAATGCTTGCAATGAAGTAAAAGGAAAATAGTTTTTTAAACGAAATAGCATTAGGGAATATAAAAATCTCATTCTCATATTTTTAAGAATTTGTTAGCTTTTTTAAGGAAAACACTTGATGTATTATTTAACTCAACTACTACATTCTCTTTTGGTTAGTTAGGAATGTTGTTGGTTTGGGTCAGTTATAGTGGATGCACCATCCCATAAGCAATAAGTTGACATATCACTTTGGTCTAATTTAAAAATTTCAAAGTATAGTAGTCTGAACGATGAAGAGTGAATTTCAAAATTATCTTTCAATTAAGCAAGCAACACAGAGTCATTTTGTACCCTATATACAAATTTTGGAGCAGCCAAGTTCCATTCTTTTTTTGGCATTGAGTAATTTTATTTAAAACCAGGATCTTCTGGGGGCATCTGGGTGGCCTAGACAGTTAGGCATCTGACTCTTGATTTTGGCTCTGGTCATGGTCTCACAGTCATGGGATTGAGACCAGCATGGGGTTCACACTCAGTGCATAGTCTGTTTGTTCCTCTCCCTCTGCTCACCCCCCCCCAATTGCTCTCTCTCTCTCTCTCTTTCTCTCAAATAAATAAATAAATAAAATCTTAAACAAACGAGGATCTCCTATAATAAAATGGATTGAGGGCTTAGTTAGAGTAGTATACAGTTTCCAATTCTCATCTTTGATGCCCCCAGAAGATCCTGGTTTTAATAAAATTACTCAATGCCAAAAAAAGTTTCCAAAGATGAGAATTGGAAAATTTTTGCATTGACAACAGGAGTCCTTATTAGCATTGAGATAAACTTGTATTTACATTTCACAATTATTTTTGTATGTTTTAAAATGTGTGCCCCTAAATACCAAATGATAAAGATTATATTCTGCTTAATGTCCACATTTTAAGAATAAGAATGTCATGAAATTGGGATCTTTTAGTTCTGCAGGAAGTCAAGGCCCAGAAATACTCAAAAATGTTGTATGATTCTTCAAGGTCCTTTAATTAGAAGGGAAAATTCAGGATTACACCAGAAATTTTAGTGTTAACTGGCAGATACCTTGACAGGGGAAGTATATAAAGGCCTAATGTGGGAAATGAGGGGTGGGTAGATAACTTAAGTCTCAGATGGAAGTAAAGTGGAAGAAATGGAAGAGTGGAAGTAAACTCTCATTAAAATAAATGGATAAAAGCATTTCTATGAACAGGTTGATATATTAGTAAGCATTGGAAGATCCGTAGGTGGGGAATGGAAAGGATGTAGATAAAATGGAAATGCCTTCATTCATCGAGAAGTGGTGGGCTGACAAAATAAAAATACAGACATAAGTTGTGCTCTAGTACTTGAAGTGTTCTTCCATCAGGAAATTTGGGTGCATATCAATCTGTGTACTTCTGTAAGAGAAAATAATAACTCAGCATCAGAGACATTGCCTCAGAAGTTTCAGGACTCTCTAGGCATATTCAGATTTTTTTCTTACATGGGTGTTGTTAAATTTACCTGGTGTCTTACTCGGTTTGGATGGCCGCAACAGAGTACCATAGACTGTGTTGCTTAAAAAACAAACATTTATTTCTCCTAGTTCTGGAGGCTGAAAACACAAGATCGAAGTGCAAACAGATCTAGTGTCTGGCAAGGACATAATTTCTGGTTTGCAGATGTTTGTCTTTTCTCTGCATCCTCTACATGGTGGAGAGAGATTATCTCTCTTGTCTCTCTTCTTATGAAGGAATTAATGCCACTCATGAGGCATGACTTATGATTTATTTTCCTACCAAAGTCACCACCTCCTAACACCTTCACATTAGGAGACAGGATTTTGGGATTTTGGGAGGATACAATATTTAGTTCATAACAGAAATATTTAGTCCATAATATTTTTATATTATATGAAAATATATAATAAGTTATATTAGTACCTCCCAAATTTGATTTTTTTATCATACAGTCCTTTACTCAATAATAAAATAAATTTTATGTTCCACTTGGCTCAGACACTACAATGGTGAACAAAAGTGGACAGTCTCAAAGCATATAATGAATTATCTTATGTAGTCTGAGAGGTGGGAAGCATGGCATGGAGACAGTCTGTTGAGCATAGTCATGAAAAATAATGCATTACCTAGAAAAACTGGGAGTGTATCTGGAAGGAGAGTGAATAGTGCTCCAGACAGAAGCAAAAATATATGCAAAGGCAGATTAGATGTATTAGCATACTAGAGTATTAGACAAAGCATAGTACATTTGGGGAACTGAAGCAAGTCCAATGGTGCTGAGAAACAGAAAATAGGTGGCAGTACCATTTGAGGTACATCCAGAGAATCAGAAAATAAAGAGTCTTGTGCACATGTGCATGTGTCAGTTTCTTTATTCTAAATACAAGGAAGCCATTGAAATATTTAAAGAGGAGATAAAATGATAATGTTTGTGTTTCAGAAAATCTTCTGGCTGCAGGCTAGTAAAATGAATTGGAAGGTGGTTCATGCAAGGCCATTGAGGTAGTCCAGATAAGAGATGGTAGTAGTTTGTTTTGAAGTTGGATGGATAAAAATAGGTAAATTCTAGAGAAATATAGACAAAGTCTTAATACTGTATCCCAAAAATTCAGTGAGAAAGAGATTGTATAGCTCATAGCTTCCTGGTTTGTGTGTCTGGAATATATGTTGGGGCAATTTAAAAAATGGTGATCCTGTTCTATGTGAAAGTCCATGAGTTAAGCTTGGGGACAATGATATCAATATGCCTTTGAAACATCCATGAACAAATGAGAAATAAGTAGAATAGAGATAGATTTTGTTTGCCATAAATTATAATATAAATGATATTTGAGGCCAATGGTGAATGAGATTACTTTAAGAGTATAGTGTGAGAAGAGGAGAGAACCCAACATTGAGCCTTAGGGAGTTTTAACCAGAGAAATAGCACAGGAAAAAATAGGCAGTATTAGTCATGGAATGCAAAATATGAGTCTTTCGAGAAGCAAAGAGTTAGCAGCAATGCCAAATGCTAGTAAGAAATCACCAAGTTGATGATTGAAAGTTATCGAATTAGAATTCTTCCTATAGATGAAGTAAGTTCAGGGAGCTTGGTCTGCTACCTGAGAGAGAAGCAAGATAACAAAGATAGTGAATACCATGTTTCATGAAGTTTAGCTATCAATGGAGGAAGAAGTTAGGGCAGTGATTGAGGGGAATGTGGAATAAACAGATCCTTTACAAGGAAGGGATCAAATTGAGAGCGAGTTTGAATAGTTAAGAAGCCTGAATAATTGGTACTATAAAGGTATTGAGAAAGGAAAGAATGGAATTCAAGTCACAGATTTGAAAATATGAGGTATTGAAGAAGTCAGAATTTTTAAGGTGTTATAAAAGTCTAAAATACTTGTGAATTGTGATACAGCAAATAGATCAGAGCAAAAATAGAACAATTGGTGGGCCATGTAGAGATTGCACTTGTGTTTGCTAATCATAAATATAAAGTAGAACCTATGAGCACTTTTGTATGACTTTTTTCCAAGGGAACACAATTATTTTGGTTCTGACTGTAATATGTAGTAAATATAATAGGTAGAATTATCTAGTTTGGGAGTTTTGCTGGATATGTAATAGAAAAAGAAACAAGTGTGGTATATTTTGCTATTGACAAGTGTAAACTTGGAATGATGGACCATGGACTTTGTTTGAATAAGGAAAAAAATGATGTTTCAAACAAGTGAAGTTGTTTCTGCCTTTGTGCATGTAAGGTTTGTAAAGATATGGAAATTGTGGTCAAATAAATACAGAAGTTCCATACTGAAAGGGAATAAGGAACTCAAGGCAATGTTCACAATTTTGTTTACCTAGAAGATCTATATTGGGCTATTTCAAGGTTGCAATGGTTATATATGTTTATACTATCTTTTATTCTACTCTGATCTACTCTCTGTTCACATTTCGAGGTGGTCATTCATCAGAGTGCACAGAACCGTCAAACTGAACTATTCCTGTCTGATACTGTAGCAGCATCTTTTTATTATTATTATTTTTAAAGATTTTATTTATTTATTTGACAGAGAGAGACACAGCAAGAGAGGGAACACAAGCAGGGGGAATGGGAGAGGGAGAAGCCGGCTTCCCGCCGAGCAGGGAGCCCGATGCGGGGCTCAATTCCAGGACCCTGGGATCATGACCTGAGCTGAAGGCAGACACTCAACGACTGAGCCACCCAGGCGCCCCTCTGTAGCAGCATTTTACAAGCATTAAATTTAAGGATAAAACAAGACTACAGAGATTATTTCAGTCCCCTCATTTTGAAGATGATCTCTTTAAAACTTGAAGAAGTGGCATGATAAAGGATATAGAGTAATGGGGAGTGCTGTAACTCGAACTGACATCTCCTTAACCTCAATATTGGGCACTCTCCATAGTCTTAATTGCCAGTGACATTACAGATTAGTATATTGTCATTGCAGAAGATAACTCAGACAAAGTATATCCAAAGAAATTAATCTCTGATTAATTTCACCAAATAACTACCCCAGTATACTCTAAGGTGAATCAGTCTCTGAAATAATATTAAAGATCTTTCTATGGCATTATGGCATGTGATTAAAGAGTAACTCCCAGAAGGGTGGAGGAAAATTATAGGTAGGGGTTACTTTAAAAAAAAAAAATTTTGCTTTGGATGGCAGTAAACACTAACTCTGTCTACTTAACATTTTTTTCTCAAACAAATGCAATATAATATTAAGCTGTTCTATTCTTAGTTTAAATAATATCAGTTGACTTTTTGTTAGGAAATTTAGAATTGAATATCACATCAGAAAATTCAGCTATAATATGGATAAAGAGAGGTAACATCTAAAAGGTACAGATAACCATTGCTTACACATAATGTGAATTTCAAGTGTATTACAAACACTCATCAACAGATAGTTACATGTAATGTGCTTGTGTAAATAAAATCTCTTCTTCTGATTTCTGTAATCTCTCAGAATCTTACAGAAAGCTTGTCATTTGAGAAACCTTGGACTGATATGCATCATTCATAAAGTTAACTTCCCTGACTTCCAATACTATATCATTTACAAATGTTCTGTCCACATATCAAAAGGTTGATTGCTGACAGGCTAAATATCCATGCCATTCAACATGAATTCCTCTTGATCAGATTCAGGTACTATGGTCATGATTGATATTATTTTGATAGTTGATTGAGATAATGTGCCAATGCTGAAATAAATAAGTTAAAGATATATCACCAACTCCCCTCACCTTACACTGTAATATTATAAATCATCTCATAGATTTATACAGTTCAGATTCTGCATACTAATCTCTACACACAGGTAGAGAACACTCTTATAACAAAGATGACATCATTTAATCTTACTAGCTTCTCCAAAAGACATATGTGCTCTTCCAATTCCAGATATGAGGGGAACAGCTTCTCTGAACTTAAAATTTTTAACTAAGATGTTCACTAAGCTCATGTAATTCATTATCAATTTTGTTTATTGAAGTATCTTAAGTGCCTATGTTGATTTCTGGCACATATTAGGTGTTCAATAAATACTTGTTAAATAAATAAGACAGACAAAAAGATTAAACATTAAGAATCACTGTCAAAATAAAGCACAAAGCAAGTCTATGTCATCTCAAACATTTTTTTCCTTAGCATCAGCATTTACAGCCACTGAAGAATCTCTTTATAAAATTTTGCTTGAGATTTAAACTATATGTAAGGATTTTACATTAAAAATGTTGAATTTATGCCCATTAGCTAAAAGATAAATGTTTAAAGCAAAGATAAATAACAATCATAGATGTTATAAATGGATTTTACTTTAGTTTGCCAGTTTGATCATATATTACCCACTGAAAAATGCTATGTGTCATTACATACTCACTTCAATAGGCTAGGGATTACAATTGTTTCCAGAGCAGAAAGTCAAACAAAGGTCATAAAAGCAAATTAATTAAGTGTTTGAATCAAAAAGCTGCCTAAAACGATCACCTGTTGTTCAAATTTACAAAATCCCAAACCATCCCAAGAGGCGCTCTACTTAAAACACTACTGGAACAGAAGCAGTATTTCCCAGAGGTTGAGAGTAACTTGTGAATGGTAAATTGTGATGCCAGAGGCAAACATCAATTTTAAATATTCTAATTCTCTAACATATTTTTAGCAAGGAATGCACAATAGCAGGGAAGAGGCATCTTTTCTTCAAAATTTAGTGATGAAATGAAACTGATAGATGGAACAAAGTTTCTGGAGTTGAGTGGGCATTCAAACAATCAGGTCATGTGCTCATTATATAAAGAATATGGAAACTTTATCAAGAACAACAACCAAAGTAGTATTATAAGTTAGCTCTTTGATTCAATACAAGATATTTAGAACATGATAATATTGCCATCAATTGAAAGGTGTTTTGCAAGTAATAATGATCAAAGTATCAAAATTAATTTCTGAGTGGTTAATGGATTTATATTCAAATCTATTTAAATATATTCCTGAGTTAGCATCACTTTCTCTTACATTTGAACATATCCCTTACGAAGGAAAAGAAAAAGATGGATCCAGATATACTAGTGAGCTAGGATTCTGACCCAGACCACTGCCTACCTGATCTTTACCCAACTATAGTAAGTGATCATTTCTGATTGATTATATATTACAGCAATTACAACTTACCTTAAATTATACTTAATTACATCTGGCATGATCATGAAGTAACAAGAAAACAAGTGTGGCTGGAAATTTCTGGAATTTCACAATCAGCTTGCAAACTTACTTTAAAAAACATTCCTGGAAAGGGTGGATAAGAAAACAAAAATACAGACCAAAGCATGCTGGAAAAACAAAGAAATATAGATCAAACAAAGAGAGATCACCATCTTAATGATGAAAGGTTAATTATACTTATTAATTTTTTTAAGCTAGAAAGTCATGTGATATTAAGGCACTCTCCCTCCTATGCAGCTGGTAGGATGTTAATTGGCAAAGTGTCTTTGAAGCAGAATCAAGCAGTACTTACTGCAATTAATAAGCACATGCTCTATAGTCTTGAGAAACTTTCAAATGAATGTGAAAGGAGATATATAAGAAGATGTTCATATTAATGTTATTTGCTGTAACAAAAGCTGGAGGCAATGTAGGTTACCATCACAAGGGTAACAGATAAGATATAAGTTAAATCTACATATTGCAATATGACTACAGTGCTGAACCATAATATTTGGATGAATAAGAACCCACTTTATGAGTGGGGAGATAGTTAAATCCCATTCAGAATGCACTGCTGCCTGAAAACTGGGGAGCTATATGTTGGGCAGATTACATTAACACCCTCTATGAATGTTATGGCTTTTTGTGATTTGGTTCTTTAATTATAAGCATGATCCCTCTTTAGAATTATTAATACTGTCTTCTTCACTCCTTCAACTTCAACCATATTAGCCTCCTTTATTCTATTCCATTATTCTAGATAACATCTCAGTATATAAGAGCTTTTCCATGTAGTGTTTCCCTTGCCTAGAATGTTCTGTGAGAAACAAACATAGCTCCTCAATTTTCCTCCTTTGTATCTTTTCTTAAATATCACCTTTTCCATGAGGTCTTCCTAGCCACCATATTAAAAATTTCAAGTCTATCAGAACCATAGAATTCTTGTTTCCCTCCACCTTTTCTGATTTATGTTTCTCCCTAGTTCTCACTGCCATTTACCACACTATATATATAAATAACATATTTTGTTATCTTTCTTTCTTTATGCCTGTCTTGTACAATGGTCTGCCCATTGTAAAAGTGTTCAATAAATATTTGTAAATTATTTATTTTTTTCTAAGTATCTATTTGATCTGGCATTAATATTGCTAAATCAAATCTGTTCATTTTTAAATTTGTCTTTGCCTTCTATATATTTTCCACCTGTTAGTCTTAAAATTTCTCTATTTTTAATTCAAATAAGCATTTTCTAAATCAAATGTAAATCAATTTGTTTTTCTCTTAATCCAGTCAGGTTCACGGTATTTATTTAATATTTATTTTTCCTGCATATGATAAAAAAACTTTAGAGGGAGACATTATGTATTGTGCTTAATTTTGTCCAGTATCTAGTATAGTTTCTGCATATAATTGGAGCTCAACAATGTTTTTTTATTTAAAGAAATTGGTACATGAATACTTTTTCAAAATATGGAATTAGATAGCAACTTGTAATAAAGATAGCATAGGCTGTGAATTCAAAATAACACAAGCTGAATCTTTTCACAGCAAAACCAAATATTATTTTTTCAAGTTCTTTCCATGTATGTATATGTACATAACTATTTGTAATTAGAAAATATACAATTAGGGGCACCTGGGTAGCTCAGTCAAGCGTCTGCCTTCGGCTCAGGTCATTATCCCAGGGTCCTGGGATCGAGTCCCACATCGGGCTCCCTGCTCAGCGGGAAGCCTGCTTCTCCCTCTCCCTCTCCCCCTCCCCCTGCTTGTGTTCCTTCTCTTGCTATCTCTCTCTGTCAAATAAATAAATAAATAAATAAATAAATAAATCTTTTAGAAAATATACAATTATATATAGTCAATTGGAGTGAAAAAAATAAAATTTAAATAATTTTAGTGTCTTCAGGAAATACTGAAGAAATGTATAATTTTCATATTATACATATTTATGTGATATTATTCTAGCTATGAAGAATTAATTTTGAAATATTCATGTTATGAAGATGAAACTCAACTTATTTTTTCTTAAGTTTTATTTAATTTTTGACATTAATATAAATCCATTTCATGAAGCAGTTTACTATATTACAGTAGCAAATCAGTTGTGACATGTTAGCTATTTTCCCCAATAATGGGTAATGTTATTAAGTAAAAGTATGTTAGATATTGGGCATTCACTAAGGCTTCAGTAGAAAAATAACATGTTGCTTTCTTTTTAAAATTAAATTTTGCTAGCTTAAAAATACTGGCGACTAAAATTCTGAATTATTTTTTACTTTTACCTGTTTTATTTTACATAATCTTTCTACATAGGAAAAGGTTGCATACATGGATCACGATTCACATTATGACAAACAGAATTAGAGGGGGAGAGGACTCTGAGTAATGTATTAGGGTTATTATAATACAAATCACCAAAAGGGCTGATAAAACAGAAGCAGCTAAAATCACACACAAAAAATCTCTACGCTCATGAATCTTGTGGCTTTACTATTGCAGTAGATAATCACCATGGTAAAAGCTTTGGAGACAGAATAAGGGTAGAGTAAGTCTTGGAAGATAAATTAAGAAAGTAAAATCCCATTATTATGGATAATACTATTCAGATTACCATGTCAGAAGGGCAGAATAAATTAAAGAAGTTCCATCTTGCTGAGAATTAAAATAATGATTTGCAAAACATCACACGATACTATTGAATCTTTGGGTTTCTTCAAAGAAAACTCTGATTTAAAATTCTATAAAAGTTCCTACATAGATGAACAAAGATGAAAACAATACAAATCTTACTGATCTTTTAAAAGCCTCTGTTCTCGATTTCTATATTTTGATCTTATATTCTTAGGAATTGAAATAATAAAGATAAAGATCTAAGTAAGATAGCTGAAAATTTTCCCAGAAATGGAAAAATCTTACTTTATCATTGTCTCTTTTTCTTCCTTTCTTCTTTTTCCAGAATTCTTAGCAGTTCTGATTCAGGTTAGGAGAAAGTGAAATGAATTTCCAATTAAATGGGATAATGGACTATGCTATGGCTGATATTGCTCTCTCTCCAATTTAGATTCTAGCTAGGATTAATCTACTTTCTTTGGATGAGAAATACACAGACTCTCACCAGCATCGTGTGCCTTCTGTTCTGAGAAGCTCATAAGTACTCTAACTCTGGTTTGGGATAGGAATCAGAAGGAATATTTTCCAGCAGCAAATGTATTCTAATTGGGGTTGCAGGTAGAGAGCTGGGCCCTAAATTATAGAGAATTAAGTCCTGGGAATCTGTCATTTCTCTAATGCCAGCATCTAAAGGATATTATGGTAATTATTTCTAAAGAGAAGACTTTAGGCCACAATGTGGTTACATGTTACATAGGAATATAAACAGGCAAGTGCAGATAATTGCAGTATTTTTTTTCTCTTTCTCCTCTTCTATCCCCTCATTTTCTCTTTAATCCAGTCATCTGTTTACCACATCCTTGTGGGTTAAGCAAAGAAAATCCAGAAAGTAAGTGATAGGAGGTGTTCCTTGGTGACTTTCCATCTGTTTTTCGAAACAACACATACCTTCTTCCAGCTTAATCTACCTCCTTCATTTACTCAGCATCTTTCTAGTTAAGTCTGAGTGGCTTACAGCATTGCAGAGTCTATGCTACTTGTTATTCGATGTATAATTTTAGAAGACTCATGTTCTAATACTGTGGAAATATAACACGGCAGAGGAAAAGAATAAGGGAGAACTATATGCACTACTATGGATGGAACTCTAAGGCCTATCTTTCAAAAACATACCTACAGCTTTAGCTAATATGTTAACATCCTCACACACACACATCATATCCCCCACTACAAAAACACACATATGTCTCACTGGTACATAAATGGATATAAACATTAGAAAAAGAAAATGATTATCTGGTGATAGCAAGATTCGATTTTCAGAGGTGCAGGATGCTAAAAGAGGAGTTTCTTCCTATCTGTAAAGTTTTTATTATTGATTTTTTACAAGCAGAACGTATCCATTTCCTTAGTTGCATAATTTATAAAATAAACAGGAGAAAGGGATAGAAGGAAGGAAAGAGAAAGAGAGTAAGTCTTTTGATTCATTCAAAATATTTTTTAAAAACCCATAATTATGCAGTGATCTGGTTTACAATAGATGGTCAAAAGATTTCTGCTGAAATAGTAAATAAATGTCAGTTTTATAAGACATATGCCTTTAGTCTTAGAGCAGTGTGATTATTGGCAATTTAATGAAGCAGAATAATCTTATTAGGGAATTAACTGTCTCATTTCTCTGCTGTAGGCTTCGTATAAATAAAAAAATGTATGTTGCATTTACATTCAACAGAGGTATACAAAGTTTTGAATCTTTGAGTTTCCCTTGTGACTAAAAACCTTAATACCCCCTTTTTTTTTTAAGATTTTATTTATTTGACAGAGAGAGATGCAGCGAGAGAGGGAACACAAGCAGGGGGAGTGGGTGAGGGAGAAGCAGGCTTCCCGGGGAGCAGGGAGCCCGATGTGGGGCTCGATCCCAGGACCCTGGGATCATGACCTGAGCCAAAGGCAGACGTTTAACGACTGAGCCACCCAGGTGCCCCAGGACCATAATACCCTTAAAAGTATCTTTATACTCCTCTGTAATATTCTGATTGAAATTCATAGATAATGTAAACCACCCAAACATTTAAATAAAACTTCCAACTCAAAATAATTGAAATAAATGGAGAAATTAAAATATGTTAATTATAAAGCAATATGCTATTTAATATGTGCAGATTTGCATTACTTTATTAGATGTCATGAATTAATTAGTGGTTAAAACCATACATGCAAATGCAAACTAACATAAGTATGTTGCAGTGGCCATACAACTGCTTCAGGAAGTGTTGTCCTTGGAGATATGATAAGTCGTAGAAAAGTTCTGAACAAAAAAATATCCAGTCTCCCATCAATATTCATACATGAGTTTGCATGCTTCAAGAAATTGATTTTATACTACAATCGTGAAAAATTAGTTTGTGTTAATATGTAAAATGGGGTTCGATTATCTGATCAGATAGTTATACTGGAGTTTTCACCTATATGAATACCTACCAAGACACTTGAAAGTTATAAGCATGTAAAAAATTCTTCATTATGTGGATCTGTTCAGTGAATTGCAGAATGTCTGGTATGGTCTCATCCCACTAAATTTAATTCTCTCACCCATCAACATGGCCATGAGAAACATACCAACCATTGTTCCCTAGGTATATCATCCTCATTAATAGCCACCGCCTTAGAATCTTAGAAGTGATTACAGTTGCCCTAGGTGGAAAGTGGTCTCAAAGACAAGAAAGGATAAGGGAACTAGAATACAGCTGGAATGCTGCTGGGTTCGGTGAAAGGTCACAGAAATGATACTGTTTCTGTGAGCCGTAGAAATCTAGTCCCAGCTCCTATGGGGTATGTAGAAATGGTAAGGTATCTGTATAGATGTTTGGGAGCTGTATGCACAAGTTTGGCTCAGATGGACGAATGCTAGCCGTGGAGCAATTTGCTTTTGAGTGGACCTTGTGAACCTGGGCAAGGATCCTGAGGACAGCAGACAGAATGACTGAAGACCAGATCAGAGCATTTTCCCTGGATTGTGTGAACCCAGGTTTAGATGCTAAGAAAGTAGAGTCACTCTGCTCTCCATTTGACTCACAAAATAAGACCTGAGTCAACTATAATTTTCATTTTGAAAAGTATTGAAATAAGTCAACTTTTGGTTAGAGAAGTTAGATTGAGCACAGGCACTTAGCCTACTTTCTTTTGAAACCCCACAGCTACAACGACAAGAAATAAATTTAAAAATGAGAGGGAAAATGATCAATTTTTGAAAATACAAAATAGTAGTTAATTAACAAAAGTAATCCTAACCTAGAAGTGGGGATGCAAAGAAGCAACTCTCACTCTCTCTCGATATGTATTTAACTCCCTCTATCTCTCTATCTAAATATCTATATCTATATTTTCTGGAAAGGAAAATATTTCTGGAAATAAATATTGGGCCAAAAAACAGTAATTGGTTTAAGTCTATGTATTAGTCTGCTTAGGCTGCCAGAACAAAATATAATAGACTAATATAAACAGTCAAAACTTTATCTCAGTTCTGGAGACAAGAAGTCCAAGGTCAAAGTGCCAGCAGGGTCAGTGTCTGGTGGTAGCTCTCTCCCTGGGTTGCAGGCAGTTGTCTTCTCACTGTGTCCTTACATAGCAGAAGGGGGATGGGAGAGAGAAAGAGAAAGCAAAAGCTATCTAGAAAATTCTGGGAAAGATTTGAATGTATTAAAAAAACATTCAAAAAACTTAAGCAGTATTTATAGATAAATTGACAATAGAGATATTGGAATCAAAATTGTTATTTTTAAATCCTTTAATTAATCTATATATTAACCCATCAAATATGTATTGACTGCTCACTAGACTTTCTTATATTATAAGAGAAATCATTTTCAGAGGTTTAAGTTATATTCAATTCTGATTAAAAATCTCAAAGTTCTTCTATTCCTAGTTTTACTTAAACTGTAAGCATCTTTATTTTTTTTTATTTTTTATGTCAAATCTGACTCACTTTATTTTTTTAATTTATTTTTATGTTTCAAGTTTTTATTTAAATTCCAGTTAGTTAACATGCAGTGTAATATTACTTTCAGGAATAGAACTTAGTTATTCAGCACTTACATATAACACCCACTGCTCATCACAAGTGCCCTCCTTTAATCCCCATCACCCATTTAACGTACCCCCCACCTCCCCTCCAGCAACCCTCAGTTTGTTCTCTGGTAGTTAAGAGTCTGTTTTATGGTTTGCCTCTCTTTTTTTCCCCCCCATGTTCATCTGTTTTGTTTCTTAAATTCCACATATTAGTGAAAGCAACAACGTGATGGAAATAGAGTGTATTATGCACAGAGAAATAAGTCAGTCCAAGCATCCTTTTTAAATTTAAGAAATGGGGATAATAATTCCTTTCCTTGGACTACTGTAGGCATTAAACTGAGTAGAATTTTGGGTACAACTGCCAAATTGCCAAATAGATATTTGTTCCTTCGTTTTCCTTCTCATGGCTTACACTATATGTAATCTGTCATTTCTTTCTTGAATTTACAAACATCTCTTACGAACATATTCACTTTTTTAAAGCAGACTTTTACTTCCTATTATTCTTACATGTGCTGTATCACATACACCCAGATAGATACTCATTTAAAGACAATTTAATGGGCTTTGACTGCTTGTAACTATAAATATTAGAACTGATAACATTGTTAAAAACTACTGTCCAAGATTAAATATTATTGATATTAAGACATGAACTGATTTTTTGAAATAATGAATAATATGGTTTCTTTAAGGATTTGAAATGTAATTTTATTTAAGACAAACATTTTTATACAATCTTTTTGGAACACATGTTTTATATAAAGCCTATCTGCAAATGAATTCAGAACATAATCATAAATTCTAATCGCTTAGGAATTTATTATGAAATATCTATTAATTAAATAAGATGTAGAAAACTTCTATTGAGCAGAAATAGTAGAGTGTCTTTCTAAATGTTAATTGGAAAATTACATTCTGAAATTAACAAGTATGGCTCTGGACAATAATTTGAGATGAGATTAAAATCAAGGGTATAAGCCCTTGCATTAATTAAACCGTTCTTAGAAGGCTTGGGGTTGAAAGCTGGTTTTAATCTCTGTTAATCTGATTAGATTCCAGACCATATAATAAATGTAACCTACTTGGATTTTGCAATCAGTAGAGTTCCAACTCTTTACTTGTCATGATATCATGATTTTTTTGGAGTATTTGTATTTCTTTGGTGACTCTACTGTTATACTTAAATCTGTAAATAAAGGTTGTGTTATACATTAACCGTGAAAGAGAAAGAACATTTCTAAAACTTCACTCGATAGGGCAGTTACAACTACATCTAAAAAAAGTCTCCTTATAGAAAATGTTTAAAGACCAGAAGTCTTAATTAATTAAGTTTCTTCTTACATCCTAAGAATGACTTTAATACATTCACAAAGACTAAGTGCAGGTCTTCCTTACTTTGGGCAGAACTGTATTTCTGATAAGCTCTATATAAATCATACCATATTTTCTGGCTGAACTACAAAACAAATTCCCAGAGGTTTTAACATCACATGCAATGTACTCTTAGAGGGCTATAGTTTTTAAGAGTTCTTACTGAGTTCTTGTGCACTAAGCAGAGACCTAGGTCACACACATCAAAAATCAATTGTGACTTATTTAAGCAGAAAAAGAGTTTGTTATAAGGATGTTGGTTAGTGCCAAGAAATGCAGAAGGCTGGAAAACCAGGCTCAGAAAATAATCAGGAAAAAAACTGAAGAGCAGCTAGGCTCGGAGCCCAGAACTAGTCTATCAAGATGGCTCTTGCCACAGCTTGTCCTGATGCCCCACGAACTGGATGTTTCTGCTTCTGATGCCGGCTACCTCAATTCCTTGCTTCAATAGCTTGTGGTTCAGTTTAGGGTAATTTGTCAAATACATACATTTTAGAGACAACAAAAGCCAGGAAAAAGAATGTCTGGCATTTGGGGCTTCTATAGTGGAAGACGGTTTCTGTATCATACCAGTACCAACGTTCTCTTCATAGGATAGCTCCTACTACATACTGGCAACTGTGAAAAGTGTCCATACTGTCTTGTTCCCAGCATCTGAGATTATCAATGAATGATTTATAAATTAACATTATGCCCACGGGAGTTTAATAAAATGAAAACTATCATTGTTATTACCTAAAAACTTCTTTTCATGTGAATAGTCTCACTTTTAATTCAATTATTGTTTTGATATTTTTCCTGTTCTTCATTTGTTTAATGAGATATACATCCATACTGTTTAACATTACTGCTATGAGAAAAAGCAGTTCTGTTCTGACTTTGCCAGCCTCTCTTTCAAGCTGGCAATCTACCCATATATAAGCCGGGATAATTAAACTCATATTGTATTGACAACCCCACAATTCCTGCTCCTGCTCAACCATGTGGTTCTAGGTACAATTCTAGTTCTGGATAGCCTAGATCTGGTTTGTATGATCTGTTCTCCTTGGCCCTATGGATCGATTCCAACTGCTGGCCAAAGCTGGGTCAGTAAGAATTATACAAGATTTGTTTTCCCACAGAACTGAGGGAGAGAAAGTCCTTCGTTAAAATATGAGGTTCAGGCCCTGTCATTGATAACTGTGGATACTGTCAAGGGGTCTGAAGTGTAACAGAACACAGGCATGCATGAAGTGTGTTCTCCAGAGGAAGGCAGACATGACAGATGGATGGAGTAAGTCTTGGTGGCATCCTAAGCTATTCATTCCTCTCCTTCTTACAGTTTAGTTTTCCAACCATTTCTTCTATTACAAGTAATACCATTATATTCTTCCAATAAATTAACCTTCTTGTCAAAACAAGTTCTATTGATTTTCTGTCACTTGCAACTCAAATTGCTATGACTATTACTAATATTGAAAAACAACTCAAAGCACCTGCTTTACTGAAGATTTTAGGTAGAAAATCTTATTTCTCCATCTTTCTTTTTCTTTTGGATACAAATCATTCCACTCCACTCCCCAGGCAGGGCCAGTACAAAGCAGAGAATTTTTTTTTTATTATGTTATGTTATCACCATACATTACATAATTAGTTTTTGATGTAGTGTTCCATGATTCATTGTTTGCATGTAACACCCAGTGCTCCATTCAGTACATGCCCTCCTTAATACCCATCACCAGGCTAACCCATCCCCACACCCCCCTCCCCTCTAGAACCCTCAGTTTGTTTCTCAGAGTACATAGTCTCTCATGTTTCGTCTCCCCCTCCGATTTCCCCCCCTTCATTTTTCACTTCCTGCTATCTTCTTTTTTTTAATTTTTTAAACATATAATGTATAATTTGTTTCAGAGGTACAGGTCTATGATTCAATAGTCTTACACAATTCACAGCACTCACCATAGCATTTACCCTCTCCAATGTCCATCACCAGCCACCCCATCCCTCCCACACCCCACCACTCCAGCAAACCTCAGTTTGTTTCCTGAGATTAAGAATTCCTTGTATCAGTGAGGTCATATGATACATGTCTTTCTCTGATTGACTTATTTCGCTCAGCATAATACCCTCCAGTTCCAACCACGTCGTTGCAAATGGCAAGATTTCATTCCTTTTGATGGATGCATAATATCCCATTGTGTGTGTGTGTGTGTGTGTGTGTGTGTGTGTGTAGATATATATACATATATATCTATATATATATATATCTCACATCTTCTCTATGCATTCATCTGTTGATGGACATCTTGGCTCTTTCCATAGTTTGTCTATTGTGGACATTGCTGCTATAAACATCGGGGTGCACATACCCCTTCGGATCCCTACATTTGTATCTTTGGGATAAATACCCAGTAGTGTAATTACTGATCGTATGGTAGCTCTATTTGGAACTTTTTGAGGAAACTCCATACTGTTTTCCAGAGTGGCTGCACCAGCTTTCATTCCCACCAACAGTGTAGGAGTGTTCCCCTTTCTCCGCATCCCCGCCAACATCTGTCATTTCCTGACTTGTTAATTTTAGCCATTCTGACTGGTGTGAGATGGTATCTCATTGAGGTTTTGATTTGTATTTCCTTGGTGCTGAGAGATGATGAGCACTTTTTCATGTGTCTGTTGGCCATTTGGATGTCTTCTTTGGAAAAATGTTTGTTCATGTCTTCTGCCCATTTCTTGATTGGATCATTTGTTCTTTGGGTGCTGAATTTGATAAGTTCTTTATAGATTTTGGATACTAGCCCTTTATCTGATACATTATTTGCAAATATCTCCTCCCATTCTGTCGGTTGTCTTTTGGTTTTATTGACTGTTTCTTTTGCTGTGCAAATCTTCTTATCTTGATGAAGCCCCAGTATTTCATTTTTGCCCTTGCTTCCCTTGCCTTTGGCGATGTTTCTAGGAAGAAGTTGCTGCGGCTGAGGTCGAAGAGGTTGCTGCCTGTGTTCTCCTTTAGGATTTTGAGGCACTCCTGTCTCACGTTTAGGTCTTCAACATTTTGAGTCTATTTTTGTGTGTGGTGTAAGGAAATGGTCCAGTTTCATTCTTCTGCATGTGGCTGTCCAAATTTCCCAACACCATTTTTACAAGAGACTGTCTTTTTTCCATTGGACATTCTTTCCAGCTTTGTTGAAGATTAGTTGACCACAGTGTTGAGGGTCCATTTCTGGGCTCTCTATTCTGTTCCATTGGTCTATGTGTCTGTTTTTGTGCCAGTACCATACTGTCTTGATGATGACAGCTTTGTAATAGAGCTGGAAGTCCGGAATTGTGATGCCACCAGCTTTGCTTTTCTTTTTCAACATTCCTCTGGCTATTCAGGGTCTTTTCTGGTCCCATACAAATTTTAGGATTATTTGTTCCATCCCTTTGAAAAAAGTGGATGGTATTTTAATGGGGATTGCATTGAATGTGTAGATTGCTCTACGTAGCATTGACATCTTCACAATGTTTTTCTTCCAATCCATGAGCGTGGAATGTTTCTCCATTTCTTTGTGTCTTCCTCAATTTCTATCATGAGTATTTTATAGTTTTCTGAGTACAGATTCTTTGCCTCCTTGGTTAGATTTATTCCTAGGTATCTTATGTTTTTGGGTGCAATTCTAAATGGGATCGACTCCTTAATTTCTCTTTCTTGTGTCTTCTTGTTGGTGTATAGGAATGCCACTGATTTCTGTGCATTGATTTTATATCCTGCCACTTTACTGAATTCCTGTAGGAGTTCTAGCAGTTTTGGGGTGGAGTCCTTTGGGTTTTCCACATAAAGTATCATATCATCTAAAGCAGGGAATTTTTAAATCTCTTTCCCCTCCTTATCTCTCCCGAGAAAAGAAATCTGATAAGAACAAGATGACTTGAACAATATTATCCGAAAGTATGTTTACTGTTTCTCTTCTCCCTCCCTTCCTCTATCCTCCCTCCCTCCTTTTTCCCTTACTCTCCCCCTCCCTCCCTCCCTCCATTCCTTCCTTCCTTTTCTGCCTTCCTCTAGCATGAACTAGGTATTTATCACAGCACAAATCATTCCTTCCTTCCTCTCTTCCTCCCTTCCTTCCTTCCCTCCTTCTTTACTTCTTTTTCTGCCTGCCTCTCTCTCTCTCTACCTCCTCATCCTAGTTTCTTGAATCTACATAAGAATCAAAGCCCCCCTCTACTTTTCCACAATGATAGTTACACCGCTCTACATAGAGGCTGGTATTTCTCTAGTTTTCTGTTTTTCCAGTGATGAAGTTTGTGAGGTTGGCTGGGTTCTGTATGGTTCATGGACTTTGCTTTGTGGAATTCACTCCTGTCATAAGTAGCTTAAAAGGCAAAATTCAGTATGGAGGGAACATTCCGGGTTTCTTTAGGTCTCACCTATGTTTCCTAATCCAGTCTTATAGGGAAATTCTTCCCTTTAAAAATATTAAGCCTCTAGTGATAAAGCTCATATCCTGATCCTCATTAGGCTTCTTGAATCTTATCTTTAAAGTGTAAAGCTTAGGACCAGATGAATAAAGAATCAATAAATTGGCATTTCTTGTGATACAACAGTGTTAAAGAGGGAACTTTATTATCAGTTTAACATAAACCCACATATATTCAGCATTTTGTCTTGTGTTGTGATGTATTCTTCTCCATTGGGAATCATATATTCTCTAGCTAACAAGAAAAGAAAAAATCTATCTTTATTCCCTATTTTATTTGTAAGAACAGGTCATTTATTCATTCACTCAAAAGTAATTCAACAGGTGTTTTCTAAACAACAACTGTAATATCAGGTCCTTTGTACAGTGCTAGGAAACAGAAAAACAAATATCCCTGCCCTCAGTGTGTTTAGGAAAGTGGTGTATCAACTTTGATCAGAGATGTTTCTTCTTTATCAAGTTTTTTGTTTGTTTGTTTAGAATCCCAGGAAAGTGTATTTTCCTCAGAAGTATAAAAATGTCTACTTTTGTTAGCAAGTTTCTCTCTATTGGTACAAAATACTGAATGGTCTTTTAAAATATCTTATATTGAGGGGTACCTGAGTGGCTTAGTAGGTTAAGCATCCAACTCTTGATTTCACCTCAGATCATGATCTGGGGTGGGATCAAACCCCGCATTGGGCTCTGCACTTAGTGAGGAGTCTGCTTGAGATTCTCTCTCTCCTTTTGCCCCTCTGCTCCTCTCTGGAATGAATAAATCTTTTTTAAAAATGTGTTTAAAATATTTTATATTGGAAGCACTGACTTGAATCTTTTTTCTAGTGTGAACTAGATATGTATCACTGCACAAATCCTTTAAATTTTATGGGGTTTGCTTTTTCTCATCCATAAAATGGGAGTAAATTTTGTTGTGCAGATTAAGTAAGTAAGCATATGCCAATATATTAATATAGGCACTCTTGCTGTGTAAAATAATGTGGGATAGTGGAGACCATGACCCTAAGCCATGCATTCTCAGTGGGATGATCTCTTTCCCAAGTTGTTAAAATAAAAATCCTATTTTATGGATAATACACAAGTAATAATATATTATATAAAAACATACATAGCTTATTTGTGGTGTTAGGATTTTGTGGGGAGGTGATTAAGAAAATAATGTTATTAAAAATTATTTTGGGTGATTAAAATAAAAGTGTCGAGCAACACTGACCTAGGCCATAATCTAGTTTTCTCCTCTAAATGCCTATAAGACCATGGAAATATTACTTCTAATAGATGCCATTTATAATATTTGTTAAGTTGTGTATAATCAAAATTTTCTTACTCTACTTCACAGGGTTGTAATGAAGGTCAAATGAAACCATCTCTGTGAAAATACTTTGAAGTGTATGAATTATTAGATGTCATTAGTGACACTTGGCCATCATGGCAAAAAATAAGATACAGTTCCTAAAGAGAAAACAAACGAATCTTATGTTTGGGACCATTCAAATTCCATTTTGTAAACGAGAACTCTTTTACAAAAGGAGTTGATAATAGCAACTTTGAAACGTGGTTCTTCTACTGACAGATTTAGACATATTACTAAATTCATTTTGCAAAATGGTTGCCTGTTTCTCAATTTAGGAAAATAGTAAATAAAGAAACTTTACTCTTCTCACAAGAGCATCACTTCTTACCTCTCAAGTCCGGTGCCCTACACTCCACTCCTCAAATCAGACATATTGTCTTTGAACTATGAAATATATAGTGTCATATAGAAGAGTTTGAGCACTTACCTCCTTTCTTCTCTATCCCAGTGGATCTTATTTCCTTTATTTATTAATTCTCCACTCAAAAATATATGTTGAAGACCAAAGATGAGCTGGGTGCTGTCCTAGGTACTGAACATATATTAGTAAACAAAGCAGACAAAAATCCTAAGAGCATGATGCTGACGTTGTTATATTTTACTGTAGCCCAGTGCTGCTGGAAATAGAAACAACTAAGAAATCTTTTCACCCTTTTGTCTTCTGGGAAGCCCTTTCCATATGATTTACATAAGATTCATAGATGCCCCCTTTGTTTACCTATGACAAGGCAGACAGAGGCCCTTGAAATTCCCATGCTTTGGTTCATAAATGTTAGTTGAACTGCTACCCACTGACCAACCTGGACAGAACACCTGCTGTATATTGACTTGACCAAACTCGAGTTAAGCTTCTTTCCTCCCCACCCCCAGGCACCCTCCCCACCACCACCCTCATCCTGAGTCAGCATACAACCCCACTTTAATGTCCCTCCTTAGAATAGCTGACCTCATAATAAAATAGTCTCTGATCTACTGCTCTTTCAAACAACACTTTCATCCTACTCACTGGTACCCAGTTCTTTCTAGCTTTGTTTACTACTCCCTATAAAGGAAAAGCCCTTCTCTGACTAACCTTTGAGATGCTGCAATTCTCATGAGCAGAGTGTTCTTGCTGAAATAACCCCTTTCTCCTTTGCAGTGATCTCTTTTCCTACTCTTGCGATAATGTTTTTTAGTAAGTCTCTCCTTACCTAAATCTGGATTTGTTTTTTATTTGTCAGTGCTTATGTACAAATAGGATAATAATTATTATATGTGAATATCTTGTACTGGACATAATATTCACAATGTTCCTCTTAAAATGAAGGAAGTTGGTTTAGTATTACACTCTAGCTTTGTTTCTAGTATCTATTCCTGATAGGTGGCACTCAGACGTTTGATCTAGATGGGAAGCAGTTTAAGTTTTATCTCATGGGCCAACATTATTTGTGATGACTTTTGGAAACCCAATACTGGAAAGGATTCCA
Source organism: Callorhinus ursinus (assembly GCF_003265705.2). Taxonomy (NCBI): domain Eukaryota; kingdom Metazoa; phylum Chordata; class Mammalia; order Carnivora; family Otariidae; genus Callorhinus; species Callorhinus ursinus. Next base: position 10,822,911 of record NW_027397083.1, read on the forward strand.
ACACAGGATGTATTCTCACTAAGAAATAATGCTATATCAATAATTTTGTGGATTTGGCTGGTGGATATAGTTTCACATGTTAATTCTTTTTTTTTTTTAGAAAATTGGTGTAACTTTATTAAATCAGAAAAGTAGATTTTATGGCAAAAAAAAACACAACAATATATGCCATCCTTCCTAAGCCTCTACCCACATTTTCCCAGGTGTTCTTATTGGTTTTCATGACACGTTCATCTCATTTTCTGATTCCCATTGTCTAAACCCATGAACTCTTTCCCTATTGGATCTATTAACTGCCTGTGTGTTCCCTTAGTTTACCAATAAGAATCATTCTCTCTCTCTCTTTCAGTCATTCCCCTTCAATTACCTGAGTTCTTAATCTTTGTTTCCATATTGCCTTGTCCATTTTTCTGAATATGTAATAGATAATGAACGAAATATGGCTTCTCTCTCTTGGAACAGATAAAAGCCAAATCAAAAAGAGCTTCTTGACACACAACATAACTTTCACTTCTAAGCAACTTAAGTGGACGATCACTTTAGTTATAATCAGTGATTAAAAGCTTTGCTATTCTTTTGACCTAAATTTTACAGTTACTTAAAAATCCTGAGGTGGTAACACAGAGTTAAAACATTGCTGATTTTAAATTTGGAAATTACAAACTGCAATCCATACATAAAACCCATGTTTGTGTTGAAGCCGGGGGGCGGGGGGGGGGAAGAATAATTGATGTGGCACGAATGAAAGTACAGAGGGGTGACATTTTCAGTAATCATTTGCAGAAAAAGAGCTGTGGTTTGGGTCTGCTTTTTAGTTTTTCCTCTTGCATTTTTTTTTGGAGTTATTTTTTTTTCTGAGAAAACGAACCATATGAATATAAACTAACATTTACAAAGGAGATAGAATGCTTTCGTGCTCCCTGAAACGTTCCCGTGTTTCATGTTTCATCTATCTGTATGTTTTCAAGATAAGCAGGATGCAATAAGGTATGGACTAAATGAGCGTCATGGGCAAAAGATCTAGTTAGTACAAAATTCCTTTTCTTTTAATAAAGGTAAGGGTTGATGTTTTACCATTTTTCTCTGAGGCGCACACATGTCACCCGGGGACCTCTCTCTCATTCTGGATCTCACTTTCCTTCAACATGAAAAATGCAATGGCAACAATAAAACTTTTTTTTTCTTTTTTGAAATTTGCAAAATATCTGAGAGTAGGGAACCATCTGATACTATCATGTAATCAGGCCAAAAGGACTGGGCAGAAGAGAAAAAGTCTGGCATCACAACCACATCAGCTGGCCCTGATCTCCTCCAGGCCCCTGCCCCAGAGGTGTGGAGAACCCTGGGACACAAATTCTGGCCGAGCATTCTGTGAGCATGCTGGTGTCCGTGGCACAACAAGGAACAGCTGCAGGGAGCAGGGGTGGTACAGCAGGTTGTGAAATGAGATATGGGCTTATGTCAGAGTCATTAAGCTTTTCTGATAAATGGGCTGCAAATTAATTGGTGGTTCCACTAAGTAATTTATTTGAGTTGCTGAAATCCTCAGGCCTGACTGTGGCCGTTAGCCAGGTGGAACGATCCTTCAACATGGGGAGTATTCTTTTTTTCCCCACACAAAGAATTTGTATTTGGGCTTACTTGTTGGTGGGGCTTTTCAAGACACATCAGCAACAAAAGTATTAAGTGATTCAAAATACTTTTAATGTCTAGAAATAGTTGACTGGTGATGTTTGGAATCAGAAGAGTAATCAGACTGCAAAGGCTCACAGGTTTCTATTGAATGGCATGTAGACGGCCCAAAATGCCATCAACGGACCTACATGGAAGTGTCAATGTTGTAACTAAGTATGTATCTCTGACTTAAGAGAAAAGCTGGGCCATTGAAATAGCAGGATGAGAAGAAGAATGTAGATAAATGTGCTTATCTGTTTCAGGAATGACTTCTGATATCTGTATCAATACTTATATCTACCCATATACATATATGCATATTTGTAGGTGTACACACACACACATACGTGTGTGTATATTTTTTCTTTTCTAAAAATGAGGTCTTTTCTTAATAGAAAAGAAATATTTTTATCCAGTATGTGTCCATGTGTCTCACTGGATTTTAATTGTATAAAAGATCATAAAAAGTACTTATGATTTTATAAATATAATGAAGAATCTGTTATATATACTTGTTTAAAATAAACGTCATTATAAGCAAATAATTTAAAATGTATTTCCTACATTATTTCCCTTTTTGTCTTTATAATTTCATTAGAGAGAAAAAAGATATATTTTCCTCAAAAATATCAAGTGCAGAAATATATGCAACAGAGAAGAAAGTCCCACCTTTCACATGGATCACCACACCTTTCCCCACCTTTCACACCTAAGGATAACCACAATGAACATGTTTTATTAAACAAATATGAAATTGCAATATATATATATATGAGTGTGTGTATATATTCATGTTACACACTCTGCTTTTTTTTTACCTAGTATATTTTTAATCATCTTTCTGTATTAGTTGATTTAGTTATCTTTCTTTTTAATGGTTTTATAATGCTTCATTATATAGATAACCATAAGATTTTTAATTTGAACCCATAAATGGACATTTAGGTGGTTTTCAGCTTTTTACTATTACAAGCAATTCTTCCTTGATAATATTAGTACATAACATTTTCTATATGTGTGTGTTATTTCTTTTGAATGAATTGCTAGTAGCAGAATATTCTGCCAAAAGATATTCACATAATTAATTTGAAGGTTGAGTAATCAACTGATGTTTTTAACTAATTAAAGAAGAAAAGTAGTAGAAGTAATAAAGCAAAAGTGGTTAAAATAGGGAAAAATAATCCTTTGTAATAAAACTCATACCTCTCAGTTTATTAAAATAAAACTCATAGCTTTTATATAGAAACTCTTATTTTGTTACTTACAATTAATCTTCCCTGAATATTGACTTTCCTTAAGGACATATAAGTTATATCATTATCTGAATACAGATGTGTTGCATATGTCACAGAGGATGGAAAGGGTGAGCTCTAACTAAAGGTTTTGGATAATTAGGCACACAAATGAGGTGATTGGGGAAATTAAAATATATTTCCAACACCTGAATTATTGTGCTCATTTCCACTAACATTTAGCTAATAAGAAATAAGTTATATTAAACAAACACCAAATTTGGCTAAACTCAGCTATAAAAAAGATAACTAAAAGGAGTCTATACTTGCAAATAACTAATTTTGAATAAAAGTTGTATCCTTGTGATAGAATTAACAACTGTTTTTGGAAAAAAATGTACAAACACAGAAGCACACTTGCTCTATGTCTTAGCATGACCAACCAGTCCACCACTCTCTTATTTGTAGCTTTTTTTTTATTGAAGTGTAATTGACATACAATATTATATTAATTTCGGGTGTATGACATAGTGATTCAACAATTTTATACATTACTCAATGTTCACCACAGTAAGTGACATCACCATCTATTACCGTACATTACAGTATTATTGACTATATTCCCTATGCTATATTTTTTTATCTTTATGACTTATTTTTTTATAACTGGATGTTTGTACTTCTTACTCCCCTTTATCTATTTTGCGCATCTCCCCACTGACCTCTCCTCTGGCAACCACCAGTTTGTTCTCTTTTAAGAGTCTGCTTTTTTGTTTGTTTGTTCTTTTTTTTTTTTTAGATTCCACATGTAAGTGCGATCATACAGCATTTGTCTTTCTTTTGTCTGACTTATTTCACTTAGCATCATACACTCTAGGTTCATCCACGTTTTCACAAACGGCAAAATCTCATTCTTTTTTAGGGCTGAATAATACACCATTGTACATATATACACACCACATCTTTATTCATTCATCTATTGATGGACATTTGGGTTACTTCCATATTTTGGCTATTGTAAATAAGGCTGCAGTAAACATAGGGGTGTGTATATCCTTTCAAATTAGTGTTTTTGTTTTCTTTGGCTAAATACTCAGTAGTGGATTTACTGGATCATAGAGTAGTTCTATTTTTAATTTTTAAAGGAAGCTCTATACTGTTTTCTCAGTGGCTGCTCCAGTTTGCATTCTCTACCAACACTGCATGAGGGTTCCCATTTCTCCACATCCTCACGAACACTTGTTATTTCTTGTCTTTTTGATACTGGCCATCAATGAGGTGATATCTCATTGTGGTTTTGATTTGCATTTCTCTGATGATTAATGACATTGAGCACCTTTCTCTGTGTCTCTCGGCCACTTATATGTCTTTGAAAAAATTCCTATTCAGGTCCTCTGCCATTTTTAATCAGATTGAGGTGTTTTTTGTTTTGTTTTTATTTTTCCTTTTTTTGGTGTTGAGTTGTGTCTGTTCTTTCTATATTTTGGATACTAACTCCTTATTGGATATATCATTTGCAAATATCTTGTCCCATTTAGTAGGTTGTCTTTTAGTTTTGTGGATTGTTTCCTTCACCGTGCAGAAGCTTTTTATTTTGATGTAGTCCCAACAGTTTCTTTTGCTTTTGTTTCCCTTGCCTGAAGAGACATATCCATAAGTATGTTACTAAGGCTGAAATCCAAGAGATTACTGCCTATGTTCTTTTGGTAGTTTTATGTTTTCATGTCCCACACTGGGGGCTTTAATCATTTTGAGTTTGTTTTTGTTCACCACTGAGTATAATGTTAGCTGTGGGTTTTTCCTATATGGCTTTATTTTTTTGAGTTATAGTCTCTCTAAATCCATTACACTGAGAATTTTTTCTCATGAGTAGATGTTGTATTGTGTCAAATGCTTTCTCTGCATCTATTAATATGATTGTATATATATATTTTTTTAAGATTTTATTTATATCCTTCCTCTTGTTAATATGATGAATCACTGATTGATTTGTGAATGCTGAACCACCCTTAACATCCCTGGAATAAATCCCACTTGATTGTAGTGAGTGATTATTTTTTAATGTACTGTTAAATTCAGTTTACTAATATTTTGTGGAGGATTTCTGCATCTGTGTACATCAGAAATATTGGCCTGTAGATTTCTTTTTCTTTTCTTTTCTTTTTTTTTATGTAGTGCCCTTATTTGCTTTGGTATCATGGTGATGTGGGATGAAAGAATGAATTTGTAAATTTTTCTTCCTCTTATTTTTCAGAATAATTTGAGAAGAATAGGTGCTAAGTCTTTAAATGTTTAGTAGAATTCACCTGTGAAGCCATCTGGTCCTTGGCTTTTGATTTTGCAGTCTTTTTTTCCCAATTTAATTTCATTACTAGTATTCAGTTTGTTCAGATATTCTCTTTCTTTCTGATTCAGTTTTGGAAGATTGTATCTACCTCTTCTAAGTTGTCCGATTTATTGACACATAATTTTTCATAATAAATGGACACAGAAGTACACTTGCTTTCTTTCTTAACATGAGTAACTAGTCCATCACTGTCTTATTTGTGCAAGAAAGTGCCCCTTTCAGACCGTTTTAAACTTTGTAGTAAAATGTTGAGAATATTCTATTCATAAGCTGTGTCAGTAAGATGTAGCTTAGTGAAGCTTCTTTGTAATTGTTTTCAAGATCAGTACAACCAGAGAAGAATTTAATGCTACTTTTTTTTTTCTTTTTGGATTGAGAAAGAAACTTTCTGTTTCTATGTTCTTTGTCCTTCCTTTGTTCTCCATAGCTAGTTACTGTACACCAGCCATCAAAAATCAAATTGACTATTCACAAGTCAGGAGGCATGCACACTTTACAGAGGTTTGCAAGTTGACTGCTCTATTCCCTAATCAAAGGCAGCTGGATGAAATTTTCCCAGGGGACATTAACTCCTAAATTTTCCAACGTAGCTCCTGGAGACTTGGACAATTAGCTTCTACATTTTTCAAGCAGTGCATTGTTTTGAACCTCATCTGTTATTTAAATGATCTAAAGCACTATACCCTTGTGTTTAAAGTTGACAAATGTGAAAGAGTATCTGAAATAATTTCTTGTTTATAAATTGTTACTGAAATTCCAGCATATGGACCCCCAAAAAAGATATTCTTCTCTTCTTAGTGACTTGGGTTATACAGCTAAAATTTCTGTTTACCTGACATAGCTCTTGAATTCTGTGCTCAAAAATCTTTGAACATCATAGAAAATTGTGTAATGTTGTAATTACTTTGAAATCATATGGAGCCACATTCAAATTTCAGTTCTGTAAACTACTAGTTATGCAGCCTTGAGCAAATTATCCTAACCTTTCTTTCCTTACTCATAAAATTTGCACTTGGGACTGTGAGATACCTTGAAGGAAAGAATTAGTCTTTAATATTAGACATAAATAATAATTTTAGTTTGGAAATTGAGTTCAAACAATTAATAAATTTGCCTAAAGTCGTTTATCATTTCTATTAAGAAATAAAATTAAATTGTTTCATATGAGTTGTAACTTGTAAAGTACACAATATATCTTCAGATACATGATTTTAATTACACAATATATCAAATTCTCCAGTTTCAGCATTTTAGAAGAAATAACCAAATTTGAATAGTAGTCTAACATATAGTCATTCCGAATTTAACCTTTTTATTTTGTATTGTTGGCATTGCCCGTTTATTGAGCTTAACACAATGCCTTTGCTTATAATTATAAAATATGTAACATTTTTTATGCATTGTTATAAGCAGGCACTCTGTGCTTCATATTTATTAACTTACTTTTGTGAGGTTAGCTACCATTACTCTTTCAGTTTTCCAGATGAAAAAAATTGAGGAACTTGGAATTTTGAAATTTATTCCAGTTTATAGTTAGTATATGTCAAAGTCAGGATTTGTTCACAAGATGGATGATCTCCTTTGCATATACCCTTAATGAGCATGGTCTATTGCCTATTATTTATCCCTGAATTTTAAAGAATCATATTTTTTAGCAAATTGAAACATTTCATTTACTACTGGTAATACATTTTCCACTGATTTTAACCTGTTTGTGTTGGAAATGTCAATTTGTGTGTTCTATTTGAACTAAGAAACAAATCAAACAAGATTCCTCAATTGAATTGTATTAATATAAGGTGTTTTTTTTTTTTAATTGGGGAAACAAATTTGTAAAAGCCTTGGAACAACTTTATAAAATAATTCATCTTTTTTGTCAAGGTAGGATTTCAACAAATGTATTCCAGGAAGTACCAATATTAGCAAAGTAAATGATTAGTGTTTCTAGTTGAATAGCTGGCCCTTTTTTCACTGTGATTGGAGATTATATAGCCCAGTATCAAATTAAAGACTTTACAGCTTGCAGTAGAGAAACCTGCTTATCTTATTCTAAGGCAACACTCTCTAAACAACTTGGTTGACCAGAATCCCTTTAATAAGTTAGTATCCTGCTTCTTACTGTTCTCCAGAGAATATTTTGGGAAATGCTAATCTAAGTGACTCATCTTGACAAGGGGATTTATGTTCTTTGACACATGGTTTGTGTTCTGTTTCAACATTTTATATACCCAAAGACTCAGAGACATTTTCTTTCTATCCCATCTTTTAAACCAATAGTTGTAGTAAGAGTTGGGAGTCCTTAAGATAAGCACCTGCAAGCTGTTATCTGCTGATGATTGTGCTCCATCAGATGTGCAAACACACACAGCCCAATACATGCAAAATGGGGGTATTTTTATGGCATCATAATGCACACTGACAAATAGATAAAGGAAGTTTCATGAAGTAAGGTGCCTGGGAATTGATTAAAAAATACATATTGGATACTTAAATTGCTCCTAATACTGTATATAGTCATAGGCAAAACCACTAAAAAATAAAAAAAATAGAAAACTACTGCATTTCTATTGCCCTCTCCCCCAAAAAGACATGCCATTCAGTCCTCAGAAATGTGATAGTGTTTTCTGAAAGACAGTGACCAGTCTATCGCTTGTGCATACAACAAGTTCAATAAATATTTGTTGAGTGAATGAAAGGAAGAATGAGTCAGACTGTGAAGCCCAAAGATAATCCTGCTTGAACGGCTACAGAATCCACAAACAACAGAACTACCTATATAGTCACTCAGTATGGGACAACCTATTAATCTTTGCGGTGTTACCTGCCTGTGGAGTTTTAATCATTACCAATAACACCAGCTCATTATAGGAAGCCCATTGGTACACAAAGCCTGCTAGAAAAAGTTACACCTAATATTGTTTTGCAAAAGATTTTTAGGAAGACCCGTCAAGATCTTTTACACCTGTCAAGGCATTTTTCTCATTTAATGCAACTGCCCTTGTGTTTCACAGTGCTGATATTCTGCTTTTTTAAATTCTGTTTACTTTCGAGCACTACTTTTTTTCCTACTTCATTAATTTTTCCTTTTTTTTGAAACACTTCACTATAGGTGGATACATCCCTTCTCTTCCCTTTTTTTCAACTCCTTCACTCCCCTTGTACCCTCCCCTGCTTCTTTTCATTGTCATACTTCCGATTCTTACTCAAAGAAAGTGGTTTGCAAATAGTTCTCTTCAGCTAATCATAACTTCTACAGAATGTTGAGTTGGACATTTTCCCAACTTTTACAGATATTTTAAACTTGAGTATCCCACTGACAATTGAACACATATCCAAGGAACTTCTCTTCCATTCTAAAGTCACCTCCTCCATTTCTACTCTCTTCTTGGAGACCTTCTGGCCCTTTCCAAAGAACACATCTTCTTTTTAGCCTGGAGAAGTTGTTGCTCTTTCAAATTGCAAGTGACAGTCCTGGGAATTGGTTTGTCCCTTTGCCAACCTGCTCACCTGAATTAGTCATCCATAGAAGTAGAATCAGTTTAAGCTGCAGCTGACCCATTTTGAGAGGCCTGAGTACTACCACTCACCTATTTTTCTTTCCTTTTATAGGTAACTGCTGGGATCAATTCTTTTGAAAAACATGTCTATTCATTTAAAATGATAATGCCTCACAGTCCTGCCATGCTATGTCACTACCTAAAATGTTAGTAACTGTAATCAGTGGTATTTTAAAGGACCTAAACTGTGCTTTCTTTTACCTAACTCAACATTTCCTTAACCTTTCTCTTACCTCTGCCTTTTAGAATTTCTGGAATCTCTGTCCATGCTCCCATCAAATTTCCTGAACTAACTAAAACATAGGGCTCCTTGAAGGATGATACTTTTACACTTCTTTTGAATAAATGTTCTTTATTTTTGTACAACTCATGAGCATAAGTGGACTCAGTGAGTACCCAGGTATACTTCAGGATCTATTACTATTACCTCTATATGTTTAAAAGGAAAGAAAGAAAAGACTCCACTTCTATGAGAATCTTCTATAGAGTTAAGCAATCCTTTTGGTCTTTATCCTTGTCTTCCACTGTTAATTTGATCACTCTTGTAAGTTTGGAAGACTTTGTTACCCATCTCACTGTTCTCTTCCTGTTCCAAGTCCTACCATCATATTTGGTGACATCGATATTAATCTGGTGACCCATTCCAAAGTCCAGTCCTGTATTGCATAATGACTTCAATTCCAATAACTAGAGCAACTTAAAATTAATTATCCTAATAAGGACTGTTCTAAGAGTAAAAAGGTATGCTATTCTTAATTGCACCAAGATGGCATTAAATCATAACTTACTTGGGGTAAAAAACAATCAGAATGTATGTAACTCACTCAGTAATTGTTCTTTTCTCTCTACTTCAGTCACACACTCCAAAGACCAAGAACTGGAATCATCCAATATAAGATAGATAGATGATTGATAGATAGATAGATGATAGATAATAGATAAGTAGATAGATAAAAAAATGAATAAGTCAAATATCTGACTACAGCCTTGTACCTTCCCATTCATCAAAACTTGGACTTACTTCAAGACAACTTGAATAGCATGTTGCCAGATTAAGACATCCACAATTGAATAGAACTTTTATTCAGTACTCCATTATCATCATAACTTGCACTCTCATTACCCCTCTACTTTCTTTCACATGTTAAGCCTATTTGGTTTTTACTTTATAGTTTCTCTACTTGAGAATTAACTATGCATCTCTTCAACCAATTCATTGCCAATATTTTTACTTCCTTTTTCTTGTTTTCTTTCTGAAATATCCACTTCACAAAACATTAACCCTTGATCAATCCACCTCTCACCTTATTCACCTTATTCTTTGGATTCCATTCTTCTCCAACAATCATCAGATTTAAGCATACCCAGATTTCTTACATCTTAAAAAATGTCTTTTTATTCTTAACCTTCTTTAGCAACTGCCTTTCCTTTCTCCTTCTTTTTCAGAGCTATACTTTCTATCCCTATATGTTTATTAAATATAATACACATCACAATAGACATACGTACATTAAATTGAAAACATTTTATAGTTAGCTGCCAACTTATTTTCTTTGTCACTATTTGGAGACTGTGGGATCTTCTAAGGCAATAACTAGGGCTTATTTGTGTTTATTTTCCATATATATATAAAATATATATATAAATATATATATATTTTCCCAATATATAATATATATATATTTTCCCTATATATGTGTGTGTGTGTATATATATATATATAAGGGTTCTTAGAACACAAGAAGTATCAAAAAACATTGTTCAGTGAATTAATACCTGATTTAATAAATATGTGTTGAAGAGGTGCTATCCACTTACGGCCATTCTTCGCCTATCACTTCTAATTGTAGTATTACATCTCTCTTTTAATTCTCTCTCACTCTTTCTCTTGTCTATTATTACTTATCTTTCATTGAGCTTAATCCCTAAGTAGTCTGAGATAAGTAAAAGGACTCTAAAGGGTGCTTGTAATTTGACATATTTTCGGTGATAGTCTATTTTCTTTTCTTCAGATGAACTCTGCAGAGACTTGTCAAATCTATCTTCAAGCTAACTGTGGTATTATTGGCTTTATTGCAGGCAGATTCTCAATCAGCATTATAACAATACTATGAAAAGCATAAGAAAAGCCCTGTGCTTGTTAATGTCCATATGCCCTAAAGGGAAGCCAGGCCTTTTAAATTCCAAGGGTTCAGTTTCTAGGACTAAAGAATAGAATCTAGATGTTAATTTTCTTCAACAGTTACCAGTATTATTCATTTTTCCTACAATTATACCCCTTTGCCTACACATAAAGCCAAAATACTAGATAGTACTCAAGGCTCTTCACTTACCTAACCTCTTGTATATTGCATTTGAATATAGCATTATCAGCCAAGCCAAACTGGTTCTCTAAGTACCTTGAGTTCTTCCCAAAATCCTGCTAAATTTGTACCTGGTATTTTTCCTCCCTGGAATATTACCTCCTAGCCCTACTGCACTCAGTTATTCCTTCTTGTCCTTCCAGGCTCAGTTGCGATATGAACTCTTCAAAGAAACATTTATTGCTACACTGAGAAGTAAAACTATTTTACTATCTACATCAACCTGACTTTGTTATTACACTGTCATTATTAGTATTATTAGTAGTGGTATTTTTCCTGAAAGCCACATGCCCAGGCAAATGGCTTGATTTGTCCATTACAGGAATTTGCTGAAATACTCAAGAGAGACCGTTTGCACCCTACAATTGTATGAGTCATTTGCCTCAGAATCTTTGCCTTATTGTTTTCACAAAGGAAAAACACCATGATCTTTTTCCAGTTCTAATCAAGTCCCCATATGAAAAGACTTGTCTTAAATCAAATTCAAATTTTCAATAAATCCGATCCTTTTTCTCCTTCCTCTGAGACACTGCCAAAATTTTGCAGAGGATGGTGGTCTCACTCTCTGGTGTTAATCAACAGACTCAGCTTTGTTTTATCAACACATTACTGATTATTCAAATTAAAGTAAATCAGGGGCGCCTGGGCGGCTCAGTCGGTTAAGCGGCTGCCTTCGGCTCAGGGCATGGTCCCGGGGTCCCTGCTCGGCGGGGAGTCTGCTTCTTCCTCCCCTTGCTCCTGTGCTCTCTCTCTCTCTTTCCTTCTCTCTCTCCCCCACTCAAATAAATAAATAAAATCTTTTAAAAAATTAATTAAATTAAATATTACACTTCATAAAAATGTAAGATTTCAACTTCATAGGATAGCATGTTAAAAACTTAGGTGATAATTTTTATGCCTTTTTAAGTTCTCAAAAATAGTCAAACACATAGGATTAGAGAATACAATTGTGAAATACTGGGGTTCGAGAACAAACAGTGAAGAAAGAATTCTTTAGACGTCTTCAGTGCCAAAAAGGTGGTTTTATTAAAGCACAGGGACAGGTCCAATGGCAGAAAGAGCTGCCCTGGGGTGATGAGGAGTGGCTGATTATATACTTTCAAGTTGGGAGAGGGTTAGGGGTAATGTAAGTCTCTAAGGAATTTGGAAGCAGGGTTTCCAGGACCTTGAGGGGTTAGCTGCTATCACTTACTGCTGTCTAGTAAAACCTTAGTCATGAGACCCTTCAGATATATGTCAGTGGCCAAATGTTTAGAGGATGATGGCTAACATATATCTTGGTGGGGGGTAGAAATAAAGTTTCCAAAGGCATTTTTATATGTTAAAGAAGACTTACAGGATCTTGGAGGTCAGGCTAATGTCAAGCTAAGGTTTCCTTTTGTCTTTAGCAAAATATTAACACTGAGGGAGTTGAGTTCCTAGAGGAAGGGCACTCTGTCTCATATGCTTGTCAGTGGGCTGTTTAGTAAGGAAATTTAATTTTTTTCCATTTTTCTTTTGCTTTTGCTCTCCAAGTCATGATAGTGGTTTACAGAAGCTGGGGATGAGGGAAATGCAAAGTAGTCAGTTATGCTAGATGAATAAGTTCTAGAGATCTGGTATATAAAATATTATCTATAGTAAGCGATAGAGAATTGTGTGCTTCAAAATTTGTTGAGTAGTTAGATCTCATATTCAGTATTTTTACCACCAAAGCAAACAAACAAAACAAAACAAAACAAAAAACAAAGAAAAAAAAAAACAGAGAACATAAGGAAACTCTGGAAGGTGTTTGATATATATATATTAGATTGATTTTGGTGATGGTAACACATGTGCTTGCATATACCCAAACTCATCTAATTATACACCTTAAAATGTATAGTTCTCTATACATCAATTATACATTAATAAAGCTGTTTAAAAAATGAAACCTTTTTGGGGAATTTAAGGGCCATAAATTTGGATTATTTATAGGTAAAATTCAGTCAACAATCTTGTCTACATAACCATTTAGTTTACAGAAGCTCAGATTTGGCCAAGAATTAATAGGAGGGAAAGAACATTTATTAGATGCCTACTGTGTGTTAGTTGGCATGCATTTTGCCTGAGTGGTTTCTTTTTGCTTGGATTTTAAAGATTTCTGCTTATTTACATCATACTTGTAAATCATTTTAGACTCTTTTCCAATACTACTTCCAGTTGAGGTTAAATGGTTAATATGCGTTTAAAGTGTAATCAGGCCCAACACTGATTCATTATCTGGTTCAGTGGTTCATCGGATCACTCACTTATTATACAGCCAAAAGCATCATCACAGATCCAGACTGCATTTGTCATAGGAAGCAAACTACCATACAAAGGTTATGTCCATATCAGCCTTGCATCTTTAAACCAGGTTGATTCACCCACATACCAAGCACCTGGTACTAAAAACAAGCCATAAAAATGCACCATTACTTGCCTTGTGAACTCACTCACATACCCTCCCTTTATTTGTCCAAGTCTAGATGTATCTTTCAATTATGATCCACAAACAAAATACAAGATGATTATATAAGGAGTCATTTATTTTGAAGGAGGTATTGGGATAAATTTATGAAAAATGTGGAATTACAGCCCAGTTATGAATAAATATGGAATTGCCTAATTTCTATCTTCATGTACCTTTGTATTTTGTCTCTCCACCTCTGACTTCGTACTTACCAGCTCAAGCTTGAATTTGGCCTGCCAGCTATCTCTATACAGCATATATTAGCCACTCTATCCTCACTGCTTCAATTCCTAGCTCTAGTCTATCTGCACACTTTAGATTGCCTCATAGCTAGAAAAAGGAATAGGAAATCACACACTTGTGTAAACTATGGAATTGAGCACATTTATGTAATGCTACAGATGGGGGGGAAAGGAAATTAACTTTCCCTCCTCTTTCTCATTCCTAGTCCCCAAGACAGATGACTTCTTCAGCCGGGACTTCTGCCTCTTAAGATAGACAAAATAGATGATAGGTTAGAAATAATTCTGCTTGCGCAATGTCTCAGCTGTGTTGTCTCCTGCGAAGACTTTTGACCCAGTACTACAAAAGGACTCAAAGAAGACTGTGTCTCAGTGCATCATCCATACAGAATGTATTATGCCAACAAGATAGCTCCACAGATTGATGAGGGCTCAGTTCTCTCGGTGCTGCTTAACTTATTCCTCTGCATCAAATGCAGAGCATTTTCCTCATCACTGACTCCTTTTCCCAAGGATGTTTCACCAAAAGCATCTGTTTATATTTTATGGGCACAATTCTGTAACACAATAAGAGAAATTGTGTGGATTCTTAATTGTTATAGGCTCAAATCATGCTTAAGAATACAAATATAAGAGAACAGATTGGTAGTTGCTAGAGGCAGGCGTGGGGGGGTGGATAAAATGGGTGAAAGGAGTCAAAAGGCACACACATCCAGTTATAAAATAAACAAGTCATGGGGATATAATGGTGTGGTGACTATAGGTAATAATACTGTTTTACATATTTGAAAGTTGCTAAGAGAGGAGATCTTAAAAGTTCGTAACACAAGGGAAAAAATGTAATTATGATGATAGATGTTAACCAGACTTACTGTGGTGTTCATTTCATAATATATACAAATGCTGATGCATTATGTTGTATATCTGAAAGTAAAATAAGGTTATATGTCAATTATATCTTAATGAAAAAAGAAATCCAAATATAATAAAAAATATCAGCATAGTGTCAGTCATAACAAGCCACTAAAAAAGGATCTTTAATTCATCTGTCCACAAAAGTGCATGTAAAACATTCAATATGCTTGCTGTTTTGTTTTTACCCTATATTATTTACCAAAATCACTGTATTTTATTTCACTTCACCACTTTTTATAAATCAGGAATCTGAATTGCAGGGTAATGTGTGACTTTTGCAAATTCAAAGGGAAAGCCATAAGAGGGACTTGATCCCGGTTTATAGGCCTGAGGACTATTACAATGTGGAATATTAAGCCAGGGGGTGTGTGGTTGGGGCTTAAGATGGTGGCATAGGAAGATCCTGAACTCACCTCCTCCCACGGCACACCAAATCTACAACTACACGAAATAATTCTCACTGCAAAAGAACTGAAAACTAGCCAAAAATTTCTTCTACAACAGGGATTAAAGGGCCACATCAAGATAGGTAGGAGGCAGAGATATGGTCTTTCCACAAACTCTATTCCCACTGTGAGAGGGTCTGATGGACCTGGAGCCTCTCCCTGAGAAACTAGAGGTTTGTACCTCACTTTAGTCATCCAGTCTTTGAGATCTGCACCAGAGAGATGAGGCCCCCAAAAAGTCTGGCTTTGAGAAAAAAATGGGGCTTATTTCCAGATGACCTGGAAACAGTAGGGATCTAAGATCCTCCTTTCAAGGGGCTCATGTACAGACTCACTTATCCTAGGAACCAGCAAAAAGGCAGCAGTTTAAGAGGTGACTGGATTATATGTGAAAAAAATTAAGTTGCTAATCTTAAAGCATCTGCTGGAGGGGCAGGGATTATTTGGGATTTTTCTTGAGACAGAGGCATTGGTGAATGCCATTTTTTGCCTTCTCTCTCTCACTTGCTAGTGCAGGCAGGTGCACATGGACACAAGCACACTAAAGCCAAAACTGTGCCTTGCCTGCAGCACACTTCTGCAACATTGCTAAAGCCACAGATGTACCCTGCCCCCAGGACTCTTCCCAGGCATTGTGAAAATGATGGGTGTACCCTGCCCCCTGTACTTTTTCCAGGCCTCACTAAAGCCAGGTGGATCCTGTGCCCCCAACACTCTCCTGCTGCAGCCTTGCTAAAGCTGATGGGCAAGCAACAGCTCACAAAGGGGAGGCTTCTTGATTGCCTGGCTCTGCTGGCCAGAGAGCCTTGTGCCCCTGGGCCCCATGGGACTATAACAATCTGAAAGATGGTTCTGGTCAGGATACCATACTCAGGGTACTACACAGACACTACCCATTTAATTGTCCTGGATCTTAACCTGAGAGATAAGTTTCAAGTTTGCCACATGTTTAAAGGCTACAGAGGCACTCTCAAGGAACACAGTCAGGGAGACTCCATCTGTGAGCCCTTCCTTGGCCTTGCCACAGTTCACTGGTACCTCCTAAAATGGAGCTTATACACTAGTCTGAAGTTCTGATTCTTGGAACTGTTACCCAGGGTCGCCTCCAGATCTCCTGGTCTAGAGGTCAGCAGGGTCTATGATTGCAGTCCGGAGGACTGTATGTATTTGAATACTTTAAAAGCTGCTGCCTGAGGATCTGGCTTCCAATCAGCCTGAATCCAGGTGCTGACTGAGATCACTCCTTTTGGAATACTGACAGGTTCTGGCACACTTTCAAAAACTAGGACTTATAAATAATAAATCAAGCTACTTAATCACAGAGGTTTTAGAGACAATTAAGAGCAAGGGCAAGGTTAAATGATAAGGTTTATCTCCTACACAAGGCCACACCTTCAAGACTGGGAGAGGAAGCTGTTTGCATAATGCATAGAAACAAACACCGAAAATCAAGTAAAATGAGAAAATAGAGGAATATGTTCCAAATGAAAGAATAAGACAAAATCTCTGAAAATGACCTTAATGAAATGGAGACAAGTAATCAATCTGATAAAGAGTCCAAAGTAATGGTTATAAAGATGCTCCCCAAATTTGGCAGACTAAACAATAACAGTGAGAACTTCAACAAAGAAAGACAGAAAATATATGAAAATAACAAACAGAAGTCACAGAGCTGAAGACTACAATAACTTAACTGAAAAATATGTTGGAAGGATTAAACAGCAAACTAGATGAAGTGGAAGAACAAATCAGTGTTAACTGACAACATTTGTAGGGGACATGATGTTATATATATAGAAAATGTTTAAAGACTACCAAAAAAATTCTTAGAGATGAAAAATGAATTCAGTAAAGTTTCAGGATACAAAATTAATATACAGAAATAGGTTGCATTTTTATATACAACTATAGGTTGCAGAAACAGAAATTAAGAAAGCAATCCCATTTATAATTGCATCAAAAAGAATAAAATACCAACAAATAAATTTAACCAAGGAAATGAGAGACCTGTACACTGAACACTATAAGACATTGATAAAAAAAAATTAAAGAATATACAAATAAATGGAAAGATATTTCATGCTCATGGATTGGAATAATTAATATTGTTAAAATGCCCATACTACCCCCATACAACTACAGATTCAATGCAATCCCTATCAAAATTCCAATAGCAATTTTCACAACTCTAGAATAAATAATTCTAAAATGTGTATGAAAGCACAAAAGACCCTGAGTAGCCAAAGCCATCTTGAGAAAGAAGGTTAAAGCTAGAGGTATCATGTTCCCTAATTTCAAACTGTACTGCAAGTCTATAGTAATCAAACCAGTATGGTATGGGCATAAAAACAGACACATACAACAATGGAACAGAATAGAGAACCTGGAAATAAACCCATGCACATAGGGTCAATTAATTCACAATAAAGAAGACAAGAATATAAAATGGGGAAAGGACAGTCTTTTAAAAAAATAGTGTTGGCACAACTGGACAAACCCATGCAAAGGAATGAAACTGGACCACTATCTTATACGGTCCACAAAAATTAACTCAGAGTGGATTAAAGACTTGAATATAAGACCAGAAACCATAAAACTTCTAGGAGGAAGCATAAGCAGTAAGCTCCTTGGCATTGCTTTTGGTAGATGTTGTTGTTCTTGTTGTTGTTTTGGATCTGACTTCAAAGACATTAACAATGAAAGCAAAAATAAACAAATGGGAGTACACCAAACTAAAAAGTTTCTGTACAGTGAAGGAAACCATCAACAAAATAAAAAGTCAGCCTATTGAATGGAAGAAGGTATTCACAAATTATATATCCCATAAGGAGCTAATATCCAAAATATATAAAATCATACAACTCAGTAATGGTAACAACAAATTTAATTAAAATGGGTAGAGGATCTGAAAAGACAGTTTTCCAAAGAAGATATACAGATGGTCACCGGACACATGAAAAGATGCTCAACATCACTAATCATTAGGGAAATACAAATAAGAACCACAATGAGATATTATCTCACACCTGTCAGAATGGCTAGTATGAAAAAGATAAGAAATAACTGGAGAGTTTATAAAGACAAAGAGACCCTCATGCACTGTTGGTGGGAATGTAAACTGGTATAGCCACTATAGAAAATAATATGAAGTTTCCTCAAAAAATTTTAAAAAATAGAACTACCATGTGATGTAGCAAATTATTCTACTTATGGGTATTTATCTGAAGAAAATGAAAACACTAATTGGAAAAAAAAATGCACCCTTATGTTAATTGCACAATATTTGCAATGACCAAGATATGGAAACAATCCAAGTGTCCATCACTGGATGAATGGATAAAGATGTGGCATATATACACAATGGAATACTACTCAGCCATAAAAAAGAAGGAAATCTTGCCAATTGTGACAACATGGATGGACCTTGAGCATATTATGCTAAGTGAAATAAGACAGAGATAAATACCATATGATTTAACTTATATGTGGAATCTAAAAATGAAACAAATAAAATTCATAGATACAGAGAACAGATTGATAGTTATCATAGGAAAGGAAGTTGGTGAGTGGGTAGGTGAAAAGTATGAAGCAGGTCTCTTGTATGGTGACAGATGGTAACTAGATTTATTATGGTGCTCACCTTGTAGTGTATACAGATATCAAATTATTATGTTGCATAACTGAAACTAATATAATGTTATATACCCATTTTACCTCAATAAAAATAATAAAGAATATTTATGCTCAAACATCGGTATCCATGTCTTGTATTTTATTCAATATTCTTAAAAATGGAATGCTCAGGGTTCTCAAATAAAAGCACTATGAGTTCATTGAAATTGCTAAACATCTCACAAAGCAAAATCTGAAAAGCATTAATGTGCTGAGTGTATTCATTCTTTGCCTTTAAGGGATCCAATCTGTACATAAAAGCTGAATTATCTATTATATTTTTGCTGTATGGAAACAGGAATTTTTTTTTTAATCACTCCCATAAGCTGTTCTTAGTTACATGTTCAGAGATACAACAAACCTTTCACTATTAACCCCTCCCTGGTTGACAGAAAGGACTTAGATGGTCTTTAACTAACAATAATTTCATTTAGGTGAACATCAAGATTTAAGCGAACAGTTTGAAAATGTGTATGTTTTCCCTGAATAGTTTTCTACAGGGTAACTTAGGAAAATGACAAGTTTCTCCATGTAAGAACATAATACTATTTCTATTTCTGAACTGAATGATGGTAAAAATTCTGAGACAGAACAAATCTGTATGGTTTTACCTAAACACCCCCCAAAAAGAAACTGGTTTTTGAAGGGAGAAAAAGTTTGCCACCAGGAGCCTGGCTTCCAATCATGCTGAACATACCAAAGATTTATTTATTTTTCATACAAAGTCCACTGTGGAGAGGGGTAACTTTCCAAAGCAACTGTTCTCCATACAGAAATTCATAGTTAGAGGCTAGTGGTGTTTACACAACTCTGTAGCTCTACCATCTGGAACATGTTGTTTGCTATGCCAGTTAACAAAGAAGAGAATGCCTATATTAAGTGTATCAGTCAGGAAGTGGCTCATGTCAGTCACTTCTGCTCACAACACAGAGATAGTAACTTGGCCCTACCCAGCTATAAAAAGGGTAGAAAATTATAATCCCTCTGTGGGGAAAAGAAGAAAAGTTGGTCAGGTCCTTCCATCACTAGATATGTGATCAAGGACATTTCATGTAATCTCTCAGAGACTCTATTTCCTCATCTGTAAAACAGTGATTCCAGAAGTTACTCCATAAATTTGTTGCATGTTTGAGTTTAATTTACATATGCAAATATCTAGCCTGTGGCCAAGCACACAGCACAAATTCAAGAAACCATAATTGTCTTCTTCCTATTTTTCTGGCCCTTGTCAACTCTACAACAGCTCCTACTGAGCTGTTCCCATCACTTCATTTTTCCTCATTTTTATTATAAAATGAAAAAGCATTTTTAAAAAGTGCTTTCAAGTAAAGCAACATATCTCCTGAGGGAATATAAAAATAAAAGTAAAAAAATTATTTAGTAAGACATCTCAAACTATTGTTTCAATGAGCCACTGGTCTTATTTCTGGATAACAAATATAAATATTATAATTGTCATAAAACTGCAGATCCAGCTGGAGCCTATGGTCCTTCTGTTTGGTTTAGCTATTTCCTGGGAAAATATCAAGGGACAAGGCAAGTGGCAATCACCTTGTGGGGGTTCTACCTTCTTGAGTACTAGTAAATCATCACCAGGAAATCTTATTTCTTGTATTTTTCTCTGAACGAAGATCTTGATTTCTTTTTCTTCTGACACTTGGTATGTTCTATTCTCTGCTCCATGGTGATGGAAAGCCTTCTCAAGGATTCCCAAAATGATCCATGAATTTAACAAGACTGATAGGTGAAGAGTTGTAACACCTATTAAGCCCTTATCACATACTAAATTATGCTTATAATTTTACATAAACAGTCTTATTACCGTCATATAAAAAGGCTATTATTATCACCATTTTAAAGATGAGGAAGAGGAGATGAAAGGAAGTTTAAATCATGTGTTTATGCCATAAAGCTCATAAACACAGGTAGGAGATTTCATTTTCGATAAAGTTGAGGCTTGTTTTGCCACACTAGAGTTCTCTTATGGACATGAGGTAATTTAGCCAAGGTCACAAAATTAATACAGAAAACAGAGTTTTGAATTCTGTTTATTTGACATCAGAGCTCTGTCAAAGCAAAAATTATACCGGGCAAAGTTATAGGGAAGGATGACTTTATTCAAGGTTATCTGAGTAGGATGGAGAGACCAGAATGCAGTATGAACTCAACTGCACTGAAACAAAAGTGGGAGAGTTTTTAAGAGCTGGAATGGCAGGGGAAGCAGGTATAGAATCATAGGCCATTTTTGTTTGCAAATTGTTCTTACCCAAAGAAAAAATATTTTCACGACAGGAGGTTTTTACAGCTTGGAGTAAGATGTCCAAAGGCCCACAGAAATTAGGTTCCTACCTCTCACAGAGAATGAGACATGGGGGCACTATCTCCCTTTTTTTTTTTTTTTAAGATTTTATTTATTCATTTGAGACACAGAGATACAGAGAGAGAGAGAGCAGGAGCAGGGGGAGAGGCAGAGGGAGTAGGAGAAGAAGGCTCCCCGCTGAGCAGGGAGCCCGATGTGGGGCTCGATCCCAGGACCCGGGGATCATGACCTGAGCCGAAGGCAGACGCTTAACCATCTGAGCCACCCAGGCGCCCCGGCACTATCTCCCTTGATGATTGCATTTCAAAGGACTTGCTCCCAGGTCCTAGAAAAAGTGTTCCTGCGTCTTAAAAGTGAGGAGAGACCTTTTAAAAAGATTTGCATCTTAGAGGGGCAGAGAAAGAATTTAGGACACGTTCTCTAAAGAATATTCCCAAAGAAAAGAGAGGGAAGGGCTCTGTGATTAGTCCACCTGGATTTTGTAAGGACCAAGATGAGAGAGAAGTCAGGAGCTGAGAGGCAGGAAGAAGCCTGTCTAAGATTTCATCAAGCTGAAGGAAATGTTAAGGCCTTGTTGGTCACCACTATGTAAAGAATTCTAATAGAGCTCTTACCTTGAAATAAGAAAAGATGCAGAGCTAGAGACCCAAAACAAGCCCAACTATTCCAAAGGTTTTCCCATTTGTGTGGAGTATCTAACTGAACTCCTGGGTATAGCAGCAGTGACCATCTGGCCCATGAGTGGGCAGCACAGAGCAGTGGGATAGGAGCTGAATGTTCAGGCAAAGCTTTCCCGAAGTAAAGCACTGGTTAATACCTGGGATGTCAGTTCATGTAGAGCCAATTGCACTGCAAAGAATGAACAGCAGAATCCAGATCTAAAGCCAAATCAAGCTATAGCAGTGTTACAACCACCTCAAACTTAGTGGCACCAAAGTACAAGTATTTTATTTTGTTCTTGGATTTGATGGGTCAGACGTTCACATAGGACTTTGCAGGAATTGTATGCCTCTACCCCAGGAGACATGGAGCCTGAGTTGGGAAGACAATAGAACAGACTGAAGGACCAAATTCCAAGATAGCTTCTTCATTCACATGTCTGCTCCTTACAGAATAGCTGGAAGGCTGCTCTCAGCTGCAGTTGCCAGCCAGGATACCTACATGTTGTCTCTTCAATGGGGCAGCCTCAAAGCAGATGGACTTATGTGGAAGCTCAGTGTTCCTATGTTGTTCAGTGAACAATGTGGAGGCTGCATATCTTTTTGTGCTCTATCTTCAGAAGTCATATATAATGACACATCTGTTAGTCTCTGTTGATTGACTCAATGAGAAACTTACCCAGAATCAAGGGGTGGAGCTATCCTTCCTTACAAGGGAGGAATGTCTAAGAATTGGGAGCCAACTTTTAATCTACCATAGTTCCTAAAAAGATGAAACTGAGGCAGTTTTGAAATTACAGAAACCCTAAAACTGAAAAGCAATGTGTGGAAGGTGAGGTCTTCTTGAAACTGTATTATGAAGGTGTGGATCATGCCACCAAATAGAGTCCAAAAGGCTTGAGAATGTCATAAGGGGATGATGCACACAACTGGTGTTTTCTTGTTTCTCTGCTGTGATGAACACATTTGAAGACTTCAAACCTTGCTCACAGGCCTTGGGTCTCTCCTTAAATAGCAGTAATATCCTGTAGAAAGGTTTGAGAGACAGTGGCTGAAATTTTGACCTGGGCGAGATATTTATCCTTTCTTTTACTTGATTTCTTCATCTTTTAAAAGAGCATAATAAAATCTCTGTAAAAGTATTGTGTAAGTTTAAGATAATTTTTATGTAGGATTTAACACGGTACTGGAGGCATAATATACCTAAAACAAATGTGAATTCTTCTGTTGAATATATGTCTAGGCATTTTTGTTTGTGGCAGCTGGCCAAATGGATGTAAGGTTGGAAATCATAGAA
This sequence comes from Callorhinus ursinus, assembly GCF_003265705.2. NCBI lineage: Eukaryota > Metazoa > Chordata > Mammalia > Carnivora > Otariidae > Callorhinus > Callorhinus ursinus. The sequence continues at coordinate 10,846,108 of NW_027397083.1, forward strand.
GGTAATGTCTTTTGAAGGGAGTGGATGGTGCAAGTTTCCTGGGGAAGGATAAGGAAAATGGAGGAAATTAGTTAATGGTTTCCAATTCTTATGGTAAATTACAATTTCCTGGAAAACTTGTAAAAAATACATATTCATAAGCTTCCCTCTAGACTTATTGAATCAGAATCCGGTGGTGTGATGCTCAGAACTCTGTATTTTTAAATTAGTTCTTCAGTTGTTTCTAAGACAGCCAGGCTGGCTGGCAGCAGTCTGAGGGTCACCACCAAATGTATTACATTATGCTGTAAAAACTCATCTGGACTGCAGCCTTATATGCATTCCTCCACCACCCGCCTTAGCGGCACCCCCCCCCCCGCCGCCGCTTCAGAAACTATCATTGTGATCAATCATTAAACAAAATGTGAGAGGACATCTGTCAACCCTGGATATGTGAATGATAAAAGTAATTATCACCTTTCCAATTTTGCTTTTAGTTAATAAGAAAACTAATTTAAAACAACTTTTCTTTATGTTTGATCAGCAGCCTGGCAATTTGCCTGCCTAAGATCGATGTTACAAATACGCAAATACAGAAAATTAAAAGTCACTCCATAGCATTTTAGCAGTTGAATAATTTAAAGGATGTTCATAAAAATAATTCAGATGTATTTTTAATACATACTGTTGAGTTAAAGGTTGCCATTATTGGTTGGTTTTGTGTGTGTGTGTGTGTGTGTGTGTGTGTGTGTGTGTGTGTGACAACCTGGTCAATTATTATATTTTTTACTACATTGTCATGTCTCTAAGGTGCTTGAATTATAGAACATATATCTAATTTTGTCCTTTTCTGTAAATCCTCATCAAAACCTGTCTTACTTCCAATTCTACCTAAACAATATTAAACATCACCCTTTATTTCTACAAAATCAACAAAACAGATAAATGAGAGATAATCTGGGAGAAAGAAAATACCAGACTTCTGAAAATGAGTTAAGAGGCAGTTTGTAGCTTTTCTCATAAGTAGTAAAGACCTCCTTCAGCTACTTCTACTCTATAGTCTAAATGACTGTAGTAGATTCTTAAAAGTTTGTCTGCATTGGAATTATCAACTGTAGTTTCATTTCAACAGGAAATCAGTGAGCTACCACCTGAGTTAGTTTCCAGAAACCAGGGAGAGCTGAGACCCTTGTTCTATGTCATTACAATATTTTTTTTCCCCTAAAGAAGGATTTATGGCTAGTTACTGCAAAATATTTAGGCAATTGGTTCTTAAAATTTTAGGGTCTAACAATTATCTATTTAAAAACAGAGTGAAAAACAACACTGCACTCTCCATCCCAACCCGCCCATTCAACCTCCAACTGGGCTTTCAAAGTTTCTACAACAGAAGATGTGACCTACTTTTTTGGAACACTGTCAAAGGTACATTCTCCTCTCAACTGTGATAATAACAGAAAACTTGCCAGTAGAGAAAAAGAACTGAACAACCTCATGAAATTTAAATCCAGATCAGAGACATGTAGCTATTTGTTCATAGAACAGACTTTAGAGTACTTTCTGTATATGTGTTTTGCCATATCAATATTTTATATTTTTGCCATATCAATGTTGAGAAAATTGGCTGGGAATGGAGATTATTGTCAATACTTTGAGAAGGGAAATAATTAAACAAGATTTTCCCATAAATCTAAAAAGGCAAAAAAAAAAAAAAGGTTAGACAATCCTTTGTGCAAATATATGCACATGCTGGACTAAACATATTTTGTTGGCTTTCACAGGACCATAGACTCCATTTTTCAAAATAAACGGTTATTGAGTCACTCAGGCTTATATTCACTCTTATATTTAGAGTAGTGGAAAATACCCTAAATTTCTAATTCACAGTACACACCACATTTTTTTAAAAGGTAGTCTAGAATCTTGGATCACAAGACCTTGGACAGAGAAATATGCCTTCATACATCAAGTGGAAAGAGAGATTACATAAAGGATCTAGCACCACACCTTAACCAGAAAAGTTATCTAGCTGGTGACAATTACACTTTTAATCAACTTGTTCATTTTGGTAAACTGGTAGATACATGTAGCAGTAGACATGGCTTAGAGATATGACCTCTATCTTCCTTCACAGAAAGACAAACAAAACAAAAATTACCCCATTTCTGGAGTGTCTCTGAGTCTGTCCTAATTCTTTGACAGAGTTCTTGTTTAATGATTTTCCATTTCTAACAACAGATCCAATTTTATCAAATGGAATCTTACACAAAGCTCTGTAAGCAGATCCAAAGAATGTTTTGTTGGTATAAATTATTTCATGTTCATTTCATTTTTGGTTTTCAATTTATTTCTTTTTGGGTTTTTTTGGCACACTGTTGAGAAATTCTTGATTCACACAGATAAATAGTTGCAAATGGTTTTCAAACAGTTCTATGTTCTACCTTGCTACAATTTCCAATTAAATTGTGGAAGCGTGACAAAGAGGCAGTGATTTTTTTTTTCAAAATTATATCATTATCTTATCAATATGTAACTATTCCTTATTTTCTTTAATTGAATCTTTTTTTTAAAGATTTTATTTATTTATTTGAGACAGAATGAGAGAGAGAAAATCTTGATAATGTTCTTTTGACAACTAAAATGTTTATTGTTTGAGGGAAAAAATTTACAAATGTATCTTGTAACTTAGGAATCTTTTAAAAATGTCATCAGTGTGATACCTTGGATTCATCTATCAAATAATCATGTAATATTTCAAAATAGTCAAATTTATTTCTCCTTGCATGCTGAACTCAAATGTTATGCTTCAATTTTAATCCTGATAGTCTTCACTTAAAAGTAGGCAACTCTGTGAACTGGGCTTGTGAAAATTAATAAAGGGAAACCTCACTGAAATGGAGTAGGGAGGACAGATGGGGACACTAGAAGGGGGAGCCCCACCCACTGGTCATTTACAGGAAGAATTGTCAATTACAGACTCCAACAGAAAAGAATCATCAATTAACCCTCCCCACAGGGACCACCTCTGCAACTCAGCCAAAGAGAAATCCATCATCACCCTAGACTCATGCTTTTCTCCAATGAACTTTCGTTCAAAACAACTCCTTCCAATTTCTTCCTTTAAAGACTTATTTAGATTATTAGGAACAAAGTATGCAATCTATTTCAACAATGTCTGGAGTTCAACATCTAAAATGTCATTTAAAATTCTTATACTGTAAACTTTCATAGAGACGTACAACAGATTCCAGTGTAAGTGTAAAAAAAAAAAATTAACTCACTTTAGGATTACAAATAACTCTAAACAAAATATAATTAAAATCATCTGCCTTAACATTTATTTTTTTTTAAGATTTTTATTTATTTATTTGACAGAGACACAGTGAAGCAGGGAGAGTGGGAGAGGGAGAAGCAGGCTTCTGGCGGAGCAGGGAGCCCAATGCAGGGCTCGAGCCCAGGACCCTGGGATCATGACCTGAGCAGAAGGCAGACGCTTAAGGATGGAGCCACCCAGATGCCCCTAAATTTGTTATGTCTATTCATATATTTATATTAATCTTTTAAAAATATTTATTTGACAGAGAGAGAGACACAGCGAGAGAGGGAACACAAGCAGGGGGAGTGGGAGAGGGAGAAGCAGGCTTCCCCCAGAGCAGGGAGCCTGATGCGGGGCTCGATCCCAGGACCCTGGGATCATGACCCGAGCCAAAGGCAGACACTTAATGACTGAGCCACCCAGACGCCCCCTGCCTTAACATTTAAATAAAAATACACTAAGTACTGATATTATATGACAATATTTTGTAGGAAGTTTTCTTAACCAATGCTATTTTTCTATGAAGCATAGAATAATAGCTTACACATAATAAAAGTTTCATATATCTTTTTTTCTTACACTGTTTTCAAATTCTCAATATAGATATCATCACATTTTTGACACTTGCTTTGAATATTTAAAAAATGAAAACACTTAAAATGGTTGTTTTTCTCTTCAGAATCATTTTTTTCAAATATATTTTAATAAGAACTTGAAAAATGAAGAGAATAGCAACATCTGAAGCTTCTTCCAGCCAAAGTGTGAAGATTTCAAATATTCTTTACCATCAAATTAATGTATTAAATGCATTAGATTCATATCTTTGGGTTCTTTTCTATATTCTTATTAGGAAATTGTGCTAACTGTATATTCACAGATTTTTTTCTCTCTTAAGATATTTGTTGCACTATAAATAGCATTGATTTAATAAATTATTCTCTGAGATTGTGTTCTTCTTAGTGTTAGGTAGCAGCTTGCTTTAAACAATGTTATGAGTACAGTTTTGAAATCAGACTTTAATTTTGTTTGCCTAAAATATTTGATAATATTGAGCTTATGCTGAAAGAAGCTGAGAGTCTTCTTTCAAAGTATAAATAATTGTGTTTCAAAATGACATGACATTTTAGACCTCTTTTAGAATTTCATTTTATAAAACACATTAAAGATCTAAGTAAGTTTTATCATCATAAAAGCTAAATCCCAATTAAAAATAACTTGCATTATATATTCTAGACTTCATGTGATCTATGTGTAAGGTTTAGGGCATTATTTTATTTCATTTACTTTTATCAATGTGCTTGGCATTAAGGAATTGGTTGTTATGAGCGTTTGACATTTCACGTTGAGCCTTGTAAAATATTATCATATAAATGCTTTTTTTGGTTTGATTTTCTGTTCTCAATTATAGAACTATTTCTAATTTTAAAAGTAACTACTCTATCTCACCAGAAATGAGCATATATTTTGTATGTCTGTGTGGATGTATGTGTACGCATAAAACAAGAAACACTACAGAATTATACAGCCTGAGTTCCTCATAAATTGTTGCCTCAAGCAACCTGCATCTTACCTGTTCTTGTTTTTTTTTTTTTTTTTTTAAGATTCTATTTATTTCTTTGACGGAGAGAGACACAGCGAGAGAGGGAACACAAGCAGGAGGAGTGGGAGAGGGAGAAGCAGCTTCCCGCGGAGCAGGGAGCCCGAAGCGGGGCTTGATCCCAGGACTCTGCGATCATGACCTGAGCCGAAGGCAGACGCTTAACAACTGAGCCACCCAGGCACCCCCTGTGCTTGTTATTATAAAACTATTTTTCCATGCTGAGAACTTACTCCAGCAGAAACAACAGCAGAATGTTTTAGGGGACATATTAGGCATCAGGACATTAAGACTTGAATGAAAACCTGCAGCATGAGGGCCCCTGGGTGGCTCCGTTAGTTAAGTGTCTGCCTTCCGGTCAAGTAACGATCCCAGGATCCTGGGATGGAACTCTGCATCGTGCTCCCTGCTCAGCAGGGGACCTGCTTCTCCCTCTCCCACTCTCCCTGCTTGTGCTCTCTCTCTCTCTGTCAGACAAGTTAATAAAATCTTAAAAAAATAAAATAATATCTGCAGAATGGATACAATTTGTAAATAGAGAATCTGGATAGGTTCTTTAGGCAAAGAAAATAGTCCATGGGAGTGTTTAGAGGCAGAATTGAGCATGTTGTATGGGTCTGAGGTGTCTGGGGGTGAAGGCATGATGGAGGAGACCAACCTGTCCTTAATGGAACCTTTGATTAGGTATTAATTAGGGAGAGATAAAGTGGACCTAAGTGGAAGTCTGAATGTCTGCCTGCCTCGAGGGGTTCAAATTTTAATTTTTAGTAAGGATATTGGCAATTAAAAGCCTTTACATGATTTGTGGTAAAAAATTGATAAGAATAAAATAATTACTTCAAAGTATTATTAGAGAAAGTAATAAATTTTAGGTTCTCCTAGATTTACCATTTACCAAATGTGCTCCTAGATTTACTGTTTCTTAAATTTCAGCCTATTTTCATCTGACATTTAGATGCCCTTCAGACTTGAGGACATTATCTTTTGTGTGGACAACAACAAAAAACACTACATGATATAGGCAATGTGGCATATGCACTGATTTCATCAACTTGGGCAAATAAACTGTGCTCATAAGCCATGTAATCAACAAAGACACCAGGAAATGGTTGTCTCCAGTGTCCAGATCTCAGTTCCTACTTCTACATGACAGACTCAAAACCGACCTTCTTTCTTCCCCACCTGAAAGGAATTCCATTAAAGCTTTGGGTCAGAAGGAAAAGATGAGCTATCAACATACCACAATTTTTGACAGCTTTTCCATTTGGATATGCATTTCAATCAATTTTAAATCAGAGAGACAATAAAGCAAACCTCTTTCAGCTTTCAATTTGCCTCTGCAGTGATGGGTGCCCTGTCTGATATTTACAGTTCACAGTCTCATAATAATGGATGATTCTGGCACCTTGCTTTTCTCTCTATATTTTTCTAACGCTTTCAGCAATTTCATTAGAGTTGTTTTTTAAGATGACAATTAGAATAAAATGAAAAGCTCAAGAAGCCATTTGAAGCATAACAAGAAAGGAAATGTAATCTAACTTTGAAAAAAACATATTTTTTTTATTCTGCTTCTTTCTGACATCTTCATTTATTTTCTTCTCGAGAAATTCCACGTAGTTTTTGGAGGGTCTTTTAGGTTTTTCTGTGACCAATCTATATAGGAGACATTCTCTGGCACATTTCCCATAAGTCATTCTTCCCCCTCACCCTGCACAAAATACTACTCCACAAATAACTCTACCTTGTCAGTTTGCCCAAGATGGCATTTACCTGGATGTCTCCATTTCTCCATCCTAATTCCACTGTCATTCTATAATATTAATTAAAAGTGTATCTGTGCTCTATTGCCATTTAAAAAAAAAGTAGGTTAACATTGACAAGGATCTTCTTATAATGCCACGTAGCAAGTTTGATTTTTTTTTTGCAAGTGAAGAATAGCTTCTTATGTTAAAAGTAACATACATACATTTAATTGACCTAGTGAGCTGATGGGTTTATCATCTCTCAAAATTCTCCTGTGAATGTAGGTGACATCATGGTGACCAAAAATGGAAAGAAGTACATGACTATTAATCGGTTGTTAATATATCACATTTTAATACATAAATCACAACCATATATTGGGAAAATTATAAGGCAAATAAGCTTTTTTTAATCTAATAAGAACTACTTTGTAGAGATCAGGTCACACACTAACTCTTAGTGCCATTTTGGGTGCTGATTTTAATAAGTCATTTTCTAATTACAAGTGATGAAACATCTCCAAATATAGTTTACGAAAACAAATCCATTGACTCTTATAAAAGATGAGCTCCAGGGCACAGCTCTATTTAGGAGGTCAAAAAGTGCCTTTCTCTTCAACTCTCAACTCCACTAATTTCTGTTGATCCTCATTCTCTACAGTTTCTCTTCATGGGACAGCAATTTGGGGTAGCTTACTCATATCCTTCCAGTTTAGCAATTCCTTCAGAAAATTGATTCTCATCCTAAAGTTGATTTAATTAATCACAAGGATAATTGTGGCTAATCTGACTGGCTCTGTCTGGATGCATTATAATAGAAATCAAAAGGGACCCTCTCTGAGGCAGTTTGAGGCTGCATGATTGACAGCTTCATACTTTACTTCCTAGAGAACTTTTCTTTCCAGAGCCTGAAGAGGAAAAAAACCAGAGCTTCCACAGTCTGCAGAATCTTATAAACAAGCAGTACCTGTATACATTTTTGATAAAGTGATGGGAAGAATAAGGCCACATACAGAAATAACCCAGAGAAGAAAAAAATTTTGAAGTAATATGATATCTTCCTTCATTTAGGTAATCATTTAATAAATACTTATAAACTATTTATTATATAACAATATAACAGACTCTAGGCTAGGTGCAAGGAATACAATGCCACAAATAGGGGAAAGAATAGTGATTGTTCTTCCAAAGAACCAAATAAAGGAGGAAGCATAACAATTATTCTGAAGAGCCCATGTGATAGAATTAGAAAGCAGTGCATGTAAGATACAGAAAATCTCTATTAAATATCTGAACATATATGGGAATATGACCTAGGAGGAACAGATATTCTCCCCAGTCATAGAATTCTTGGTATTTTTGTGGTCCTTCTCAAAGACCTATGACTTCCTTATGATTTCATTCTGTGACTTTTCCCTGAAGATCACTATGTTTTACCAACACCCATATATGAATACTTCTTTTTTTTTCTAGTGATCTCATACTACCTCCAAGTTTAAAACTCACCTAATTGTTCACATGAATTCCACTTTTCACAATTTCTATGAACATCTCCATTCAGATACTATTACCTGAAAGCCAATGTGTTCAGAATTAAACTCTTTTCTTCCTTACTTCTTGCTCCTAAAATCCTTCATCCATCAATGGCATCGTGTTAACCCCAATTAAAAACACTCACTTTCATCTTTGAGTACTTATTTTTCCTGAATTTGTTATTATTTCTCTCTAAGTCAGTAACAACCACTGATTTTTTGCAGTCATGATTCATATGAATATATGAATCAGAACCAAGGGAAATCTTCCTAAATGGCTACTTTTATGTACCAGTTGCTAATATTAAAGACATTATTTTGAGCTTAAGTGACAGATTTTTATAATCACAAATTATGGTGATACAAATGCTTATTTTTCTAATAGAAGAGCTCATGGAAGGAGGCTTTGAATGAATATCAATGGATGATATGATCTCAAATTTAAATGAATTAATAACACATCATCATTCCTAAAAAAAAACTCTTGGATCTTAGAGATATCTTTAAGATGACTTGAAATGAATTGACGATAAATGGTCAAATCTCTGGATCAAATCATGGCAGAACTTTGTAACATATCGATTGGCTTATTTTAATGTGGGGTCTCTCTGAAAATTCTCATCTTTATTAATGCTTCTTGGCATATGTTTTAGAATCTCTGTGCTGATGTTCTTGAATTATTAGCACAACTTAAACGATGATGTACATTTATATTATGATTTGTTCTACATTTAGAGTATGTTTTCCTTTGAAAAGCTTTATTTCCAGTAGCTTCAGCAATGACCTTCATTCTCTCAGATGTTAGCTCTAAATTTTCTAAGTTATTAAAATAGTTCTGATTTAGTACATTAAGTTTCTACTCAGTATTCCTTTGCTTTATCTATTATGAGATTGGCATTAAGTACATGCAAGTTTCAAATAACTTATTCATCTTTTTATTAAATCATATATAACACTTTTTCTGAAATCAAATTTAAATCTAGGGTCCTTCAACCTTGTTGCCTCACAGAGTTGCTGAGAAATTATTTTAATATCAATACAATATAAATAGAAATGATGATGATGATAGCTAATCTTCACTGAGTGTTTCATATGTGCTGGGCTCTATGCTTTATATCAGTTAAATCATTTAATCCTAACAAGGACCCTAGGAAATAGATTATTACCTCATTATTCAGATGAGGAAACTGATGTAAAAAAGATATTAACTAACCTTTCAATGTCACAAAATTAGTAAGTAGAAGTGGGATTTGGACCCAGGAAGTTCACCTTCAGATTAATCCAGGCTCCATTATTGAGTGGTCATATACCAAGCACTTAGCATACATTATCTTAAATATTTAGTAATTGTACAAAGTTTAAGTAGCAAAGTATAAGGATCTTAGGAGATACAGAAATTGTGAGGAGGAGATAGGATTCAGATTCAGCTCTGTTTGAATCTAAAGCTTGGGGTCTTATATTACTATATATTATATTTTAACTGAATACAGTAATAACGTTATAGGTAATTTGGGAAAATACAAGAGTCATAATTAATGAAGGGTTAATAAATAACAGTATGCAAGTTATTATTTTATCTACAATATTTTCCCAAAATAGAAATGACAATATGGACTTTTATTGTTTTAATCAATATTATCTTAGCATCAGACAATTTTAGTTTTCTAAGTCTATTATTTCTTTTTTCATTTATTATTAGTGATGTGGGTAATGAAAAGTCTCCAAATCATGACAAATGCTATGGTAATGAAAATCTGGTAAAATGGACCAAAGGGGCAAAATTCCCATTTGCCCATCTTCTCTCTCTATATTTCTAGTAATGGCCATCTTTTCTGTGTCCCTAATTGTCATAAAATATGTTTTGTGTTAAGAAAGACAGAACACTTTAGGGTTAGGGACTAATCCCATTGCTATTCTGTGCCTAGATAATATCTCTTAACAGTGTGTGACTTAAAGTATACATAATGGCCACCTAAAGACATCAATCCTGAACCCGGGAACTTGTACATGTTGCCTCATTTAGATAAAAGATCTTTGGAAACCACCAAAAGATGGAAGAGGCAGGAACAGGATCTGCCCTACAGCCTTTGTAGGACTGTGGTCCTACAAACACCTTGATTTTGCACTTCTAGCCTTCAGAACTGTGAGAGAACAAATATATGTTATTTTAAGCCACTGGGTTTATGGTAGTTTGTTACAGCAGCTCAGGAAATACAGTGCTTAGATACCATGTTAATGTTTAAAAGGAATGGTAGAAGGAAGAACAGAGGGCAGTAAAAATGGGTAGTAAAATAGATCTTCAAATGGACACTGAATCTATTTTGGTTTAGAACCCAAATAAGGTTCTAATAATAATAATAATAATAATAATAATAAAGTGAAAACTCCTGACATATTTCAATGTAAAGTGCTATCACCTCAACAGTACTTGCAAAGGATGATCAAAAACTAAGAGACACAAGAGAAAATGGATTCTGATGACAGTATGACACAGAATCAGCCCAAAATTTCATTAAGGGTGTGGTAGAATAACTGGGGTGTATACGTGTAGGGCATAGAACAGTTATGGAGGAGCAGTGGGGGAAAATAAAGGGTTTATTTTTTCTGATAACACCCAGCATATCTCATTTGTTTCACATAATTGTTGAAGTGATGGCAAGAGGGAAAGATTAATCCATCATCTGGTTATCAGTGCTCCATGTGATGGCTAGTTCCAGTTGAAGGGGATACCCCAAGGAAAGGGGTATTTATAGTGCAGTGAAATTTCATATGAGGTCTTCCTGCTATCCTTTTATCTTCTGATGCAGACAAGAGCTGTCTCGATTTATTATGCAGCGGAAGAGGGCACTGGCTTTTAGGAACCCAAATTAAATTTCTTTCTACCCTTTCTTTCTGCTCCTTAGGCTCAGAGTAAGCAGTCCCTATAAGGTAGTCACTATAAAGCTAAGTCTCTCTTTCTCTCTCTGTCTCACTGTTTCTCTCTCTCTCCCTCTCTCTGTCCCTCTGTTTCTCTCTGCCTCTCTCACCTATTTGCCTATCATCTATCTGTCTCTATCTTTGTGTTCCTGTTTTCCTCTTTCTGCCCTCCACCACTTTCTCCTTGACAATGTACAGAGGAAAAAAGTTGCGATTAACCAAGATGGCTTTAAAAATTCCTCTCAACTTGACTAAACTTTGGGTCAGCTTCTTCCTGACTCTGCGGCTCCTGGTCTTTCATTTCCCAGAGTATTTTCTTTAGTGAACTTATAATTGTAAATTCTTTCTCTACCTCTTGGAGATGCAATTTTTTTTTTAAAGTCCTCATTTTTACAACCCAGGAATGTCTTTCTCTAAGACTTGGAAGTCACCATTTGAAATGTAGTCACCAAGGCAGACAAAGTATCTCCTACTCTCTGTGGTGAAATAGGAGTCTAACTGGGGTGGGTGCCTCACTCCAAGTTGCAAAACTACCTCCTGCTATAACGTTTATTTTTCCTTTTGGATGATGCCCTAAAACTGCCCTTATAACTCTCCTGCCTTTTATTTCAGGGGAGTTTAATGCACACTGAATTTTGGCTTTTCTCCCTTATTGCAATAGGCTTAAATAAAGTCTCCCTTGCCTGTTTAATGATATTCAGTGCAACTTTTGCTTTGATACGATATAAAAGAAGCCAAGTAGTTGCCTTTTCTTAAAAAATAAGTGCAATTCTTTGGACGCCTGGGTGGTTCAGTTGGTTGAGCATCTGCCTTCCGCTCAGGTCATGATCCCAGGGTCTTGGGATCAAGCCCCACATCAGGCTCCCTGCTCAGCGGGGAATCTGTTTCTCTCCCTCTCTCTCTGCCCCTCCCCCCAGGTTGTGTGCAATCTCTGTCTCCCTCAATCTCTCTCTCAAATAAATAAATAAAATCTTTAAAAAAAGTGCAATTCTTTTTCTAATTATCAGAAAAGAAAATTGAAGCTGGAGTCACTGTTGATAACTTTAAAATTTTTTGAGCATAAATAACATCATCTTTTCTTTTATAAACAGATTTATTTATTTATGTATGTATGTATGTATGTATTTATTTATTTATTTTTGAGAGAGAGACAGAGATATCAGGAAGGGAGGGGCTGTGGGAGAGGGAGAGTCTTAAGCAGACTCCATGCCCAGCACAGAGCCCGTTGTGGGGCTCAATCTAATAATCCTAAAATCACAACCTGAGCCAAAACCAAAAGTTGGACACATAACTGACTACACCACCCAGGCAACCCAACATCATCTTTTCTTGAAAGCCCCACTTATGTTTCTGTTCATTTATTGCTTTGTAAATGGCAGTTATTTTTGTTTGATGGAAGCAGAATTTTTGTTTATTTAGGAGTTTATTTATCTTAAAAAGGGCAAGGCTTAAAGTGACCACTTTGAAATTTTGGTTACTCATTTAACATAACCACTTTTTTTGGTCCACAATGGAAGACCTGCTTAGTAAGATAGAGTATTGTGTTATAAAACAAGTAGGAATGACTCAATCATCTTTCAAGGTGAAAGAAAATGACAAATATATGCATCGATGAGTCATGTTACTAATTGTAAAAATTTTTCAGGTTTTGTGGAGGTGCCATTTGCATTTATTGACCTCTGCCCTTGTTTAGCCTCACTCTTTAAAAAAATGTTTTTAAGAAAATTATAGAATAAGAGAAGTTTGGTCATGAAAAGGCCATTAGGCTAGACAACAGTCTCATTGCCTTCCTGGGTGAAAAAGTTGAGCTTCACAACGTATAGGTGATTGTTCCACATTCATGTGCCTCATGGAGTCATGTAATCTTTTGACTGGGTCCTGTTCCATTTTCAATTCTGCCTCTGAATCCATTGCTTTTGAATCAGTTTCCCTTTGTATGTAAGTTTACTAATTCATTACTTCACTACTTTAAAATCTTCTTTTGGTTGTCTCTAAGATATTTACATTGTTTTGACATTTATGCAGCTACAATTGAGTGCAGCATTTGTGAATCACCATTTTTCACACTGTCCTGCACTATTGAAGAATAGTGTTTTGTGATGAAACAGCTGCCATATTTCAGCCCAGAGGCAGCTAAACTTCTGTGGAGACTAAGATGATCCCTGTTTATGTGACTTGTAATCAATTTGTAATTTGGGTTGAGTACAATGAGACGTTTTCATGAGAGCCCCAGATAGGGCACTGCTGTGCCTAGAGGCTGGGATTTGCAGGCAGTCCTTGGAAAGCTTTTGCCTGCAGGAAATACAAATGAGGGTATTTCCCTTCAACAGCAGAAATTAAACTGCAGGAAATCTTGTTGATGCAGTTATATTTTAAGACAACAGCACTCAAAATGTCAGTCATGATTAATCATTATTATTATGATTGTCATTTTCAATCTATGGTTCTTGTTCCACTACCCTGAAAAAATAATCCTAAAAAAAGACAGGGTACATATATTTAATTCTGAAAAAGTGTGATTAATGGCCTCAGGCTTCCAAGTCGAATAAGACCAAATGCTAAAGCTTATCTTCATATCTGATAAATTATAATTTGGATATAGTCACACAATATCTCTTAAGCTCAGTTTTCTCATCTGTAAAATGGAGATAATAAAAAAGTTCCATCTAAATCATGTGATTTGTGGCCACCATGTGAGAGAGTATAGCTGAGAAAATATAAGCTAAAAATAATACAAATATCAGAAGTATTATGAGTCTCTGAAATAGCCAGATTATGACAGTTTTATAAGTAGAAAACAAAATTAATAATAATTAATCATCCACATGAAAAGATGCTCAACATCACTAATCATCAAGGGAACACAAATCAAACCACGGGAGATGTCACCTTATACCTGTCAGAATTACTAAAATCAAAAAGACGAGAAATACAAGTGTTGGCCAGGATGTGGGGAAAAAAGAACTCTCAAGCACTGTTGGTGAGAAAGTAAATTGGTACAGCCATCATGGGAAACAGTATGGAGTTTCCCCACAAACCTAAAAATAGAAATATCATAGGATCCAATAGTGACACTACTTAGTATTTACTCAAAGAAAATGAAAACTCTAATTCAAAAAAATATGCACCCCTAAGTTTATTGTAGCATTATTTACAATGGCAAAGATAGGGAAGCAACCTAAGTGTCCATCAATAGATGAATGGATAAAGAAGGAATGGTGTGTGTGTGTGTGTGTATAAAATGGAATATACAATGGAATATTATGCAGCCATAAAGAAGATGAGATCATGCCATTTGCAACAACATGGATAGACCTAGAGGTTTTATGCTAAGTGAAGTAAGTCAGACTGACAAAGATAAATACCAAATGAATAAATGAATAAACAAAAAGCAGAATCAGACCTTTAAATACAAAGAACAGACTGAGGGTTGCCAGAGGGGTGGGGTGTGGAGATGTGCAAAGTGGGTGAAGGGGAGTGGGAGATACAGGCTTTCAGTTACGGAATGAATAAATCATGGAAAAAATGGTACAGCATAGGGTATACAGTCAATGATATTGTAATAACATTTTATGGTAAGAGTTAATAGCCACACTTGTGGTGAGCATAGCGTAACATATAGTGATATTGAATCACTATATGATACACCTGTAACTAATGTAACATTGTGTGTCAACTGTACTCAAAAAAATTAAAAATAATAATCATCCTTTAAGCAAGAAGTATTGACATCAGTATTAAAATGTATAGATTATAATGATTATTCAAGTCTGAAAATATTGTTTATATTGGCATTCAGATTTTGTTTTTATTTTCTCTAGAGTTCAAGATCTACTTCTATGCGGGTTGGGTAATTCAATCACTATAAGAGAATATCCTTTAGATTTGTTGCTGAACCATACTCATTAGTCTGCTAAGCACTAATAATTTCTCTAGATATATCAATGTTTGTGTGTGCGTCTTAAAACGGGGATGTTAGTGTACCATGAGTTAATTTTAAAGGCCCCTTGATTTGGATCGTCTTAGCAGTTGATTTAGTCCACCCTTCCAAGCAGTGTAGGAAATTCAGCATTTACTTATAACATTTACTGATCATTTACTATATGTCATGCATTACTTTAACAAAGTATATCATGACTTCTACTTGAATTTTTCTAAGTGACCAAATGTTATTATTTCCATAGTAGCACTATCACTACTATTCATTTGCAATTCTTATAATAAGCAAAATCAGAGGAAACATGTATTTCTGAAACCCAATATACACCCTCATACATGTTTTATAATGATTGTATGAATACACTGTGAATCCAATAACAACTTAAACAAAATGAAAGAAAGAAAGAAAGAAATATACATTTGGATTTAAGTGAAAATATATGTTTGGAGACATCCTGCAAATCTGCATAAGTCAGAGATAGAAAACTGTAATTAAGGTATTTTTCTCTTGTTAAACTAACAGAAAGGTAAAACTCAACATTGTAATTTTTGATAACAAAGGCACATTTTCCAGGTGGTTACACTTCCCCCAACATTCTATCTGGCCATCCCACATCCTATGCTGTTTCCTATGCCACCATAGTGACTCTCCGAAGACCGTAATTGGTTTATAAATTGTGGGAGAGCTAAGAGGGTCTCTCCGAACCAGGCAGCTGGGCAGCACAGTGTGTTGCTTATGGCCCACTGTGTGGTGATTGTTAGGAAAGAATTAAAACAGTAAAAAGGGTATCACTAAACTAATTTTCAATGTCTACCTTATCTGGATTGAAAAATGAAATGTTTTCTTTCCCCACACTTAGAAGCCAAATTATAGGACAGAAGTTCTGGACTCTGCAATCAGTCTGTGAGTGGACATAATGAGATTCTGTTGTGGAAGATGCAGGGCTTGAGCTTGTTTGATCCCATTAAAACCTGAAAGGTTTAGCTTTTCTGCTAAGACCTAAGAAAGTGAAGGTTTCTTTCCCTTGCTTGACTGAGAACTTGACTGAGGCTGGTAAATTGCTTCCTGTAGCTGTTGGTATGGCCTTCTTAGATTTTCCTTCATCTTAGACTTTATTAGCCTTATCCCCTAAACATCCACATGTTTTATGAGGGCAGAGACATAGGGACCTTGCTCACCATTATATCCCTAGGAACTAACAACAGTGCTAAGCACTAAAGATAAGCACAATATTTTAATGAATGAACAGATTAATTTAGTATCCAGTCTGATCAATTGGATGTTTATTGGAGGGAGGAAATAAGGACACTCCCATCTTTAGGCCATACTGAACTTGAGGAAAAACACATTCGCTGTGTAAATATGGAAGTCTTAGATTAGATGACCTAACAAATTATGCTCTAAAACAGAATGCTTTTAAGAATGAAAGAGGTTGTTATCTGGATCAGACTAGAACAAGAGGCATAAAGCATGGCAATTCTGGGTAAATTAAGAGTTATAGGTACTCTAGATATCAAAGAATTCATTTGTGTTCAAAAATGGGGATAGAAGCAGTACACTTTTATTGAGTACCTATCCTATACAAGGCTGTGTTAAGTACTGTTGCATGTAACTTATTTAATTCCAATAAAATGAAAAGCTCTAAACTAATATCTTACCCCAATGACAAACTATGTACCACAAACTACACAATGAAGGCTTGCCTTCCACAAGGAAAAGAAAAAAAAAAGGTTATCTAGGTGGTAAGTGAGAGAATTAGCTGCAGACATGCTAAAGTTCTGATTCCCCAGAGGCATAGGTCAATATGATCATTCCAGGAAGCACTACAGCATAATTTGGGGCTCAAACTATTGAGTTAAAGGAAACAAAATCATTAATAACCCTAAAATTCTTTTTTTAAAGATTTTAATTTTTGAGAGAGTGCATACAGTGGGGAGTGGGGGGGGTGGTTAGGGCAGAGCAAGAGGGAGAAGGTCTTAAGCGGACTCCACACTGAGTATGAAGCCCCACATGGGCTTCCATATGGGGCTTGATACAAGGCTCTATATGGGGCTTCTATGGGGCTCCATCTCATGACCCTGAAATAACAATCTGAGCTGAAACCAAGAATCAGATGCTTAACCAACTGTGCCACTCAAGTGCTCCTATAACCCTTCTAACACCAGCTATGTTCATCTTTTAAGTTTTATTCTTTTGAAAACAAATTTTGAAATGAAACGTAGGAACAATTTCTTGTTCTATAATTTGTGAGTAAGCATTTCCCCATTGTTGAATTTATACTACTTTCTTGATTATGGAGTATAATATGGATCCATGTATACAGTTCTTACTGAGGCCTTCATGGTAGAGGAAAAAGAACAACTGAACACATTTAAAACATTTTTAAAATGTTGCATGCACAATACTAAAGGCAGACATGTGTGGCATCCATAAATATGGCTCTAAGACCACTTTGTTGGATCCCTGCAGGACGGGGTAACAAAATTCAACCTTGCATGCTCTTGCTGTTCTTCAGTTTGAATTAGTCTTTGTGTTTCCAGAGCTAAGGGGATGTTCCTCCTGGTTTTTCATAGACAGTACTGGTTTTTGTCTGTTGTCTGGTTTAATTTTCAACCGGTCACTTTTTGGAAGATGAATTAAATGATCACCCTATCAGAGCCTGGCAAATAGTGGATAGACAATAAATGACTACTGGGTGAATTAATAAATACATGTCAAATAGAGACTCTGTTCTATGTTGATAGTCTTCAGATAGTATTATTGCTGAAGTTTGAAAGTTTCCACACTGTTGGTTTGGTTCTATATTCTACAAGACAGAATCCTCTGAGTAACTCATTCTCTATATGACTAAAACTAGTTTTTCTATTGAATTAGGATGACTCCCAAATCAGTAAGACATATCCTTCATGATAATGCAATGATAATTATACAAATAAAGACAGTTATACCAATTTTTCATAGTTTGGTCAAATTAACAATAAAAGTTCCTGGAACTGATGAGTAAGAAGGCAGTGATAATGATTATTGTGGGTGTTAGAAAAAGAAGAATTGTAGAATATGAATTTGTTTGACTTCTAGACTGCCTGGGGCTCTTCAACCATAAGAAGAAAAAACGTATCTTTATCTACTTGGCAGAATTATGTCTCTAGAAGATGTAGATGCTGAGATTGATGACAATGATCTCTTCTGATCTTCCAGGTCCTCTTATCTAGAAATTTATCTATCTTTTGACTTTCATTTTCTATCTCTCACCACCTTTTCAACTCAAGAAATTGAGTACTGGCCCATCAAGAGATATGGCATTTTGGTCCAATTGGCTGATTTCCAAGTGTAAATGAACCATTTGCCATTTCAGTAGAAAACCGTCTTTTGAGAGACTAGTTAGTGCCCATCATTGTACCAGAATTTAATCCTGCCCAAATAAAATAAAGATCCTTGATAAAATAAAGGAAATTTTCATGTTTGTGGGCCCTGTCCCTGGGCTCCTGGCAAAGCTATACTTTAACATTTACCAAGATCAAAATGACTTGGCCAAATCTCAAAGCATGGGTTCTCTTTCTGCCCTAAGCACATACTTTACCTTTGTTTTGTTAAATAATGATAGTAATAATGACCAAAAAGGAGCATTCCAAACATAAAGATGAGAAAAAAAAAAACAAAAAAAAAACTTCCCTGGTCCCCATTAGATCAATCACACAAACTTGCATATACTAAAAACATAAGATAAAGTCTATAACTTTCTGGAATGTCCTTTGTCATGATGATTTGTAATTCTTTATGTAATAAAAAGCCACAAAAACAAAACAAACAAACAAAAAAAAACGTAGATAACCCTGCACCAAATG
Organism: Callorhinus ursinus; assembly: GCF_003265705.2. NCBI lineage: Eukaryota > Metazoa > Chordata > Mammalia > Carnivora > Otariidae > Callorhinus > Callorhinus ursinus. The sequence continues at coordinate 10,864,975 of NW_027397083.1, forward strand.
TTCCTTCCCCGAAGCACTTTCTTCTTTCTGAAGAATGTGTATCCCAGGGAGCTATGCTAACTTGGGTTTGAATAAAACTCTTCCTTTTTCTTTAAAAATTTTAAAAAGGTTTGTTCATTTTGCACCAACATCCTGAAACTGTCGAGATAAAAACTAGATCTTAGATTATATAAAACATATCAAAGTGTAGAATCTTGGAACTTTCAGCCTAAAACTGACTTTTTTCTCCCTCATTTTGTCCAGAGCAAGAGGGAAAGCTGAGAGGGAAAGCAAATGAGGCTATTAGGCACTGCATAATTGAGGATGGCTCTAAATAGTTTCCTAGTGGCCTGAAAAAAGTGCAGATTTCACATTCTGGAAATAGCCACCTCTGCGGTGCAATTGGGCCCTTGGCACATTAGTGAAGAAAAATCTGTTTGTATAGACTTACTTTTGTGCTTTGCTAGTCTTTACATTGTAGGTATAAGAGGTGTTATTCTCCATTTACTATGTTACCCAAGTGAGTCAACAAAAATACCATCTCCAGACTAAACATTGTTTTTCTTAACTTTCTATTTCTACATCAAAATTCATATGGGATTTCTGTGGAATACTTTGTTCCTCTCAAGTGCAATGACTACTATGTTTGTTTTGTCAATGATTGGAAAAGTAGGGCACAAAGTAAGTGAGATTTATATTGTCTTCTGTAGACTAATCTCATCAGTAGATTGTCCTGAAACTAGACTTTCCACATCTATATTCGAAAGTCTTGTTTAAATGCTGATGAAAATCTTTGTTGTTGACTTTTAAAATATATATAATTCCATTTTTAGAAACAATAATATATATGAGACTGTCTTGCTAAGGCATTGTGTGGAACTTGCTGGGTTCCAAGCCTAGGGCCAGGTTGGATATTGTTAATAAGAAAGCCATGGGCAGGGAACACTTGTACCCTCATACCAGATATGTGAGGGTTAATTACAAGGCTGCTATTTGCTCTCTGGGGAGAACCACCTTTTTTCTCCCAGGCAAAGGCACAATGTTGGGTAAAGAATCCAAAGCGCTTTTTTATCATTCCCTGGTATCACTGACCTTATTTCTCTTTCAGAAATACGTTGTGCTTATTTCTACCTTCAGAATTGTGCAATTGCTGTCTCTTCCCCTTAGAATGTTCTGCTTCCTGAATATTGTAAGTTACTAACATACTATTCAATTACCATTTCAAATGTCACCTCCTCTGGATTTTATTTTCTTCACATACTAATCTCTTTGCAAAATAATCTTACTGATTTTGTATCAGTCAAAAATATGTGTTGAGTAGCTACTATGCAATGGGTACTAACTATTCTATGTTTCCAGAATACAAAAATGAAAAAAATAATGGTGTCTCTACCATCAAGGAACTCAAATTGTACATACAGGATAACAATGTGAACAAATAAATAATTTGTGCTATGATAAAAATATCAACCATAATTCTAACATTAGGGTATATAGTAAATGAGGATGTTCATTTAACTAAGTATGGGGCAACCGCTTAAAGAAATTGTGTTTAAACTTGGATCTAGTTTGTGATGATCTTGGAAATAAGCACTCTAAGCAGAAGGCACAGAAGTACTAAGCTTTGGTATAATTGAGGAAGAGAATGAAAGCAAGTGGATGAGTGAACAGAGGTAAGTTCCAAGTGATTGATAGAAACCAGATGGTGTTAGACTTTGGTTCTGTGGCAGTAAGGGATTTGAATTTTATCCAAGATTAATGGGAAACAAGTGAATATTTTAAAAAAGGGAAGTGACTAGCATTGTACTGTATGCTAACTAACTGAAATCTAAATACAAGTTTGAAAAAAAAGATTAAAAATTAAAACTTAAAGGAAAGTGATAAGATGTTGTTTACATTTTTTAATGATTCCTCTGACTGCCTCTGTGGAGGATGAGTAAAAGGTATTACACTGGAAAATTTACCTAAAATTTGTTTTAGTAACATGTACTATACAATCTGAGTGCCTTAACACAACCAAAGTTTATTTCTCATTTAAGTAGAGAGGTAAAATGGGAGAATTTTTTATTTTATGAGTCAGCAAAGATAGGGGCTTACTGTCATCTCATCACATGGCTGTAAGTTTGCCATGACAAGGGAATAAGAGTTCAGAAGTGCAACAAACAGGAAGTGATGGAAAATATCTGCTCAAAGTCCTGTTCACTAGAACTTAGTCACAGATCCAACCTAACTACAACAGTGCTAGGAAATATAAGAGAGCAATTAATATTCCATGAGCATTAACTGCACAGGGCAAAGAGGGAAAAAATATAGGCATCAAACATGCTAGGAGGAAATTTTGGAATGAGAATAAGTGAACTGGAAGAAAAGACATTATCAGAGAGTGCTATATTTGAAATTGAGCATTTTGGGGAGAATTATGACCACAGGAGTAGATTCCTAAGGAGAAAAACCTCATTACTAAAGAGATAAAAATTGAGAAGCCAAAACTATGTGAATTTGAAGTTCTTCTGCTTGTGAAAATTAATGTGTAATCATTAATCATTTTCTCTATATCTTTATTTCTACTTTACTTGTTTTTTTGATTGGTAGTACTCTCTCTTTCCATCCTGATGCAGTTAAGTGTTTTGTAGGTGAAAACACTACTTTCCCCTAACACCGATGTTGAACCTTGAATTTTCTCTATATTCTTTATGACCATCTATTTTTGCCCACCTCTACCGAGTGATTTTTGTGTTGAAGTGTCACACAGAACAGTTACTTTATGAGTAATAAATTGTTTTCTTTTCTTTCTCCCTCTTATTTCTTAATACATTTGTCTATTATGAGCCCATGACATGCTTCAAGAAAAGAACGCTGGACTGCAGGTAAGGAGGACTCCACTCTTATTTTAGTTCTGCCTCTCACTTTCTACGTTCACTCACTCAAAAATATTCAAGAGATATTTATTAAACTCTTACCATGTGTGAGATTCTAAGAGAAAAGTTGGGGATAAAATGAGTAACAAGAAAGACGTGGTTCTTGCCTCCTTAAACTTACATTCAATCAGAAGGAGGGGTATGAAAGAAAAGAAAAACACAGTAGACTTTTCACAAGTCAGTTACTGAAAATCATGTGGAGTCATTAAAAGACACAAATTGAGTATTTGTAGGTTGGAAAATTGTTTGCAAATAATGTTTTTTTGTTGTTGCTTGACTGATATTTTGCTTTTTCTATATATCCCTATGAGTTTTGAGGATTATTTTAAGCAATATGAGATGGTAGGCCTAGCTAGCATTCTTTCTTTCCATCTTTCAGTCACCCTTAAACCATTACTGAGCTGTGGATTTATTGCCTACAATAGTAGATCAAAGGCAACACTAACCCACTACACACTGCTTCTTCATATACAGCAATTTTAACCTATGTGGGTTTCTGATTCTCTGTTAAGACAATGAGATGACTTGCAACTTAGCTGCTTCTTGTATAAGTCAATGTTTGTAATTTCTGAGACCTGTGTATGAGACACAGTGCATAAATACCAGAAGTTATTAATAAAGTGTGAGTATTCACAGTGAAGTCACTGAGAAATGACAGGAGCAAAGGAATTAATTATTCTTATTACGTCTCTAGCGATGCGAGCTTGAAATTAGAAAATCTTTTGATATTTATAATAGTATTTCTCTATATGCATTTTGTTCAATATTTTGCTTTCTTTAGTTCTCTATATACATGTTCCAAACTATCAGACAGTACAGCATCAAATTTTATTTCACTATGAGGTGGAAACTTATAAGAAAAATAAACTTTTTAGGAAAACATGCTACTTTTTCTATGTGAAGCAAAGGTTTCCAGCCCATGTCATTGTCTGACTCCTATTAAATATCTTACTTCTACATCAATTTTATATTCAGTCAGAGGGAGTAAAGATCAAGGAAAACAAGAATTCCATGCTTTGTTTACCAATAGTCAAAGATGACCCATATTTAATCCTAGAAATTTCCCCTCAAATACACATTTACTTATGTGGACAGAAAAGGCTTGAATTAGCATAAGGTCTGCTGGGATTGAATGGGGAAGCAGCTGAATCTGAACCTGCCTGGTTTTACTCTGTTTTTGTCCCCTTTCCAAGACCCTGAAAAGAGTTCTAGGTCTGATATCTCTATACGGGTCTTCTGCCCTCCACAAGGGCTCTTTCCCACTCAGGAATCAGCTTCCTCTTCTCATCTGTTGCAAAAACTGCAGGTAGCTTTTAACTAATTCGGTTCAGATAAAGGTTTTATTGTTGTTGCTGCTGCTGTTGTTTGTGAATAACCTTTTATTATATCATTTTATGCATATATATGTAAACATATGTATACTTAATGTAATTTCATATTATATTGTCATTTATGATATATGAAATTGTATATAACATTATACATACTTACATATCATTATATGTATTATAAAATATAAACATATATAAAGTCCTTATTATTTTACTTTATCTAATGTCCTTACTCTACTTCATTCTTACTCTATTTCATTCTCCCTTCATAATCATTGTTCTAATTATAATTAGCATAGGAAGCATTCAAGATAAGCTCTTACTCAAAAAAGAAAGGAGTGGAAGGACAGGTAGGTGGCACAGTCAGCTGAGTGTCAGATTCTTGGTTTCAGCTCAGGATGTGATCTTGGTGTTGGAAGACTGAGCCCTGCATTGGGCTCCATGCTCAGTGTGAAGTCTGCTTGAGATTCTTTCTCTCTCTCCCTCTGCCCCTCCCATTCCTGTGCTCTCTCTCTCTCTTTCTAATATAAAAACAGAATCTTAAAAGAAAAAAAAAGAGTGGAGGTGGTATCATTTTTCTTCTATAGTATCTCACTTTCTGCCATGATAGTATCAGCAGGTTAATGTGACATATCTCCCAAGAGAGAGCCACTTAATTTCCTTAGTTAAAAGATGACTTCAAAGATCAAAGGATCAATCTAAGTTCTTAGGAAGCCAATTGAATTATAAAAGTGAAGTGATTCCTTCAAGAAGATGTGAATTCTTGTCTAGATTTGTAGTTCAAGAAAACTATTAGAACAGTGATAGGACCCACTTGACTCAAAAGAACTGTGGGAGTGCAGGTTTTGAATAGTTTTGTAGAATTATGTTGTTTTCTTCTGTGAAGATTGGCTTAGTCTCTATATACAAGAATATATGAGTTTGTGTGCTCTAAACATTTTGCTCACAGATAAGAAATTTTGTTTGTGTTTGGTGAAAATCTAAAAGCAGGCTCCAGAAATTATAAATGCAAATACAATATCTATGTGAATAGTGGGTCAAATAAATTGATATTAATTTATTTACAGTAAATAAACTACAAAATAATGTAGAACAGAAGAATATTATTCGCTAAGAGAACAGAACATAGAAGCAATTCAATGGCTTTCAGAGAATTCTTTCAATAATTTGAAATATAGTTTTGATTAATTTGACGAGATTCAGCAGAGTGACCAAAAGTCTAAGATTGCTAATATTACACCCAGCTATAAAAATAAACATTTTGGGCACCTGGGTGGCTCATTGGTTAAGCAACTGTCTTCGGCTTAGGTCACGATCCTGGAGTCCCAAGATCGAGTCCCACATCGGGCTCCCTGCTCAATGGGGAGTCTGCTTCTCCCTCTGACCATCCCCCCCATGAGCTCTCTCTCTCTCTCTCAAATAAATAAATAAATAAATAAATAAATAAATAAATAAAATATTAAATAAAGAAATAAATAATAAACATTTTGATTGTAATCCTCTTAAAAATAAAGAACAAATAATTAAAATCCTCTATGCCAGGCATTGTTACTCCATTTAATCTTCTGAGCAAAGCTATTGAGCAGTTATAATTAGTTGTAATTTATAGAAGCAGAAATAAAGCTAAAGCTGGTGAATTAACTTGCCAAGGTCATATAAAAATGAATAAAATTTAATACTAAAATTTGTTCTGTCCAAAATGCATACTGTTGCTACTATATAAGAATGCATTTAAATTTTCTAAATGTAATTATTAGAGTTACTTGATTTTTCTCAAATAACTAGCTTGGCAATTCTCCCCATTCAAGTTTTATTTATGGGGAGAGGCTATGTTAATATTGCTGTTATATATTGTGTTATTAAAGAAGTATTACATAAAGTACTTTCATTTAGGAAACCATTTTTTAAAGCAAATGTTATTTTATTTCTAATTATAAGAGTTCCTCTAATTATGCTCATTGTAAAAAAAAAATGAAAATCATGAGAAGAAAAATATTTTCCAATAATTCTTGCACTTCATAACTACTGTAAAGCCTTTAAAAATGAATATTTTTCTAATTTAACACAACAAAAAAGCAGTAATATAGATACTTCATTTTTTTTTTACTTAGCAATACATAATTTGCTTTAGATATTTTTCTAAAATATTTTATTATATCCTATGGGTATGTAATAATTTAATGAACAAATTATATTTGTAATTTTATTTAATATTAATACATTTCTTACAGAAAAGAACAATTAGAATAAAGCTTCTTGAGCAGTGGGGACCTTATTCTTTTATTCTCCTTATTCATTGCTGTACCTGCAGTGTCTGGTACCTGACATATAACAGATGCTCAATATCCGTTCTTAATAAATGCATTTAATTAGTTAATATTAGCAGATGCTCTGATGAATTTTTTAGGATAAAAAACATGAAGTGGACTTACTGAGTCAATGCATATGCATATTTATAATATTTATTTTATTCATATTGACATTTACTTTCCAGAAAAATTGTGTTAATTTTTGCTCAAACTAACAAAATACATGTGATTTTTTTTTCTTTGAATCTTGCTTTATTGAGTGATATTATTCTAGCTCGACTCTGTAAATATACCATTTGCAGGGTGACCTTTTATTTCCTCAACCTAAAGTGACTGCTCCACAGAGCAGTCTCTCCAAAATTTTCTCTTTCAGGGATCTGTTTTGTAAAGAATATAACCTTGCCCATAAAGAGTTATGGCCGTTGCCCTAGGTTTCTGAGACGTAATCTTTAAGCCCTTAGAATGACAAGGCTTGTAGATGTGTTTGTTGTTGTTGTTGTTGTTGTTGTTGTTGTTGTTTTACCTGGGGCTATTGGGCCAGCCAGATAATAAAATGTGATTTAGGATAGGGGCTTTGAGTCATGCAATATCAGCTCAATCTCCTGAAAAGCTGGAAACTGAGATGAGATTTGGAAGCTGTTAATTATGCCTACGTGATATAGCCCCAGTAAAAATTTGGATTGAGGCTTGAGTAAGCTTCCATGGTTTGGCAATACTCCATGTATATTGTCACACATTCTTGCCTGGAGGCGTTAATGTTATCCTTGACTCCATACAGAGAGGGCAACTGGAAGCTCCATGTTTAGAATCCTCCTGGAATACGCTTTACACATTTCCTTTCAGGGCTGATTTTAATTTGTATCCTTTCTCTCTAATAAGCCATAACTGTGAGCATGACAGCTCTCAGTGAATCCTTTTAGTGAGTTATCCAATCTGAGGATGGCTTGGGGAAGCCCCCGAACTTGCAGTTGGTGTTAGAAGTGAAGCTAGTTTTATGATCTGTTCCCTAAGTTTGCAGTCGGCTACCGTTGCAGTTGGTGTCTGGAGTACAGTTCAATAGAAAAGCCCTGACTCACTGAAACATGTGGTTCAGGAAGAGGAAGGATGACAGGGAAGGAGATCCTGAACTTTTAATTCCTAGCCTCTGCCCTATGTGCTTTATCCTTTGGCTGATTTTAATCTCTATTCTTTAGCTCTATGAAATTATTAACTGGTGAGCATACCAACTCAAGGATTCTATGAATCCTTCTAATGGATGATCAAACCAAAGGGTGGTCTTCAGAACCCTCTAACTTCACAGATGCAGTCATAAGTGAGGACAGTTTCATGGACTATGCACACTTTAACTTTGCAGGGTCACTGTAACTTCTGTCTCTCCTTTGTCACCTGTTAGTCCTGGGGTTATGTCATTAACCCTTAGAATTTCTCTGTACTCAGCCCAAAGCTTTATAAAACAGTGTCTCCGTTAAAACCTCAAATTATCCTAAGTTGTAGATACATTTCTCTTCTGCTGAAATTCTGACAACTGTAACATCTTTCAGTCTTTTATTTTTAATTTAATGCATATAATTAGGAATTAATTTTGGTATATGTGCAATAGGTACATTATTATATTTTATAAAAAACTAAGTGCTTTCTGCAATGTTAAAAAACACTCTGGTTTAATTTTGTACTATAATATTCCCTTTGCTTATATTCAAACACAGGCAAGACTACACCCATGATGTGTGGATATGTGCATATCCTTCAAAATCTATGCAGTTGCAGCTCTGGACATGCTTCTACCTTTGTTCAGGGCTTTTATTACTGTATACATTGTAATTTTATTCCATTTATCAAACTTTTACAATGCATGGCTTTCCTCATTCATAGTAATTTGAAAATATCTTATAAATTCATGAGAATTTATTTACCTTGATGACTTTATATATATATACATATACATATATTTATTTATAATTAAAAACAATTCGGATATGAAGAGAACTGACAGTTGCTACTATGTAAACTCTCCAACCAAAACAAGTATGAATTACAATTTTCTTCAAATTTATTCAACCTTTCAGTGATGTTTAGCATAATTCTTCATAGAAGTCTTAAATACTTGCTATTAAATTAATTTCTGTACATCCATATTTTGACTGATTTTTAAAAATTTTATTTATTTATTTTAGAGAGGTAGAGATTGAACATGAGTGAGGGGAGGGGCAGAGGAAGAGGGAGAGAATTCAAGCAGACTCCACACTGAGCACAGAACCTGACCCAGGACTCAATCCCACAACTTTGAGATCGTGACCTAAGCCAAAACCAGAAGTTGGTCACCCAACCAACTGAGCCACCCAGGTGCACCTTGATTGATTTTTTTTGTGGATATTTATTCAAAAACATTTCTGGGACATAGAAAATATTTTTTGCATATTTTAGCCAAATATTTAACTATGTCATTGTAATTATTTGCAACTTGCTCTTTGAGATTTATATAGTATTCACATAAAGAAAAATGTATCCCTTCCTTTTCAACAAAACTACTTTCCCCTATTTAAATTGTACTGACATAGCTTTCAGAATACTAAGTAATAGTGATCTCTGTCTTATCCTGGTTTTAAAAGGAATGCTTTCTGTTTCAACATTATCATGTTTATCATTGATGTAAAATAAATATTTTACATTGTTAAAGAACTACCTAAAAGACTTTACAAAGAAATGTTGGATTTTGTGAAAATTTCTCTTAGTATTTACTAAGATAATCTTGTGACTTTGTTCCTTTGATTTATTTATAGGGTACGTTATATTCAGAGACAGTAATAACATTAAAGAAAGCTTGATATTTATGGAGTGCTTCAGATGTGCTAGACATGGGGTTAAGTGCTAGTTTACTAATATTAAATCATTTTGGCATTTCTGGAACAATGTTAATTGTATTCTATTTTAATATCAGGCTGTGTTATATACTCATTTTATTTAGGCTTATTTTCATTTCTAAACTTAGCGGGGATTTAGGTATTGAATTGTTGCCTCAAAAGTAATTTAAAAACTAGAAAGAAATATTTTGTTATATATTGGCCTTCAAAATAGTTTTTTACATGTTCTCGTAGCCTTATTATTCTGTCTTTCCCACTGGCTGCCTTCATTTGTAACATGCTTATTTTTACTTCACTTACCTAATTTATATTTAACTGAAAAAACAGGTTGTACATAAGAGTCCAATGTGGCAAGCATGCCTGGGAAGTGTTAGCATGGAGATTAAAGGTCCTTTTGGAGAAGAATTTCTAAGGAAAAATCAGGGCTCACCCATTCAGTTTAACTGTCTGCCTCTCAGTTTGTCCTGATACATCAACCCCAGAGGCCTCCAAATCTTTTATATTTAAAAGATTAAGGGCACCTCAGTGGCTCACGGGGTTAAGCATCTGCCTGGGGCTCAGGTCATGATCTCAGGGTCTTGGGACCAAGCCTAGCATGGGGCTCCCTGCTCAGCGGGGAGTCTGCTTTTCCCTCTCCCTCTTCTCCTACCCCCTGCTCATGCTCTCTCTCTCTCTCTCAAATAAATTTAAAAAAACTCTTTTTAAAAAAAGAGTTAAAAAAAAACTCTACGCAAAAGCTGGGTGTTTTGTTTCACCTCCACGAATTTTTCCGACTTCAATGTGTGACCGTGGTTTGTTCATCACAGTGGTGTTTGTGGCATTACAGATGTCCCTGTTAGCAGAGGTGACAGTGTATTAGAAGAGGGAGTGGAGGTGGTGATGCATCTTCAATGTAGACATGTACCCTCTGGACAGGGGTTACTGCCCTTCACCTCAAACACTGACTGTCCCATTGGGAATGGCGATGCTTTTCTTGGGCATTGGTTGTACCTCTGTCATATTTTTCTTTAGCAGACAATGAAGACCTCATGAACATAAATAATCTGAACAAATAAGGAAGAACTGGTGATAATCAAAATAATGAGTTTGCATGGAATCATCAGAGAGTTCTTAAAGATTCCCTGAAGTATTTGAGAAGAAGAGATACAGTCCCAAACAGGCTTTGTATAGCTGTAACGCTTCATTTAATATCCCTAGACTTCTGTGTTCAGAGAAAAGCAGATTACAGGTCAAAACTTCTGAACTTCTTGGTTTTTTCTACTCTACTGACAAAAAACCAAAAAGAGATTAATTTAAGTGAAAGAGCACTGAACTATAATGGTGGACATTTGAAACTGCTTTTATTTTTATTTTTATTTTTTTTAAGATTTTATTTATTTATTTGAGAGAGAAAGAATGAGAGATAGAGAGCACAAGAGGAAAGAGGGTCAGAGGGAGAAGCAGACTCCCCGCCAAGCAGGGAGCCCGATGCGGGACTCGATCCTGGGACTCCAGGATCATGACCTGAGCCGAAGGCAGCCGCCTAACCAACTGAGCCACCCAGGCGCCCTGAAACTGCTTTTAAAGCAGGTTAATTACCACACACAGGCACACATGCGTGTATGTACACACACACAGTCTAGAATTTTCAAATATTTATAGTATTTAAAGAGAAATGATGATACAATATATCACATTAGAGGTCCACTAAAAAGCCGAAGTTCCTCTGTTTTGAATGATATGTAGAAGTAAATATTCATAGTAAGGAAGGAATTTAAAGAAGATTGAATGTAATGAATACCCTTGGACGTTTCTGTGTAATCCCAGTTGTAGAGAAAGGGCATAAATAACACAGTCAAGTTAAAGTTTTTTCTCTGACTTTTAAAAAGTAAAAAATCTCAGTGACTCATTTGGCTAATATGCAGGAGCGGAACCTCTAAAACTACCTGATTCAATGATTTGAAAATGTGTGACAATGAGTTTGGATATGGTGAGAATGGCAATTTCTGAATAAAATAGATTAGATAGATAGATAGAAAGAGGCAGTAAAGTCGTGCAGTGTTTGGTTCATAGTACTTTAAATACAGCATGAGAATCTGAAATACTAAAAATGATCAACTTAGCTAAGTAGTAACTGCTTGAATATTTCTAAATACAAAGTACAGAAGCAAACACTTGAAAACAAGCTTCTGAGTGTTAAGCAAACTCTCAGAATGTGCAGCTAGGAAACTTAGAATATCATTCCTCTTCTAATAACTGGGAGGAAAGGATCTTGGCTTTGGTATTACAGTGTTCATGTTGTCACTAACAGTGGGATTTGGGACAGATGAATTAACCTCTGAAACCTCAGTTTCTTAATCTGATCAGTTGAGAGGATAACCTCAGGATTTTTGTGAGAATTAATTCAGATAGTGTGAGAAAAGTCCTTAGACAAAGACATGTAATATAATAAACAACAAAGCACAGCTAATGAAATAAACAACAACAAAAAAATAAAATAAATTAGGTGCTCTGGCATTCAACTCCTCTGGATATATAACGTTTGTTCTGTAAAATCAAGAGATCAAACTAAAGCTATTAGAATAGTAACTGCAGTTCTTCTAACTATTGAAATACTGGACTTTTTTTTTATTTTAAAAAATGTTGTCAAGGGGCGCCTGGGTGGCACCATCCTTAAGCCTCTGCCTTCAGCTCGGGTCATGATCCCAGGGTCCTGGGATCGAGCCCCACATCGGGCTCCCTGCTCTGCGGGGAGCCTGCTTCTCCCTCTCCCACTCCCCCTGCTTGTGTTCCCTCTCTCTCTGTGTCTCTCTCTGTCAAATAAATAGGTAAAATCTTAAAAAAAAAAAAAAAAAAAAGGTTGTCAAAAGGCTATTGTGTAAAAAAAAAGAAAAAGACAATTGTGTGTATGTGTATGTATGCCCCTGTGTGTGTCTTTCCGGTAAGCAAAGGTGGGTGAGAAAGGGTGTCTGGCTTTTAGAAAGAAATCTGTAGGAAATATGCTGAGCAAATATTGTTTGCTCTATTGATTCACAGACACTGCTGTTTGTAATTGTGATAGGGCTTATTTTCACTCTGCTGTTGTAAATTAAATTTTATAAATGAAAGCTCGGCCAGAAAAAAACAGAATGTGTTAATGATGTCTGTGGCATAAAGATTTTATTGTTTTGCTTTTGTTTACGAATAAACCAAGATGATATATCATAAAATCTTGGAGTTGTGAAAGGATCTTAGCAACTTTTTGCAACCCAACTGCCTATCCCGTAATTTGCTGTTTAAAATGTTTTTGGGAATAGTCATTACCTTATAATGGCCAGGTTATTAAGAAGTGATGAATGCTCTAAACAGTGGTGTGCTTCAGTAGATTACATAAGAAAGAACAGCATTGTCTATTAGCAAATAGAGGAAGAAAATTTTCAAAAGAGGGCTTTATTGCTGGGAATGAGGATTGCTAAAATCCATGGCTCAGGAAATGTATAGTTTTGTCATTTTTTTTATACTTAGCAGCTTTATCTTGGGATTTCTGAAAAATGATACATATTAAGCATAAGCTGGGATTTTCAATATCCAATTAACTTTGAATTCAAGTTGGCCCATTAAAAACAGAGCCCATTTAGCCTAGCTTTAAATATGTCCTATTTTTTTAGTATAGAGTTAAAGACTTCTGCTGTTTCTTAGTCAAAGATGACACTCATTTGACAGTGTTATTATCTGTACATGAATGTGGCTATTAAGTCTGAATCATCTCAAACTTTTCAACTGATTATGTGTAGAATATTCTGTGTGGCTCTTCTATTAGAGATGCATATATTGAGAGATTCTGAAAAAAATACAAGGAAATAAATTATTTTCCCTATGACCTGTCTGGAACTCAAAACTAAAATGAACCATCCATTGCAATTGAGTTCCATTCAATTTAATTCAGTTTGATTCGAGTTGATTCTATTCAAATTGACTTGATTTATTCAACAAATATTTCTGTAGAGGTGCAAAAGAGGAATGAAAATCCCTTGGCTTTTTGAGAGTTCCAACTCCACTACAGTTAGGAGATGGAATTTACCTCCAGTCTAACACAGTTTGGGAAGATCTCTCAGAATAGGTGGCATGTAACCTGCGGTCAGAAGAAAGAGTATGCTGACAAAGACAAACAAGTATGGCAGACCAATTATTGTTGGCAAATAATCAATTAAAATCCTGGTTCTAGATAAAGCTGAGCAATTGAGAGGTGAAACTAGAGCTGTGCATATGGGAAAGAGAAGTGGGCCCAAGGAATGAAAATGCAGGAGACCTCGGGCGCCTGGGTGGCTCAGTTGGTTAAGCATCTGCCTTCAGCTCAGGTCACGATCCCAGGGTCCTGGGATCGAGCCCCACATTGGGCTTCCTGCTCAGCAGAAAACCTGCTGCTCCCCCTGCTTGTGCATTCTCTCTCTCTCTCTCTCTCTGTCAAATAAATAAATAAAATCTTTTAAAAAATGTAAAAAAATGCATGAGATCCTAATGGGTGAAGCTGCTGATAAGGAGCTATACTTAGTTCTGGAGACCATCGTGAGCAGAAGAGGGATGTAAAATGGTTGTGCTCAAAGAAAATAAGGCTGGAGACATAGCTATAATGAAACAGAGGAGTCTACAGGACAGTAATTGAGCTTCAAACCACTGCCACTGGTCCAGGCTAGAAGGCTAGAGGCCTGGGCTTGACCCTTGGCAGCCTTTTGTACACCAGTTCTCTAGATTATCTTTGCCTCCAAGCATTCGTTCACACAGCTGCTCCATTCTGCCAAACCTATAGAGTCAACCAGTATTTCTGATCCCAACATTCTCACTTCCTCCATATTACTCCTGTTATTATTACCTTGTTTGGTCCATAGTTACATATTGGGTGTTCAATAAATATGTTTGATTAGATAATTTAAATTATTCCTTCTCAAAATGTCTCAGCATCTATAGCCTGGTGCTGCATAATTTTGAATGCACTTTTACTGTTTATATGTGCTGTTTTACATCTCAGAAAGCTACCCAAATTTAAGGTGGTGCTACGGACTGAATTGTGTCTCCCCCCAAATTCGTATGTTGAAACCCTATTCTCCAGCATGATGGTATTTGGAGACAGGGCCTTTGGAAGGTAATTAGGTTTAGATGAGGCCATGAAGTCATGGGATTCTCATAATGGGATTAGTCCCCTTACAAGAAGAGACTAGAGAGCGATCTCCCTCTCTCCTCTTATCTCTTTCTCTCAATCCCACCCCTCCCTCAGTCTCTCTCTCTCTCTCTCTCTCTTTCTCAATCACTCAGTGCCATATGAGCATATAGCAAGAAGAAGGCAGTCTTCTGCATGCCAGGAAGAAGGGCCATCACTAGATGACCATGTTAGCACCCTGATCTTGGGCTCCTCAGACTGCAAAACTGTGGAAAATAAATGTCTGTTGTTTAAACCACACAATTCATAGTATTTTGTTATAGTAGTCTGAGCTAAGACAGGTGGGATATCCAGCTCTTATAATGATTCTTTCCTATATTCCAGGTTTATATTCTAATTGCTATAGAAATGACATTAGTCAAGATCAGACACAGTTATGAGTCTCACTTCCTCGTGAGGTACAAAAGATGGAATGGGCCACTTTTAGTTTCTCTTAGACCCACAGCATATTGAGTTCCTTGCCCAAAGTAATTTACTCCTGCTGAGACCTGCCAAAATATGGGATTCCCAGAACCTTAATATCCTCCGAGCTCTCAGTAGCATAAATGTTACCCATCCTCTAGTTAATGTCACATTTCTAATCACTTATCATTTTTATTTACAGGCACCTGTAGTTTTGAAGAGCCTAATAATATGTGCATGCTTACTCAGATTCTCATTTTTACCTCATTGGGCCCCAAATGTTGCAGTACACTGGAATCAATTGGGGGTCTTTAATAACGAATACTGATGCCTGGCTCCCAATCTTAGACATTCAGATTTAGATGGCATGGAGTTTAATTTGAGCACTGGGGTTCTTCAAGTCTCCTCATGTGATTCTAATGGGCACGAAGGCTTTGGTTGGTGCCCATTGCCTTTATTTCAATCTAGGCCTCTACAACCCAGCCATATCACTAGGCCATTGTCAAGGGAAAGAGATTTCTTCAAAGTGTTGTAGTTGTATATATGTGCATGTACGTATTCCATTTTTAGGATAAATTACCTCTTATGTTTTCAAAATTCACAACCTAATTTGAATACTCTTGGGTATTTTTTTTAAAGATTTTATTTATTTATTTGAAAGAGAGAGAGCACAGGGGAGAGGGAGAAAGACACTTAAAAAGACTCTGCACTGAGCGCGGAGCCTGACACGGGGATCGATCGAACGACCCCGAGACCACACGTGAGCTGAAACCAAGAGTTAGGCTCTCAACCCACTGTACCACCCAGGCACCCAAACTCTTGGATATTTAGATTATAATAAGCAGCAGAGGATGCACTATTGATACCACAATGCTCCCTCTTCTGTAAAATATTTACTTAATAACCATCCTTTTCATCTTTCACTAAATGCTATAGTCTTGCCCAGGTGAGAAGGTAGGTCATCTCTCTTTGCTACCAGGGCTTGATACAGCACTCACAATTAATGGCACCAAATACATCGAAGGAGATACATCTTTTTGCTTAACAAAGAGTTTCTGCTACTATATCCATTTGTTTGCCTGGATATTTTTCAATACAAAGCCAACTCTAGCAATGAAACTCCAGCTGACATCAGCATCTCAACAAAAATTGCCATTGGATTTTTTGATGCTTTTTAATTTGTACAGATACATTAGTTAAAAGTTAAGTGAAGAGCTTTTCTATTTTACCATTTCTAATCCTGAAAGCTATGTTTTTGATCCCCTTTTCTTTTATTGGATTGAAACATCTGTTGCTGACAGGTCCATGTAAGAGTACCAAAACCATTAAGTATTATCAAGAAATTGACATTCAACAGTTTGTGTGCACAGATACCATCCTTTAGGAATATTTTTGTACCACATCTCCCCACATGCTTGCAAAATAAAGGGTTTAGGTGACTTCTTTTCAAATATCTGTCACCTAAACCATTATAATGGCAGTGTGCCCAAATATAAAACAACATAAATGTACTCTTGTTTTCAGTGGATCTGGTTAAAGAATAAAATTTAGCTTTTTGACTTTTCCAGTTATTATGGCTTCATTTGGCTTGGGCTGTATTCATCAGAGACTGACCCAAACAGCAAATGGAGGATTAAATTTCATCAGGAGGTAAAACAAATTATAAATAAGGGCAATGATTTTATTGTAAAACATACTAAGGATGTTAATAGATTTAGCATACTTCCTTTCTTCAGAGACTTTTGCAGACTAAATAGAATATTCTTCACTCTCCCACTCCAGTTTCTGTTTGAGAAGTCTTAACAGACAAAACTAATAAGACAAAAAGGTAACAAAATTATGTGGCAGGTGGAAAGACAGTACTTTTATAGATTTTTTTTTCTTTGCTGGCTTTCCATATTGTCCCAGAAACTTCAAGATATCTTGTTCCTTCAATTTGAAGTTAGAACAATTTCTAGTACTGTGCCCATGACATTTTACAAAAGATTGTACCTTGCTGTCTTTCCACTGAGAGTATGAATTGTCTTTATATTTCTTCAGCTGCTGATTCTCCATTGTTAGAATCTGCTCTCATCTCCCACTTTGACTTAGCCTCTCCCTCCCTTAGACTTACTCATGCTCCCATAGCACCATATTCAATTCCTTGCAGTAGATGGCATTTTAACACTTAATGGGTGTATGGTAGGCAGATTTTTGGTCCCTTGATCTCTGCCCCTTGGTGTTAACCTGTGAATATGTTATGTTACATGAAAAGGGAATTTTCAGATGTAATTAAGTTTATAGACATTAAGATCTTAAAATTATCCTGGACTTTCTGGTTGGAAAGTCTAATCACATGAACTTTTAAAAACAGAGAAATGTCTCTGGAGTCAGAGATGCAGCAGAAGAGAAATCAGAAAGAGTAAAAAATGAGGAGGACTATGTGAACCATTGATAGTTTGAAGATGGAAACGGCAACAAACGGGGAATGTAGATTCCTAAGGAGGAGAGAGGTCTCCCACCTGACAGATAGCAAGAAAATATGGACTCTAGCCATACAACCACAGGAAACTATTTTGTCAACACCTGAATAGACTTGGAAGTGGAATCTCACACAGATCCTCCAGATTAGAGCTCAGGCAGCTGACACCTTGATTTGGCTTTGTGAGATTCTAAGCAGAGTCCCCAGTCAAGCCCACCTGGACTTCTAACATACAGAATTAAATAAATAAATAAATAAATAAATAAATAAATGTGTGTTGTTTTAAGCTGCTAAAATTGAGCTAACTTGTTATAGCAGAAATAGAAAATTAACACTGAGTGAGATGTGACTTAATGTACATCCCAGTATATCAGGCATCTGACACTCATGATCTTATAACAATTAAATACATGTCTCCTATTCTATAGTGTCTGCTTTTATTATTACAAATGGTTCTTAGAGAATTATTTTTTTTTATTATTTTGCTTTAATGGTCAGTATCTATTTACTGAATGAGAGCCAGATCCAACTCTTTCATGTGACTTCTGTGGTCAGAAGACTTCCATCTTTATGACTAAAAAAGGCTTCTTGCTGATCCATGTGAAATAGAAAGGGAAATTGATGTGGTACTGCATAGTGGGAAATCAAGATAGAGCAACATCAAGGGAAGCAAGTTCCTAAGTGCCATAGTTTGAGCTGATGAAGTAAGCCACACCAACATCTAGACATTTGGGCCACATATACCAAAAATTGTTCTTTTATGTTCAAGGTCATTTGCATGAGCTTTCATATCACATACAACACAAAGTTTTTATTTTTAATTTTTTATTTTTTAACAGAGAGAGAGAGAGACAGCGAGAGAGGGAACACAAGCAGGGAGAGTGGGAGAGGGAGAAGCAGGCTTCCCACCGAGCAGGGGGCCCGATGTGGGACTCGATCCCAGGACCCTGGGATCATGACCTGAGCCGAAGGCAGACACTTAATGACTGAACCACCCAGGCGCCCACAAAGTTTTAATTGATACATAATTACCTCTAAAATTTGTTTTTAAATAGTACTAACTAAACTTCAAACACATAATCACTAAATCGTGTTTACACTAAGTATTACTCTAGCCCCCAAGTATGTTACATTGATTACATCTTTTCTGGTAGATCATCAGTGCCTTGAAGTCAGAAACCATGCTTAGTGCACATCATGAATGCTGTTAAGACTGTACTGGACTTGTGTTGACTAAATAGCTGAGAACTATTAGATATAGGACTAAAATAAAGTAATCATTTAGGGATTGTTTTCCTCCCATGAAGACCTCAAGCACTTTACAGTCACTCTTAGTTTCAGTATTAAACAGAAAGTAAGACCTAACATTCATACAAACTGTAATGCAGATAGAAACTAAACAAAGTTATATATCTTGTGTGTTTGTGAGTTTTAATTTGCTATTGGTTTGTGTTCAATGCTGAAGTTGATAAATAAAACAGTACTTGGTTAGTGGAAAACACTTTCTTTATCAAGCAAAATGTCAGCATATTAGTCTTCATGGCTAATTTAATGGAATCACATGTATCTGGATGCCAGATTCATTTTGGGGAGGGGGAGATATTTTTTAAGGTATGCTGAATACCACCTTTAAAAGAACAGTCAGTGCTACTTTTCACTTGACTTCACAGGCCAGATACACATTTAGACAAAATTAATTGAGGAAAATACTTAAATATTTTAGCTTACACAGAAAATTGAACCTAGATCCATTTTTATATATGCATTTTGAAATCATAACATTCTTATGAAAATAAAGATTGAAAAACTCTTTGCAGGAAACTGGGTTTGAGGACAAAACTATCTGTCCTATATTTATATACTGACATTTAAATCTCCACTTCAGCTGTTGTTTGGTTTTAAGGAACAAGGGGTATCTAATATGTATGCTGCTCTCATGGATTTGGTAAAGATACATCAATACCTATTTATTGAAATGCTCAGAGCCATGCTATGACTTAACATACAGTTGTATTGATTCAACAGGTTCCCAGGAAATATTTTGAATACTCATTCACTAACAATAAAGTTTAAGCAATCAGAGAAAAACATCAAGAGGTATATTGTAGAGTGTTAAGTATTCTATCTCTGCAAAGGAATGGAGTGAATGACTTATTGGGTTCTAAATATCTAGAGTGATGTTGAAGTCTTTGTAATAGAATAAAATTATTGTTGGCTAGTATATCAAGTGATTGTCACTTCCTTTTCTAAAAATTGTTAGTTTTTTTTTTTAACATTCAGTGGAATATATTTACTCTTTTACATGTATAACAAACAAGAGTTTTAAACATTTAAAGAAAGGCAGTATATTTTGCCAGGATTGTTGAGCATTTTCTATTTCTGAGCAGATGATTTATTTGAAAGGATGTTTTCCTCCTATACATAGTTTCTTTTGTCTCCTGAATTCTACCAGCCTGCCATTGATTCTTTGTTTTAAACATCACAGCTCATGACCATAGCCATGACTGTCACACATAGAGGTCTGTGACCAGTTGGATTTCACTAAATCATGCCTTTACGTATGTGATTCAATTCTATCTTTTGAGGCGATGATTCTTTGGAATAGATTGATAATGTCATCTACATCTTTGAATTGTAAAGCTAGAAGATATTATGTAAGTTGATGTCCTTCCTCCTGCTTTTAGGCAGGTAAAATTCTAAGCCATCTGGAAGAGATTGTGTTCTCTTTTGAAATATTTAAAGGCATAGGCCTCACAATTTTGACTGGTGTTGTAATTAAGTATTTCTTACTAATAGTGATCAATAAGTTCTTTCCCATACCCCACCAAAATCTCTTCCATGACTTTTTCTTTTCCTGACATTCTGGAAATAGAAACAAATAAAATAGAACAAGTATTTGCTTCAAGTTACCATTCAGAACTTCTCTGAGGTGAATTTATATTACTTTTTTTTCATTTGGGGGAATAAAAACATGTTTTCTGAAGCTTGCAAATGTGTCACATTCATTTTATAAAAGTTTAACATAGAATTGTCAGCAGAAAATGTTTGACTAAACTTTTGGTTTCTGTCTATAAGACATATAATAATTATTATTAATAATAAAAATAAATCATTTTTATTACAGTGCTTGAAGGTCTAAAAAAGAATTCTCTTCAAATGAGCTCACATAGATCTCTCCCACTGATTTTCTCACAGTTATTATTACAAATTCTTTAACAAGGAAAGGATGGTGAAAGATAAAATAATGGAAGTAATAGCTAAATTAAGAAAGATCTCAGATCCTTAGGAGTTAATACAAGATTTCATTCAATCCAATCACTTACTCACATACGGGATTGGCCCAGAACAGGAAAAAAAAAAATATTAAGCATTTATTTTATTCTGATCAAGAAGAAAATAATTAATAAAAAACAGGGTTGATCTGAATAGAAGCACTTTGCTTTATTTTAGTTTTATTCATTTAGAGGTGAGAGGGAGCCATTTTCCCATTAATGATGAGAGTTGATTCAGTAGTTCTGATTGGAGAGGAGTTTGTGTCCCTACCTTTGTTTGCCTTTGTCATATTTGCTTTTCTCTAGAACTTGTGAGCAGATGAAAGAGGATCTACAGAGAAAATAGGATCCTTTAAACTTCTCATGATTAATTTATGGAAGTACACAAATTTAATATTTTGCTGAGGAATGTTTAATACAAAATACAATAAGTAGCTTTATCCAACTGAATAATATAAGCCCTGTTCCAGTATTTGCTTCTATAACTTACCAATGAAACTATATGACAGATTCATTTATTTGGTAATCAGACTTCTCTTTCCCCCTAGTTTCTCCCAGTTCCTATATTTGTCAAGCCCTTGCTTATCTCTTTTAAAACTCCTTTATTTTATTATTATTTTTTTTTAAATTCAGATGGCCACTGCCTTCAATTTTCCTGTTTAAATCTCAATCTGTTTTGTTTTCCAGTTTGTCAGGACTATCTAGTGCTGGGTATGTGTCACAATAGATCAAGAAGTGAACATTAGGGGAACAAAGAAGGATTAGGGCACTCTTCCTAGGAGACTAGACTTAGTCCATTCAGGGTACTATAATAAAAATACCAGAGACTGGGTGGCTTAAACAATCAACATATCTTTCTCGTGGTTCTGGACTCTGGGAAGTCCAAGATCAGAGTGCCGTTAGATTCAGGGTCTAGTAAGGGCCTGCTTCCTGGTTATCTTCTTGCCATGTCCTCAGGAGACAGATGGGACAAGGGAGATCTCTGGGATCTCTTCGATAAGGGCACGGATTCCATTCATGAGGGCTCCACCCTCATAACCTAATCAACTCCCAAAGGCCCTACTTCCAAATACCATCATATTGGGGATGAGGTTTCAAAATATGAATTTGGGGGGAGGGGACACAAACATTCAGTTTATTGCATAAGGATGGATAGAAATGTATCCTAATAGGCCAAACCTCCAAACACAAGTTAGACTGATACAGATTTAGCATGATAAAAGCCATTATTAGTATTGGAATAGTACTAGTTATTGGTATTGTTGTGTTCATTATGTTTATTATTTTAAAGGACATAAGTCACTTACATAATGTTTTTTATTGGATTTTAACAACTCAAAACTGACAAAGGAAAGGATGCCATAATTATTTTCCTGTAGTTGAGGAAACTATGGCTCAGTGGGTCTAAGAGATGGCCGTTTCAGAAATGGATGTTATGTAAGTATGAATAAATCAGATCAAGGAAGTAAGCTAAAGATAGACACATCTTAGGCATCTGGAGAAAGCCAGGCTCTTTTAAGGCACATCATCAAGAATGAGGTCTAAAAAATCTCTCAGGGAAACATAAGATTTTGAATCATAGGGCAAAGTAGAGAGTGGAGGGGAATAAGGTACTAGCACTGGGAGCAAAATTATTAGATAATTTTGTATATCTAGGACACAGGCTAATTCTAGAACTTAGCCTAGTCCAAGGTTAAGCATAAAGTTAGTGGTATATATTGATTTTAGACATTTAATTAAGTAGCCTACATCTCCCTGCTAGGGAATATTTTGAGTAAGGAATTAGGATAGATACTCACTGTATCCTTGAAAGCAAATCTTTATCCATCTAACCTCTGTGGAGTAGGCTCTTATTTTCCAATGTTGCTGATGTAACTATAATTTGGAAAGGTATTGAAGGTCTTCCTAAAACTGAGATGGATTATATCTCTTACTGTTTTTTGTCTATTGTTCATTTCTTTATCTCATAGGATGTCAACATGCATTACTGCTCTTCAGCTGAGTCAACAGTGATGACTTTAGAGTGTTGTCAAACTTCATTGTGCAACTTAATCACTGGGGAGAAGGTGTAAAAACACATAATAGTAGATTCCACCCCAAGAGTTTCAGACTTAGTAGATAGAGTGTTAAAAATTTGCATTTCTAGCAGTTCCTAAGTGACACTAATGCTGCTTATCTCAAACTACATTTTGAGAACCACTGCTCTAAGCTACTAGCAACAAGTCAGTTGCATTTATATTCTAGGAAAATAGTACTTCGATGCAAACACAACAGTGTTTGTAGTCATTATGTGGCTTGGAATGCAGTAGGGACCCAAGGCAAGTGGAAATTTCTGTATTTTTTCTGCATCCAGCTTTCCTAGAAGAGGTTTTCTAGATAGTCATGGCTATTCATTTGAAAATATATGACAAAAAGCTTTAACAAATGAAAAAAAAAAAAAAACCTACATTTTCCCAAGTACTTCATGGCTCAGTTGTTGACAACTTGTTTGCTAACGTTTAATAATGCAGTCTTTGAAATATTCATGAGATCCATCCTTTTCCAAAGAGATACGGTGATTATTATTCAGAGGCATCATAGTAATGAATAATATCCTGTAGAAGCCAATTATATAATAAGTCATAGAATGTTGGCCATTTATATTAGGGCATATATTTCATGTGCCTTAAAATATGTTACCTAATTATCATTTCTCTCAGCTCAGCATTTGACAAGAACTGAGGAGTACAAAATTGGAGATTAAGTTCTATCAAGAATCTGAAGAATTGATTTTTTATTTTGCTGATTAAATATGAAACACTCTATCCTAGAAACTGGTAGCAGTTAGTCTCTTGCTAAACCTAAGAAGAATACCTAGTGTTTTTATAATACTAACAAAATTCAGAAATATTATGTGATAATATAATTTTTAAAATGGACCTGTATTCTGTTGTGCTTTAAAGATGGGTCAAATGAATAAAAGTGTTTTTTTCCCTAGACTGGTAGTAACCTGCATCTATAATTCTGTGACTGCGTTTAGCATGCCTTTCTTTTTTTTTTTTAAACACCTGTTTATATGCTTCTCTCCAACTAGAGTCTAAAGAGACAGAACTTCTGATTTTCATTTTATTTTCTCTGGTGCCTGGCTCCTAGTACAGATTCAAAGAGTATTTGTTGAACTGCTGACCAATAAGCTTCAGTCAAACTACATAAATGAAACTTAAAAAATGGGATTTTAATTTTCCTAATTTTCAGCTCATTTCATCTGAGTATGTAACTGTGGCCATAAAACATGCCGATCCATTACCATATGACAGTCATGCCACTTTGTAGTCCCTCCACGTTGACATCTCAGCGTGACCTCCCAGCTGGATTTTACACAGAGCTTTCCTATGCAAATACACTGGTTAGATACGGCCTTTCAGCCATGTATGTAAGCTTATGATTCCGGTCATATGACAGATTTGGAAAGCATTCATTATTCTTTTCTAATTGCTGAGGATTCACATCTAGGTAGCTGAGTTCAGATACAGAGTGGTGCATGAGAGGCAACCTCCTGAAAGAAGACAGGAGTGGGGTGGAGAGCAGGGGGGGAATGCCCAACACATCTTACTGCAACTACATCATCAGCCAAAATCACATCACCCAGATCATCTTAATGATGCCAAACTTCAAGTCAGGGAAAAGGAGCCATGCACAACACGCCTCTGGAAATTGCTATCTTTTTAATCAAAAGAAATTGTAATTCCATTGAGACTTTTATCTCTGGAGTTAAATGTGCTGCTAGAGTTTGATGTCTCTGTAATACTGCAAGGGAATATTCTCTGCATTTTATTGATAGATTTGCAATAGCTAAGTCAGATTCATAAGTAGGTGTCATTAACTGCAAGAAAATGATTTGGCCTCAAATGTATATGTGACCTCTTTAATTCATATCCCTTAAACCTTAGCTGGCCAAAGTACTCACATGATTAGACGTTTGCTTATCTCACCAGTGATAGCTTTTATTAATCTCCTCCTTGATTATGTTCCTGAAGCCACACGGGCCTTCCTTTTTCTTTAAACACTAGCTCTAATACCTCCTTAGTGCCTTGGTGTTTGCTATACCTCCTACCTGGACAATTCCCAAATGCCTTCATGGTTCATATCTTTTTGTCACTTCTTTCTCAGCTCAAATATCATCCCTTCTCTGATTTATGTGTCTAACATCAAAAGTCTCTCCTGGTCATTTCCAGTGTATCATCTGTATCAGTTATCTATCAATGCATAATGGATCACCCTAAAATTTAAAGGATTAAACTAGTAATCATTCATTATTTTCCTCAAGTCTATGGATAATTCTATGGATTCTGGGATGAGTAACTCTACTCTAGGTCAGGTAGGCTCAGCTAATCTTGTCTAGGTTCTTTCCTGCATCAGCTGGTGACTTGGCTAGGGGATTCACTAGTCTAAGATGACTTCACTCATGTCTCTAGTGATTAGCTGACTGATGCATGGGTTAATGCTGATGTCCGGGCCATATGTTTCTCATTTTCTAGCAGGTTAGTCCAGGTTGTTCCAGAATAACTAGTAGAAGCACATGAGGGGTTTGAGACCCATCCATAGAATTGGCACATTGTCATTTCTGCCATATTTTCCTGCCAAAAACAAGTCACAAAGCCAACCCAGAGTCAAAAGGTAGACAAATTGACCACACCTCTTGATGGGAGGAAATACTAAGTCATATTGCAAAGAACATTGATATAAGGAGAGCTGGAGAATTGGGACAGTTTTGCATAAAATCCACATCACATTATCTTATTTTCCTCATAACACTTATAAGCGCTGAAATTATATATTTTGTCTTTTAATTTGTTAATTAGCTATTTTTCCTCACATGAATTTAAGCTCCATGAGGAGCAGAATGTTATCTGAGCTTTTCTCACTGTTGTATACACAGGGTCTAAAATATCATTTACCAAGGACTTATTAAAATATGTAATAATACAATAGATAAATGGACTCACTGGCACCATGTGTCTCTAATCCCTCTCAACGTCTACTCTTCTTTGATCAATAAGTTAAAGACATCTATTCCTGCCTCAAAAGAAGACATTCCCCACACACTAGAGTTACAGAAGAACCAATGGAATATACTCTAAAGGAAATGCAAATATATGTAATTTTCTCATCATTCTCTTAAGCAGGTTGCTGCTGGTCATATTCCTTTATTTTCATTAAGCCTCTAAGCAAAAGTGTCTTTTCGTGCCTCATATAACTGCCACCTTTTGGAATTCAGCAAAGCTAGGGGGGGAAACGTAGTGAATAAAGGAGTCCTTAGGTCATGAACAGCAATTTGCAGTCTATACATGGCAGCCAGGAAGTAGCTGAAGCTTCAAAAGCTTTGTCTGCCAAGGAGGCAACAGTTCAGGATGAGCCAGCAATGTGAGAAACATAGACATTTTCTATCTTATTCTGCATCTGTGGGAGAAAAGGGAAAAGGCACTGCCGTATTTGAGAGCCAACTGTGTGCGAAGTGCTTTTCTGGGTGCTTACAGAGTTCATTTCTTCCTCATGACTTTGCCAGTTTTGAAGATATGGCACTAGGAGGAGTTAAGTAATTTGCCAAAGACTAAATAGCTTGAAAGGAGGAGAAGAGGGATTTAATCCCAATCCTCCTCTTTCACTGTGTTCCAAAAGCTAGGAAGTTAAAAATAGAAAAAATAAACTAGGAAGAATACAAATTTATTTCTTGTAGAGAGAGCTAATCTTTTTAGTGGAATTAACTAAAAAGGCTAGACACATATAAATAAGCAGCCTGCCCTAAATACACAGAACCAAGTAAGTTTGAAGAGTATAGCTATCTGAATCAATTGGATCAGGATGATGCATACGATTAGTGATGGAACTGACCCCAATGTCTGGTAATCTTAATTAAGTGTCTTTGAAACCAGAAATCTCACTTTATAATGTAGGGTGCCTAAGAGAAATACTGGTTACAACAATGATCATGAAAATAAGATAACAAAGGAATACAGGGGATTACTGAGAATTTAGGTATCACAGACCAAAAAAAAAAAAAAAAGAAAGAAAGAAAAAACTCATATAGGACAATATATTATGACGTAGTTCAAAATGTAAGGCAATGACGGAGGAAGATAATGATTAAAACAACAATAACCCAGGATACAGTACTAACAGGAATGCTAGAAAGAAGTACTTCACAAAATTTATTGTACACACAAATCATCTGAGGATCATGTAAAAATGCGAATTTTCATTCAACACATCTAGGTTAGAACAAGATCTTACCCTTCTAACAAGTTCCATGTGAAGTCATGGGTGGGTCCAAGTACCACACTTTGAATATCAAAGGTCCACTGTCAACAAAAGAATTCAAGGTAATTATAAGGTATCTAATAAATGAACAAGAAATATTCATGGCTGAAAAACTCCCTCTCTGACACACAAATACACATGTATACACACTCTCACACACATATGCTTTCTCTCTCACACTTACACCTACATGTGCTCCATCAAAATATATGACAAAACATCCAATAGGATTACAAACATAGCTGAAATACTATGGTCAGCAAATGCAGAACTAAAATTGCAATTTAAACCAGAATGAGAACTGAACTGTTTGGAAAATGTACAAGTTAAACACTTAGCTTTTATTGTTGATAAGCAGCATGTATTGTTATTTATTTACGTTTTGATTATTCACAGAAATATGCCTTTGTTTCTGGAGTTCTTTCATTCCGATGCTCCATTCAGTATGCTGGGCTTTAGGCAGAGAACACACACTTATTGACCTGTTAATCAAGTGGTTCCCTCACTGAGGACTTTCATATAAATAGCTCGAGACTAGGTACAGGTTACAAGGTTGAGATCTACAGAGAATTCTGCCCTTTTTTAGCAGATAGAAATAGATATTTAAAATTGAAGTTTCATCCTGTGTTGCAGGATCTCTCTAGAAGAAAAGCAATCAAGCTGAGAGCAATAGGATAAATTAAAGGTGGTTTAGACAAACTAAGGTAACCTATCTAAAAGGTTAGAAGATGAGTTAAAACTAAAAGAACAACTTCTGATTGAGCCTTGAACCAAAAATCATTAACAATTCTCTTGAAGTACATGAAGAGTGGCCTTAAGAAGCACCCAAGATACATTTTCTACCTCTACACAAAGTGCAAAAGTAAGTGAGGTAAGCATGATAGTTAGAAAGATTTATTTTATTTTTTAATTTTATTTTTATTTAAATTCAATTAGCCAACATATAGTACATCATGAGTAGTTTTTGATATAGTGTTCATTGATTTGTTAGATGCATATAACACCCGGTGCTCATCACATCACGTGCCCTCTGTGCCCTCACACAGTTACCCCATCCTCCCACCCACCTCCCCTCCCATAACCCTCAGTTTGTCTCCCCGGTCAAGAGTCTCTCATGGTTTGTCTCCCTCTCTCATTTCTTCCCATTCAGTTTTCCCTCCCTTCCCCTATGATCCTCTGCACTATTTCTTATATTCTACATATGAGTGAAACCATATGATAATTGTCCTTCTCTGATTGACTTACTTCACTTAGCATAATAGATTTAATTTAGAATTAAAGAGTTGACTGCTGAAGCATGAGGGGCCTTCAAGAGAAGAACAGGCTATGCCAAGGAGGTTATGCATGTTAGTCATGTTCTTTTAGGTTATAAAGAATTAAACATGCTCAAATTCCCTCAGAAAGTACCTCTAACAGTTAAACCACAGCTCCCATCACAGAAAAAAGACTACATGGAACTTCATTCTCCCTTGTGGCATTATAGCACTTTATGTCTATCCCAGTTTCTGTTTTTCCTGAAGCCTTTGATGATCTGAACCATCCCATGCATATTTGCATATTTTATTTTAAGAAGTTTTGAGAAAGAGAGAGAGAGAGAGAGAGATCTCTTTGGTTCACTTGGTCATTGATCAAGTATAGCTCTCCTATCTGTCACCATTCACTGGTTAGCCAATAAATTAGAAGTCCTTGAGACAGACACCCAGCCTTAGTCAACTAAGCCAAGCCAAAGTGAGGAACACATATAGTCAATTTTCCTAGAAGAAATGCGGGCAATGAGAGGCACTCAAAGCCTAATAAGCTCCTCTCCAATCCACTTTTAGAAGACTACCCTTTCAGATCTTCAAAAATAGGACTGCCAATGAATTTTCTGGGGTAAATTACATGGCTTCAAAAGAGAAAAAAGAAAAAAAAATTAAATTTTAAAATTTTAAAAAAAGAAAAAAGAAGGAAAGAAAGAGTATGTCACTATTTGAATCTCTCTCAACTTCAGCTCAATGATTAGGAGAATGAAGTATAAGTTTTGTGTCATGAAGGAATTTGTGTTGAAAGGATTCTCCTGAAAGTTGTCTTTTCAATAAATTTATACATTTACTTCTATGTTATAAAGAGATACATGCCCTGTAGGGAGTAGAATCAAACATTCACAACTGAAAATAACTTTTGAAGTTATCCAGGAAGATCCTATACTTTTTAGAATAACAAATTAGGTCCCAGAAGATCTGTTAAATATGCCTAGTAATAGGTAAGAATTACGGTAACATCAGGTGTTTTTTATTTATTCATTTGAAAAAAAGACTTCCTTCAGAACTTACTGTGTACAAGTAATTGTGGATAAAATACAACCTCTGTTTTCAGAAGGGTTTTCAGTTTACAGTCACACAAAGACATGGGCTTTGGAGATAGACTGGATGGGTTGGAATCTTAGCTTTACCATTCCTTAGCACTGACCTTGGAAAATTACTTATTTTCCCTAATTTTTGGTTCCCTAATCTGCAGGATAAAGACAATGGTATACACTTCCTGGTTATTGTGAAGTTACATTAAATATTAGTGAAAGTGTTTAGTACAGAGCCTGAGACAGAGTAGGTATTCAGTCAGTGTAAGTTATCATTAATCTAGTTCACTGTGTATTCTCCTATACCTACTTTCAGTGCTAAAAGTTTATGTAATTGTAATAGGGATAAAAAATAACAAAAACAGCAGTGGCAACGATATCGTCATCATTGTCCTCGGTGACCATTTACATCATCATCATTTACATACATTTACATTGATCAATATGTGAAAAAGAGAGAGTAGGGAGATTAAATACAAATTAATTTCTAGTGCTTGGTTGAAATAAAGAGATGCATGGTTCTCAAAATGCAGTTTATAAAGCAAAGCACATGAAGAGACATAAGTATCATTGAGATACAGTCAGAAAGTTCTCCCTAACACATGAAGAAGAAACAATACCTACTCCAAGAAGGGATGGGAAATTTCCTACTTTGATAGAAACATTATGATTGGTTGTAAAGTGAAGACCAGTTCTTGAGCCAACTTAGGTAGCCCATAACCCGGGGTAAAAATCACACTTATTGGCTGTTTGAATCAGCTTAGGCAAATTATTTAACTCTTTAAGATTTACTTGCCATATCTATAAAATGGCAATACCAAAAGTATCTAACTCTCTTAGATGTTTTGGTAATTTAACAAAATATAGGTAAAAATGCTTAGTACAATACCTAGCACAAAAAAAGGCATTCGATATATGTTAATCAACTTGCCCTGCCTTGCTCTAAGAAGGAGAGGAACATAGCTTATTAAGTGCTCTTTGAATTCGTGACAGCTTTAGTCGGCTGGTTCATGTGTTCAGATCTGGCCATTTCTTTATCTAGAGACAATATTCAAATATCCTGACTGGGCCAGATGCCTGTCTGTCTTAGTGGGGCTATGTACATAAAAAAAAGTCTATAATTTAACCACTTAGGAAAGCATTTCCCCAATAAGAAAATGAGTTGTCCACAATGTCTGCTGAGCTTCTTGCATAATGTCAGCTTTCATTAATATTTTTTGTCCTTTTAAGTGTCAGAATAAAAACACAAAAAGAAAAAAAAATATCTTCAGAAAGCCCAAAATGTTACAGTAGGAAATCTGGTCAAATAGAATTGCTACGAATTTAAAGTTCAAATAGGGCAATTATATAGGCAGAGAATACACTGGGGCAGGGGAACTATACATTCAGTGTCAGCCTATCTGAGGTTTTCAGAAATACAAATTACTACCTTAAGTTTATCACCTACAGAAGGAATGTTAACTAGCATATCCTATCCTGAATGGAGGCTTTTAACTTCTCTTATAGGGGGAATGCTTAAAAAAATTTCATATTCTGGATCAAAAATAAAAATTAGGTAACTTAACTTTCAAGGGCATCTAAGCAACAAAATTGTGAATGTAAGATTTCTAAGAATTTTTAGCTTTCCAGACTGTCTATTAAAATCACTCACTATTTTCTTCCAAGTGATTATCAATAAAACCTTTGAAATAAAAAAAAAATTCATGAATACATTAGAACCAAAACATATTAGTGTTTATATTAGAGACAGCAAGAAAATCCATCCTGATTTTTGAGGTGTTATAAAATGTAGGTGAAACATTAGAATTAGTGAAATAGGGTAGATGAAAACTGCCAGACTCCCTCTTTGGTACATAGTGTATTCTGTATTTCTTGATAAAACTGAATTTATACTTCCTAGCTAATTGGAGGAAACAGGTCTTCAGTTGCAGTTTTCTTTTTCTTTTAATTTTTTTAAAGATTTTATTTATTTTTTTGAGACAGAATGAGAGAGAGAGAGCACATGAGAGGGGGGAGGGTCAGAGGGAGAAGCAGACTCCCCGCCGAGCAGGGAGCCTGATGCGGGACTCGATCCCAGGACTCCAGGATCATGACCTGAGCCGAAGGCAGTCGCTTAACCAACTGAGCCACCCAGGCGCCCTGGTTGCAGTTTTCAAGGAGAAAAACAGAAGTAGGCTGAGTAACTAGCAACAGAATCAAGGAAACTGAGACCATGACTTTATTTTTTAATTTTTATTTCACTATAGTTATTATACAATGATATATTAGTTTCAGGTATACAATATAGTAATTGAATAATTCTGTATATTACTCAGTGCTCATTAAGATAAGTACTTTTAATCCCCTTCACCTATTTCACCCATCTTTCCACCCACCTCCCCACCCACTTCCCCTCTGGTAACTATCAGTTTGTTCTCTATAGTTAAGTCTGGTTTTTGGATTGTCTCTTTTTTCCTTTGTTCATTTGTTTTGTTTCTTAATTCTACATATGAGAGAAAACATACAGTATTTGTCTTTCTTTGACCGACTTATTTCACTTAACATTATACTCTCTAGATCCATCCATGTTGTTGCAAATGACAAGATTTCATTCTTCTGATGGCTGAGTAATATTCCATTGTATATATATACCACATCTTCTTTATCCATTCATCTATTGATGGACACTTGAATGGCTTCCATAGTTTGGCTATTGTAAATGATGCTGCAATAAACATAGTGGTGTGTATATCCTTTTGAATTAGTGTTTTTTCTATGCAGGGGGAATCCCTCGTAGTAGAATTCCTAGATTGTGTGATAATTCTATTTTTAATTTTTTGAGGAACCTCCATACTGTTTTCCACAGTGTACCAGTTTACATTCCCACTAATAGCACACCATGGTTCCTTTTTCTCCACCTCATCACCAACACTTATTGTTTCTTGTGATTTTGATTTTAGCCATTCTGACAGGTGTGAGGTGGTATGTCATTGTGTTTTTGATTTGTGTTTCCCTGATGATTAGTGATGTTGAGCATCTTTTCATGTATCTGTTGGCCAACAGTATGTCCTCTTTGGAGAAGAGGACATGTCTGTTCATGTCTTCTGCCTATTTTTAATTGGATTATTATTATTTTTTATTTTTTTGGTGTTGAGTTTTGTAAGTATCCCTAAAGCTTAACTGTTTAACCACAGAGAGAGTAGAGTAAAATAATTTGTCTCAATCTGTACATGATCCCTCACAAACACCTATGAAGGAGAACCATACATACATACATACGTACATCCATCCATATACATTTATTTCAACTGCAGACTTACTATAATTCCAGAGGCTCAGTATAAACCTCAGTGAGGTTTTCTTGTTTGAAAGAATAAGGGTCACATTCAAAAGATAGAGTTGGACCAAGATTTTGCATGAGGGTTAGTAAAGATTTTGGTAGGTTATACAGAGTTTCAGAATGAAAAGACATTGATGGCATGCATGGTTTTATTTCACTTAGTTTTGTTTTGATAGTAACTAGGAATGGCACTTTCTCTGGAAAACTCTAAAAATGGACAGCTGAGGATAGTAGCTCTAGATTAAATCTCAGTCTATTCCATAAAACTAAGATCTATACAAGAAGAGTCCTGAAGATTTGTTATATGTTGTGCATATGAATATAAGTTCCACTTGAAGATTTATAGCCAAGTGCGCTCTAGTAATTATTAATGGGGATCTTTCTGTTATGCTCCTTGTGAGTTTATGATGGTATTGTGCAGCTGATTTGAGTGTTAAAGATTTGGACATTTCTTTATCTAGAGACACTGATAAATTTCCTGACAGGTCCAGATGCCCACCTTTCCTATATTAGTATTAATCTTAATTGGGCCATGTGCATGGCTTAAAACATATAGTTGAAGCCACTTACATCTAGAAATACACAGCACTATCTTATGAAGACAGCCTGCATTAAAAGAGACACACTGTTATTTTATCTTTACAGGAACTCAATCTTAATTGATAGAAAGACCAGTGTGATCAGAAATTTATTGCTAAAGTATATGAAATGTTTACCAGAAAATTTAGAAAACCCAGAAGTTTCTGGAAGCATATGTTAATTGCTAATTTAGGGGAGAAAAATATTTCATCATCTAGAAAGATATCAAGCATCAAAAACTTTATTTTACTAAAAAAAATTCTAAAATATTTTACAGTGTCAGGCCATATAAGTCCAGGCAGAAAAAAAGAGGCAGAGACAGAGCCAGAGTTAGAGAGATAGAGGTGTCCTTTTCTGTCCTTAATGTTGAACCATTAGGTGGGAAGGTGACTGAGTGCCTGATGTCCACAAATATCTGCTCTGCCACATGAGACCTGAGCAGTGTACCCAGTACTGTTATTTTTAAGTTTTGTGATACAATTTCTGTTGTCCCAAACCTTGATAAAATTGGATATTCACAAGTATCTTCTGGAAGAGATTTAAGGAGAGGAGATGGGTTTCACTTCTCTGTTTTTACAGAGAAAGGGGAAAAAAGCAACCATGAGATGAGAGATACATTAAGATTTTAGCTGCAACAAGAACTCTTAGCAACAAAGTGAACAGAAGATTACAAATTCCCTGAAATTTTGGAAATCTTGCCAAGAGATTATCACTTTCCACCAGAATTGAGATAGGCGGTTTTAGACAATTTATATAAATTACAAAAGACAAGATGATACCAGTAACATCTAGGTATACACAGGATGAATTTTTTGGCTCTCTTTTTACAAGTAGCTGAAGATACTTTTCTTAATATCACTGTTCCTTTACAGTTATATTGGATCTTAGATACAGTGTTCTTTAAATATTGATGAAGTTTTAATAGGATAATACCAGGGTGGCTTCTATTATCTTTTATAAATATGTTGCCTTTCTCAATCTAATTTAGAGATAAAAGGGCTGGAAATTTGACTTTTGCATTCTATCAATTTTGATATAGCAAAATGAGAGAAATGGTCAATAATGTAAGTTAAATTGTTCAACATGAAATAAACAGACATATAGCAAGCCCCACAGTATGCCAGGCCATTTACTAATTCTGGACATAAGAGTGAGGAACCAAATAAACAGGTCCCTTGCCTTCATGGAGCTTGCAGTTTAATGAGGAAGAAATAATAACCTTTTTTTTTTTTAAGTTGTAAGAAAAAAAATTTATAGTGCATATTTACCATCTATGATAGAGAAATCTGGCCTAGGATGCAGTGGTGTGTATTTGGGGTCAAGAAGGCCTAGATACATTGATGAAATTGAGGAATGGCACAGCCACATAGCCCAACCCAGATTTCCCTTAAAGAATGAAGAACTTATTTCCCAAGTGCTGGAACTTCTGCCGGAAGTCAGATCTCAAGTCTCAGACTTTTTTAGAAAATATGTCAGCTGAAGAACTCAGCTTAATTCAAGTTCACATCTCCTTCTGGGGGAAGCCCACTGTGATGAGTGATCAAGGCAGGAGTATAACTATCCAGCAGCTCACTACAACATGGTACAAACCTAAGGGACATTCTAGTTCCGTATCTTTCCTTTGGGTGGGCTGAGGCCAAGTTGGACAGCACTGCAGCTCGGTTTCTCCTTCTACCCAATCTTGCTTCCTTCTTTGCCCTTCCACAGGTGTTGATACAGAGAAATCTGACTCAGAATCTGTTTTTAGAATATCTGCATTGTTAGAATATGGTTGTATTTATGAAAGTATCCCAAGCATAGGCGCAAATGTGTTTCCCCAAATCTGAAGACAGAGGAACATTTTTATACTGAAGGAACTAGGAAGAAGGATGTGGTGATCAGTATGACTGGAAGGTAGTGAGGAAAGTAAACTATATTAAGACATAAGATCCTTAACAGAAGACATTTTTGTCTGTTAGGTTTACAGACACTATCCCCAATGCCTAATGAATACCTAAGATAAAATCATAAGAAGATAGTGGGTTATCTTGTGGAACTCAAGGGCAACAATACACCTAATTGCAAGATAGGACTAGAAAGATTAAAAAACAAAACAAAACAAAACAAACAACAAAAACCCAAAAATATACCAGTACTCTCGTTCTCTTTTCACTCTGGGGATAGATTTCTTTTCCTTCTGATTTTCTGTTTCACATGGTTGGATATATCTACCTCAGACCCCTCAGGATACTAGTAATTATACACAAAGATATTAACCAGCTCTATCTCAGCCCTAGCTCTAAACATAGTATTTTGAATTCTAGCCTCTAGATGTATAAGGAAATTACTTTCTTATTTTAAGTCAACCCAGTTTGTAATGATTTGTTATGGCAACCCAAGATATGTAATATACCTTGAAAGACACTAAGTATCAAAACTCAAACAAGGAGAAATAGGATATCTGAGAATATTTATTAAGAAGGTTGAGTCAATAATTCATAAGCTTCCAAAAATAAAAAGAACCAGGTCCAGATGGTTTCACTTATGAATCCTAACAAAATACTTAAAGGAGAAATGATAGTAATTCTCTACATTATCTTCCCAAAAACAGAAGCAGAGGGAACGCTTTCTACCTCATCTTATGAGGCCAGCATCACCCTAGAACCAAAACTGCTAAAGGCATTACAAGAAAGGTGAGCTACAGACCAATATTGCTCCTCAGCATAGATGCAAAAAAAAAACCCTCAAAAGTAAATTAAGAAATAAGCTTGGACTTATTAAAATAAAAAATGTCAGCTCTGCTCCCTTTAATAAGTGAATGGATAAATACATTATAGTACATACATACCATGGGATATTACTCAGTGATTAAAATAAATGAACCATCAATCCTTGCAAAGACATGGAGGAAGTTTAGATGTGTAATGATTAGTGAAAGAAGTCAGTCTGAAATGGCTACATGCTGTAAGTTTCTGACTATATGACATTATACTATGGATACAGTAAAAAGATCAGTAATTGCCAGGGATTGAGGGGAAAATGTGGGGAGATTAATAGGTGGAGCACAGGGGATTATTAGGTCAGTAAAACTTTTCTGTACGATACTGTAATGTAGATGCATGACATCATCATTTGTCAAAATTAATAGAACTGTCCAATGGAAAATTTGAGCAATAATGTAAACTATGGACTTTAATAATAACATATCAATATTGGTTGCACATAAGCACTGCACTCTAGTTGATGAAGTTCCTGCCTCTCGGGGAAGATACATACTTCCCTTTCCCATCTTCTGGTATCTCCAGGTGTTCCTTGGCTTGTGGCAAAGCAACAACCTCTATCTCTATCTTCACATGACCATCCTGAGTCTAATTTGATGTTTTCTTTGTTTCTTCAGACTGTATTTTCCTGCCTTTTACTCTGTCTCAGAATTCTGTTTTGAAAGTGAGACATGATGTATTAGGTAATAGAAAGCGAGATAAGTAGGAAATTAGTGTGATGTTTTATGCTAATCTTGCTAGGGGAATTGGGCTGATTTCATATTGCTGTAGCTGTGGGTATCACACGCTACAGATTCTTAGGATCCTCTTTTTGGCTTATCTGTTGTCTTTGCTTTTCCTTAATAACTCTCTTTAAAATTGATGCAGGGCATTGCAGATACTTCACGTGCAATCCACTTTTATTACACTGGAACACTGTTGATACGGTGTTAAGGCTTGGGGCAGGGGAAGTATTCTATAATTTTTTTTAAAGATTTTATTTACTGGGACACGTGAGTGGCTCAGTCAGTTAAACGTCTACCTTCGGCTAGGGTCACGGTTCCAGGGTCCTGCGATGGAGCCCCATGTCAGGGTCCCTGCTCAGTGGGGAGCCTGCTTCTCCCTCTGCCTGCCACTCCCCCTGCTTGTGCATGCTTCTCTTTCTGGCAAATAAATAAATAAAATCTTAAATAAAAAGATTTTATTTAAGAAAGAAAGAGCACGAGCAGGGAGAGCGGCAGAGGGAGAAGGAGAAGCAAACGCACCACTAAGCAGGGAGCCTGACATATGGCTCGATTCCAGGACCCCGGGATTATGACCTGAGCTGAAGGCAGATAGTTAACTGACTGAGTCACCCAGGTGCCCCTTATAATTTTAAGATTACATGTTGGTCTTTTAGTAGGGCTCTTCGCAGAGGCATGACCTTTGCACAGGTCGATTTGGCTATATACCTTCTCCCCCACTTAGGTAAGACAAGAAGACTAGAAGTGATGGGAATGAGGGATGCCTCTCCCAAAGTGGGTTAAGACTCTAGTGAAGTCTTTGCTCCTGGAGCATAGATCTTTATTATGGCAAACACACCGGGTGTATTTCATTGTGATTACTCCTCCCCTCCTCCTGCCAGGTCCCCAAGGAGATCTTTCATAGGTCTGTACCCTATGTAGCTAATGGAGTCATAAAGGTAAGATCCATGAAAAAGGGATTTTCTAGGACCGGGCCTTCAGCAGTCTTTGGCTTTCATGCCAGTTCACACACGCAGGTAAAATTAATTCATCAAAATTAGCATTTGAGTCATTCTGCTTGTTTATGGCCCCAGTGACTTTTGCTCTAGATAAGCTGATCTTAGCTGTGATTTTTTTATATTAATCTATCTCTCCAGATTTTGATGTGGTGGTTTGCCTATGACCTCTGACCTCCAATTCTCTGGTGGAGTCAAAAAGTGTTATTGTATTTGTTTGTTCTGACTTTTTTGTTGTTGTAAGGACAGATTCAATAACTTCCAAGCCCTTTACCTATTGACGCTGAAACCAGAGGTCTCAGCCATTTTTTTACTTAAAAAGAAAAGTCATGGGGGGTGCGTGGGTGGCTCAGTCGTTAAGCATCTGCCTTCCGCTCAGGTCATGATCCCAGGATCCTGGGATTGAGCCCCGCATCATCGGGCTCCCTGCTCAGCGTGAAGCCTTCTTCTCCCTCTCCCACTACCCCTGCTTGTGTTCCCTCTCTCACTGTCTCTCTCTCTGTCAAATAAATAAATAAAATCTTAAAAAAAAAAGTCATGAAGAGCATTGATGTAGTATAATCAAAATGGAATAAAGACAGTTTGGGAAAATACGTGTTTGACTAGCATATGTTCTCCCTGTAACTTATGTGAACACCATCTAACAGTTAAGCAAAACTGATAAAATTTTTATAAAAAGGGATGCTGTGGTCAAATGCATTATGGAAATATTGAACTTCATATCTTTCATTTGGTTTTATAATATTCATGTTTATGAACAATATGAATATTGTTTATGTATTGAAATTATAATAGTTTGTATATATTTAGTCAACACAGAAGTTAATTTCATCTCTTTTTCTTTACTTAAAATTAACCATTAGAAAATTTAAAATTACATATGTTGTTTGCAATATATTTCCTTTGGAAAGCACTGGTCCATACAAAACCTGATTTTAATGTTGTGAAGTCAGAGCATCTAGAAGATTTCAGGAGCAACAATCAAAGTAGTTGGTAAGCTATTTGCAGCTGAGGTTTTATAAGAGGTCTATCAAGTCTAATCTGTGTGAACATTACAGGAAGTTCCTGAGGTGGATTTGGAAAAATGTTAATTGGTGATG
This sequence comes from Callorhinus ursinus, assembly GCF_003265705.2. Classification (NCBI taxonomy): domain Eukaryota; kingdom Metazoa; phylum Chordata; class Mammalia; order Carnivora; family Otariidae; genus Callorhinus; species Callorhinus ursinus. The sequence goes on from NW_027397083.1 coordinate 10,903,787, forward strand.
AGGCAGGCAATGAAAGAGAATGTTAGATGGTATAACTATTTGAAATGTGAAGGCTTAAAAAGTTATGATGGAAATTTTACATGGAGAGAACATAGGCCAGGATGTCAAATAGTTCATAAATATGGGGATGGAGAGGACATCAGCAAATGAGAGCAACAAACAGAAGGATGTGGGTTGTACGTGCATATGTGTGTATGTATTTATGTATGTATCTGTGTGTCTATCTATAATCATCATCATGTATCTATAGAGAGATAATGCCAGTGTCCTGAGGCTCAGGAGCCAAAGATTTTTTTTTTTTTTTATAGCAAAGAGGGAGAATGATACTTTGAAAGTGATACAAACCCAGTCCTCTAGCTCTGAGGTATGGAATTGAGGAAAAAAAAAAAGTCTCATTTTGAGAGAGCAATAACAGGTCCTTGGGACCAGCTATACTTTAAGAAAAAAATAAATAAAAAGAGGGAGGGACAAAGGGTACAAATTCTCAAAAATATTAACAAAATTCTACCCAGAGTAGGTGATCACAGTCTCAGTAAAAGGGTTTGAGATTGTAGGTAATTGGGTCGCAGTAGAAAACGTATAGAGTAATGTGGGGTAGGAGACTGAGTTACAGCATTTTGATTTCTCAAGGAGGAATTATTGCATACATAGTGTTTACAGGTTTAAGTGGTAGACTTGGATATATCTGATTTCAAATCATGATGTTCCCTTCTTTCTGTTTTTGTTACCAGCTGTGCAGTCTTGAGCAAGGTACTTGAACTCTCTAAATCTCGCTTTTCTCTTTAATAAAATGGATATATTAATACTACGTCTTCTTTATGATTTTCATGAAAATTAAATAAGCTATTTTATACAAAGCAGCATTTAGCAAAGTGTCTGGCACATTGCAAAGAAACAGTAGTACTAGGACTATTATTACTGTTTCTTTAAACTCAAAGGAGTGAATTCTGAATTATCTTATCCATTTTCAACCTTTGTCATTCCAGACTTTAAAAATGCATTGATTTTCCTTTTTTTTTTAAGGGAAGAATATTATGGAGAAAGTAATTTAGTCTCTCCATTGGCCCCCAGGAGGCCTATACTTAATATGAGTCTTTGTGCAACAGGAAAATTATTCATTCTGAATCTATCTTTTATCATCTTTTCCACAGTTTGCTTGACTGCATCTTCCTACTTCTTGAAAACCATATAAAAGGCTTGTGGCTCTTTCTTCATTATCATACGCTTTAGCTTAAAGTAAATTCAGAATAATCTATATACCAGAAATGATTTAAGAGTTTTAGAAATGAACATCATCCATTGGTGACTCAATTATAAATCAAATATTTAGAGAGAGAGTAATATATCTAATGTAACCAAAAGGTCTACTCTTTTAAACTGACAGGCATTTAAAATTGTTGATCAGTTTCAAGTGTCTTTGTTAAAAACAAAATAAATCAATGAATCCCTGTCAATTTTCCATAGTTTAAATGTGATATTGCCGCACATGATTAATGCTATTTAAATAGGTTACTTCTTTCTGGCTTATAACTGACTTTATTTGGATATAGAATATTACAATAAAACACCTTTAAGTATAGCCTGGGCTTTTAATTGCTTTTACGATTTGAATTCAATTTGGGGTTATTTGTTTCACACTATCATTAACATTAATAAGTTTTTTCGGTGAGTCAAGGATTTACTTTTATTCTCTCTTTTATTCCCCTTAAAAACCTTATTACATTCTTAGGGCTGTAATTCTATTGTATATTAATTATTATATACCTGCTGAAATATAAAACAATGACTTTTTTCAGTTTCAAATAGTGGATTTTCTAATTCCAAAATGCAACATGTGTTTGAAAAACCAATTTTAGATCCAAAGTCATTCCTAAAATCACTGATATAAAATGAAGTGGCCCAAAGCTACAAAGGTTCCTTTCTAGTATAATCTTTTCATTTCAATTTCAGATGATACTCCTTTTGCCATTCTATTGGAGGTTGAAAGACTTTTGAATTACTTTTTCCTTTATATTCAGAAGTATAGTGTTTTCTGTAGCACTTTTAGCAAATTAATTCAAATAACAGATACAAGCTTGACAGGAAAATAGCCTAGGATAAACATAGGATCTAAAAGCAAAAATACCTTGGTCTTTGCTCTTTACCAGCTAGGTAAACTTGTACATAACTTACTTTGAGCCCAGATTTTTGGGCATCAGTTTGTCTTTTTGATCTATCAGATGGGGCAATGGATTATACTTCAAATAGTTCTTGTGAAAGAAAGAAAAAAAAAGTCAAGTATGAGGCATAATGGCTGGTAAGAAATAGGTGCCAAATACACTTCACTGTCAATAGTACTAAATTATATTGATTAAATTTATCACATTTTTGAACATCTATGAGCTGCTGAAAACAATCTAATTTGTTTCATCACTGTAACGGGTCAGAGAAATATGTGCAATCACCCGGTCATTGAAAATCATAAAGCTTTATCTGGAATGGCTCAGGAATTGTTTGCCTAAACTCCAGCTGTGGGTTTGGTGGGATAATTCTGGCCTTTCTGATCATTTCTAAGCAAAAGGTAGTTATAGTGATTATATCTGGGTCAGAGAGCAGACTTATTTTTACTCCATAATAGCAAAGTCTCCCTCCTCTCTAGAGGAGATTTGCTTACATTCCTGAGTAATAAAGATAATGTCTTCCTTCAGGCAAATGTAAAGCAGCTTTGCCAGCAGGCTTTTCCAAAGCCCAGTATCCCTTAGCTGTGAAACAGGTACACTTTGAATGCAGCATCCACCTGGGGCACCTCTGAATCCCCTCCTATTGGAAAGTGGAGGGCAGGGGAACAATGAAACTTTTGCTCCATGTTGTGCTGTAAAAAATTACCTAAATCAACCTGGGCTTATTGTATCCTTACCAAGCAAAGTTATGAAAGTGTTTCAAATCAAGGTAATGGCTATTCTGATGCTTAGGGATTACTTGGCTGCTTGAGTTGACATGGATTAAGTGACTTCTCAGTTGTTTTTGGATTATTCTCAGTAGTTCACTTTCCTCTGAAGATGGGGCTGAACACCAAGTTCACATTTTAAGATTGTGTTCTAAACAACTCTTGGTGTAATGCATCCAAATTATGGTTTGGGACTATGAGTAGTTTACCCAAAAGACACAATCCACAAAAGTATAGGGAAAAAGTTATAGTCGTTAGGGAGAGAGAGATCACAACCTGGATTACAGTTCCAGGTCTGAGGTTTATAAATTATTTGATCTTGGGGCACCTGGGGGGCTCAGTTTGTTAAGCCACTGCCTTCGGCTCAGGTCATGATCCTGGAGTCCCGGGATCGAGTCCCGCAGCGGGCTCCCTGCTCAGCAGGGAGTCTGCTTCTCCCTCTGACCCAACCCTGTTCTCTCTCTCTATCTCATTCTCTCTCTCAAATAAATAAATAAAATCTTAAAAACATAAAACATAAAAAATAAATTATTTGATCTTGGGCCTTGCTCACTTCCTAAAAGTTGTAGTCTGTATAACATTAAGAGTTTTCAAAGTGCTTTATATAAATAAAATTTCATGGAAGTAAAAAGTAGTTTTGTTGCTGCTGCTATCATTTTTATTTTATTTTTATTATTATGTTGGCTCATGAATTTTGGATGTTATTGAGATCTTAGTAAATTTAGCAACAAATTAAAGTTGGAGAGAGTGGATTTGCCAAGTCAAGTATTTCTTCAGTCAGTAACATTACTAGCTTAAATAAATGTGGAATTTATGGTGCAGAATAACCATTATCAAGAACCTATACTTATTCAAAAAATACTTAGTGGCTACCTTCTCTGTGTTATATATCAGTCATCACTCTTAGGGACTTTAGTCTAATAGATAAAATTCAACTGGGTTAATAATTATTGAGCATCAACCACCAGTAATCTTCTGGATTGGACCACGTGAGAAAATTTGAATTAAGTAGTTCATAGTTCCTGAGGGAGCTTATTATTTTGTAGAATATAGCACCAAAAATATCATGCACCAAAGTCAAACAAGGCCTAAGAAGATAAAACCCTGAACAGCAGTGGAGGTTTTGTGAATCCTTATTTGCTAACAGATACTGAGCTCTAACCACATATCAGATTTTGTTATAGGTTCTTTTAACATATTAATTCTAATTTTATGTTAATAATGAAACATAATCATTAATATCTATATTTTATAAGTAAGGAAACTGAAACTGAGATGGATAAGTCACAAGGGACAGTCTACATTTTATTTTATTTTTTTTAAAGATTTTATTCATTTATTTGACAGAGAGAGAGAGCACAAGCAAGTGGAGTGGCAGGCAGAGGGAGAGGGAGAAGCAGGCTCCCCGCTGAGCAGGGAGACTGAAGCAGGGCTCAATCCCAGATCCCTGGGATCGTGACCTGAGTGGAAGGCAGATGCCTAATCAACAGAGCCACCCAGGTGCCCTGAGACAGTCTACATTTTAAATTCATATTCATCTGGTTCAATTCCACTCTCCTGTTTTCCTGCACTGCATTTCTACTTAGAGTTGTGGGTGAGGTTCATGAGAAATGTTGGTTCTATATGAATAAACCATGGAGAAGAAGCATGTCAGTGCAAAGAAATCCTAAAATAGCTGAGTATATAATAATATGGTAAGTATGAGCCAGGATTTCTTTGCAAAATTGGTATCTAAAAAGCCACAAGACCAAACAAATGTAGCAGCTCTCTTTTTTCACCACTGAAGCCCTGGAGAGATAAATCTATATCCACATCTTATTGTATAATCTATATCTGTACCTACATCTCCATCTATATAGAATTTGTGAAAAATTCTAACTAAAAAGGCCAACCTCAGGTGATGTCAGTTTTATCAGAAAACTTTCGATTATATTTGTGTTTGTCAGTGTTTATTTCTTCTTTTGTTCATTCACATCAGATGCACACACCAAGACCTTTAATTTCACTCACTGGTTTTGTATAGCCTGAGGATTTCAGTGATCATTTTCTAATGCTAAGATATTCATAGATATTGAATAAAACATATACTCTCAAAACCAGTAATTGGAATTTATATTTAAAGTGAATAAAATAAGCAAATGACAGAATACTATCAAAAGCTGCATGTTGATGAAAGCTGTTTAACTTTCCTTCTTTTAGAAAATGTATAAGTTGACCTCTTCTTTATTAAAAGCAAGAAACACCTTAAGTTTCCTTCTTTTCTTCCTTGCTCTGAGTGATGCTAAACAAGCCAGTTAGCATCTTCCATCCTCATCATGCTGATCTAGAGAATTACTTGTACTGCCCATCCCATTAGATAATTATGTGGTCCAGTGTGGAGAATGGATAAAAGTATTTTGTAAGTCATAAGGCACTAAAAAAAAAATATGGGTTCTTACTTTTTTTGTCCTTTTAAGTCCAATTTGTGGTTACAGGGGTATACTTATAGGTATACAGTAGCTCTAAGCAAGATTGAATTATGATTTCTGATAATCAAGTGTTATTGCTCCAGAACAGAATAAAAGAATAGTCAAGAGAGTTTTGTCTTCCTGAGTGGGTCAGGTCTGATTTTATATGTTGATTACAAAGTTCAAGCAATATCACTAACCATATATTTTAAGGACAACTTAGCAAAGAAAACATACATATAAACCAGAAAACAGGGGTAGCAATTTCTGCTGCAGAGGAAGGTAGGAGGATAGTGTTTTTCTTTTTCTTTTTTTTCTAAATCTGTAAGCTTGATTTATAATTTCAAATGTGTAAATGAAAAGCATAAAAATCTCTGCTTGAATTCTTGTCACTGTCTCCAAATTTTAAATGGCAGGCTTATATTGAATTACATCTAGGGTGCCCATGGAAATGGCCGGTATAAGACCAATGGGAAACAGGAAAATGTCCAGATCTGATAGAGTTTTAACAAGACATAATATTGTGTATTTTCTTAAATTAATGTCAATATTCTCTCTGGTAAGTGTAAGTCCTGGAGATAACTTATATCTTGTAATGTATGTCCTTAGTGAAGTAATCTGTGATGGAGAAGAGAGTCTAAAAATTAGATGTAATTCTTTTTTTTAATAAAGTCATTTTTAATACTTTATTTATTTATTTGAGAGAGAGAGCACAAGCAGGGGGAGGGGCACAGGGAGAGGGAGAAGCCAACTCCCCACTGAGCAGGGAGTCCAAAGCAGAGCTTGATCCCAGGACTCCGAGATCATGATCTGAGCAGAAGGCAGACACTTAACTAACTGAGCCGCCCAGGTGTCTCTAGATAAAATTCAATATAAGCCAGCCATTTAAAATTTGGCGACAGTGACAAGAATTCAAACAGAGATTTTTATGCTTTTGGTTTACATATTTGAAATTATGAATCAAGCTTAGAGATTTAGAAAAGAAAGAAAAGCTCTATCCTCCTACCTTGACAAAATTTCTTCACAATGAGAATAATTTTAAAAATATTTAAATATAGATGTCTGTTTTTTGTTTGATTGAAAGTAGGCAAAATTAATTGAACTAAATTGTTATTGCCCATGTCTGAGTGTTCTGTTGATAAGCTAGTAATAATTTTTGAGTAAAAATACAGAAACATACATAGTAAATTATTATATATTTTATTCCATAGCATATTTTTACTGTTTCAGCAAAGTCCTTAATATGTTGTTATAATTAATGCTTTTCACATAATTTATGTTCTACTGGTTGTAGTGCAAAATTAGACCACCTTTTTTTTGACTTTTTAAATCCTTTTTTTAAATTAAACTCAATGTAGAAAAATTTATAAACTGGAATTTTCATGAAGCAATAGATTTATAAATGAACAATGAATTTTATTATTTAATAAAAATTAAAATGTTATCATTGATAACATATAATGAACTATCGTTACTGTGGAAATATTATAAAATATTTAAATTTATTGTATAAACTGCTATCACAAATTTATTGCAATTTGACCAATTCTTAGAGCATTATTTAGAGCCCTACAATATCTTAAGTTATTTTTCTCTCAAAATTTTAATGCTAATATGTTATAATAAAAAAATAAAAACAGGAGAAAGATATATTATATGTTCAAATCTCTCTTTGATTGAGTTCATACTATGATATATAATGCCCAGAATATGGTGTCTATAGAAATTAATTTCGGATTATTTTGTGAATCTTCCTCAAAGTTATGCAAATGTTTTTATTTCATTCCTTTGATTTTCTTATACTTAAATTGGATCATTTTTTGTTTTGTGTATTTCACTTTTTTTTTAATTTGAAAAGCCATTTAAAAAAAAAAAAGAGGGGCACCTGTGTCACTTAGTTTGTTAAGTGGCAGACTCTTGATTTTGGCTTAAATCATGACCTCAGGGTCCTGGGATTGAGCTCTGCATGGGACTCTTTGCTCAGCAAGGAGTCAGCTGGAGGATTCTCTCCCTCTCCCTCTGCCCCTCCCCCGCCACCCCACTCATGGGTATGCACACACATGCTCTCTCTCTCTCTTTCTAAAATAAATAAATCTTTTAAAAATATATAAAATATTAAAAAATTAAAAAAGAAAAGCCATAGTTTTCTAAATATTTGTAAACCCCCCCTTTTTTTTTAAAGATTTTATTTATTTATTTGACAGAGAGTGACACAGTGAGAGAGGGAACACAAGCAGTGGGAGTGAGAGAGGGAGAAGCAGGCCTCCCGCAGAGCATGGAGCCTGATGTGAGGCTCGATCCCAAGACCCCGGGATCATGACCTGAGCCGAAGGCAGACGCTTAACGACTAAGCCACCCAGGCGCCCCTGTAAATCCCTTTAAAAGTGATATACTCGAGGGGCGCCTGGGTGGCTCAGTCGTTAAGCATCTGCCTTCGGCTCAAGTCATGATCCTGAGGTCCTGGGACCAAGCCCCGCATCGGGCTCCCTGTTCAGCAGAAAGCCTGCTTCTCCCTCTCCCACTCCCCCTACTTGTGTTCCCTCTCTCACTGTCTCTCTCTCTGTCAAATAAATAAATAAAATCTTTAAATAAAACAAGTGATATACTCGAATTTATATTTGAGGATTTTTTTGTTAAGCATTCGTCAACCTTTTTAATGGTAAAAAGTTCTGTGGATAGGGAAAATTCAAAATTAATTTTACTTTCTCTGCTAACCATGATTTCTCTTTATTTGGAGAATCTTTGTTTTGTTGCATTTTTCTTGCACATTTTATATTTTCTCTAAATCTAATCTAGTTGCTTTAAAGAAAACATTTAGTCAGCATCCCCATCACATCAGATTTGAAATGTGTCCCATAAATATGTTCCATCTTTAGAGATATCCAGAAAATCTCATACATAAACTTTGATTTGTTCCAAAGGATGTCATCATTATTGGCACAGCTGAGGTTCTGTCTCCAGTAAAAAATTCAAACTGTGTGCCATTCATAACCAAAGAGTGTTTCTGGATCTGGGCCAAAATTTATCTTGTATACCTTCTTCCTTACCAATCATGTTATCATCTAATGATGATATGTATGTCTGCCCTCAATAATCTTTTAAATTATTTAAAAGAGACTGAAATGTTTTTATTTTTTCATGTAATTAAATAATGTTAAATAATTTCAAACAAAATATTGCAATTCTAGTGTTCATTGATCATGTAGTTGCCAATGTAAAGAACTGGTATCATGCTTTTCACATATTATGTCTAGACATACTTATACATACACACACACACACACACACAATTTTAAGGGTAAAATGCATTGTTTCATATTGCAAAATATTCTCTAGGCACCATGTGAAGATGGTGCTAATTCTTGTGTAAGTTTTTTTTAAAGATTTATTTATTCATCTTAGGGAGAGAAAGAGGCATGCGAATGAGCAGGGGGAGGGGCAGAGGGAGAGAGAGAGATAGAGAGAGAAAGAGGCAGAGAAGCAGACTTCCTGCTGAGCTCAGTGCCTCATGTGGGGCTCCAGGACCCTGAGATCAGGACCTGAGCTGAAATCAAGAGTTGGATGCTTAAGAGACTGAGCCACCCAGGCGCCCTCTGTAATTTTTTAAAAATTTATTTTGGAGTGGGAAAGAGAGAGAAGGAGAGAGAAAGTAAGAGAGAACGTGGTAAGGGACAGAGCGAGAGGGAGGGAGAGAATCCCAAGGTCAGTACCCTATGCAGGGTCAATCCCATGACCCCTAGATCACAACCTGAGTCAAAATCAATGGTCAAATGCTCAACCAACTACGCCACCCAGGCACCCCTCTTGTGTAATTTTATAACCATGAATTAGAACCCAACAATGTGGGTGCTCAGTCATGTTGGGGAATATGACTACATAATTGTATTCATTTATCAGCACTGACAGGTTAATCAGTTTGGTTTTGACCTAAAAGCTTTTGCTATTCAAATCCTCACCACGTTCCAAAGTATTTCTTTTTTTTTTGACAATATTTTTCTTTTTATTGTTTATTTATTTATGTATGTATTTTTTATTATTAACATATAACGTATTATTTGTTTCAGGGCTACAGGTCTGTGAATCATCAGTCTTACACAATACACAGCGCTCACCACAACACATACCCTCCCCAATGTGCATCACCCAGCCAACCCATCTCTCCGAACCCCCTCCACTCCAGCAACCCTCAGTTTGTTTCCTGAAATTAAGAATCTCTAATGGTTTATCTCCCTCTCTGGTTTCTTCTTGTTTCATTTTTTCCTCTCTTCCCCTATGATCCTCTGCCTTGTTTCTCTAATTCCACATATCAATGAGATCATATGATAATTGTTTTTCTCTGATTGACTTATTTTGCTTAGCATAATATCCTCTAGTTCCATCCACGTTGTTTCAAATGGCAAGATTTCATTTTTTTTTGATGGCTGCATAATATTCCATTGTGGATGCTACCACTCTGGAAAACAGTATGGAGTTTGTCAAAAAGTTGAAAATAGAGCTACCCTATAACCCAGCAATTGCACCACTGGGTATTTACCCCAAAGATACAAATGTAGTGATCTGAAGGGGCACCTGCCCCCCAGTGTTTATAGCAGCAATGTCCACAACAGCCAAAGTATGGAAAGAGCCCAGATGTCCAAAGCATTTCTTCTGGACATGAAGAGTCTGTGATTTGTGAGACCCTTGAAAGTGTAGGGCTTTTCCTGTTTTAGATCTGTTTCAATATCTACCATGTTCAAAAGCCTAAATGAAATGGAACAATGAAAAAATGTGGTTTCTGTGAATAATGAGTAATAATTCTGAAGTTTGACACTCTGAATTAAGATCCAGGTTGCATTCAACTGTATTTACAGTCACGTACCACATTGGTTAGAACATTCCAGCCAAGTATGGGTCTATCAGGTTTTCAATTCCAAGATTTCCACTACCTTCCCAAGATGATAAAATCAATGTAAATTTATCATACTATCACACAGGATTCCAATTGGTCCTCACAACAATTCTGTAAGTTGGCTAGAGTACCAATTAACATTTACCTTAAACAGAAGGGGAAAGGGAGGCTTAGAAAATTAAGTAATTTATCTATGGTCACAAAGCTAGTAAGTGGCAAAGCTGAAATTAAAATTGAGGACAATTGAAATTGAGGAATAGCAAATACATTTACTACATTATGTTGCATCCATGATTTATGGCCCAAAAAACCCACAGAGAAATCAGTTAATGATGAAGACATTTAGTATTTATTTTATTCTGAGCCTTGAAACACAGATAGCATTTAATCAGTGGAGATATGCTTGAGATATACATTAAAAATAGAGGCAATAGTGTAAGCATAGGCACTCTAAGAGAAAAGAAAGGAATACCTGTGGGACACGACCTAAGTCTGTATGTGTAGGGGGAAAAGTGGGATATTAGGTTTTATAAGATAGTCTGGGAAAAATAAAAATAAATAAAAAGATTTTACAAATAAAAATAATTGACACAACTCTCAACTAGAATATTATGTAAGAGTAAGATAAGACCAAATGTCCCCCCAAATTCCTTGTGAATATGCAGGATGCTGAGAAGTCCAAAATTAATTTAATATTTGTGTTAATTCAATAAAATGTTCAATACTGAATGAAGTTTACTTTAATATTATTCTTATAAATATGGTTTTAAAAAACCCAGTAATTTAGATGTAGCAAGGCCAAATACATAGTTTGACTGAAGACTGTGAGCCCATATCCCCTCGTTAGGTTACTGTCCATTGACAGCTTCATGGAAGTATTCTGCTCTGGTAAAGAAAATGAACCTTGCTTTTAAAATCACAGCTTTTATCATTTTTACATAGAATCTTAGATAATGTATTAATCCTTTAAGTCCTCCATTTATTCTTTTGTAAAATGGGGATTAATATGCCTACAGTGAGAGGTCAGTGGTCACAATAGAATGAGGTAAAATACTTAATCCAGCCAATCTTTACTTACGATGCATGATCGCCAGATATATACTTTGCTAACCTGTGGTTTTTGTCTCCATGGTACAGCTTATCCTACTATTCTGTAGGATGCACACCTAAAGATGAATCAACAATGTTCACAGTATGGATTTACACCAATAGACAACACTGATGATTTCTTTATTTTATTTTTAAACTTATAAAATAAAAAGCCTATATATATTTAAACTGAGAAAAATATAGTCCTGTGAGAAAGGCTGACAATTGGGAAAAAAATCTAATCTTTATATTTTCTGTTAAGAAAGGCGCCTGGGTGGCTCAGTTGGTTAAGCGACTGCCTTCGGCTCAGGTCATGATCCTGGACTCCTGGGATCGAGTCCCGCATCGGGCTCCCTGCTCAGCGAGGTGCCTACTTCTCACTCTAACCCTCCCTCCTCTCATGTACTTTTTCACTCTCTCAAAATATACTTTCTGTTAAGAAATAAGAGACCTTCATGTAGATTATCTTTCATAAGATTTAACTTCATCAAGGAAATAAATAATGATGGGTGTCTTCATCTTGGAGAACATAACCATAAAATGGAAAGATGTGTAGTGTAAGATATGTATATCTAGATAGATGATGATGATGATGATGATAGATAGATAGATAGATAGATAGAAAGACAGATGATAGTTAATCACACTGATAGAGAACTAATCAAATATTCAGGCACCCAGATACTTCACAGAAGCTGACTCTCCTTAGGCAATCTTCTCTATATCACTTTCTTCAGTTTTTATTCCTTACCACAATGATATTGGGCTTAATACTTCAAAGCCTTTTAATGTTGAAAGACTATTTTTCCCCCAGATAACATGGCGAGCTAATGGATTTTGAAAAAAAAAAAAATTAAGTCTAAAATGTCAACAGTAGATAAATATTGTAAATACTCATAGAGACTGTCTCACCAGAGTTCTGATATACATCTCTTAATATCTCACTCTAAATATGAAAGGCTGGGGCGCCTGGGTGGCTCAGTCATTAAGCATCTGCCTTCGGCTCAGGTCATGATCCCAGGGTCTTGGGATCAAGCCCTGCATCGGGCTCCCTGCTCCGCGGGAAGCCTGCTTCTGCCTCTCCCACTCCCCCTGCTTGTGTTCCCTCTCTCACTGTGTCTCTCTCTGTCAGATAAATAAAATCTTAAAATAAATAAATAAATAAATAAATAAGAAAGGCTGTTTCTTTTAGGAAATCAGGTTATATGCGAGTTCAGCTGACAATGTCACCTAGCAGTTTTGTGTTGCTATGCAGAGAAGCCAGCATTTTTTCTTAGAATAGTAGAATGTGCATCTCTATTATGAATAAGGTATATCTAGCTCTAGGCAGGATTAATACAACTGGCATGATTTCCACTCATTGAAATATGAAATTCCTTTCTTCAGAGCAAATATAAATTAACTTAATCATTTAGTAGGCAAATACTGAGTGCCTGGTCTGTGCCAGGCACCAACTAGGCCCTGGGATGGCAAACTAAAGGAAACAATCTCTACGAGTCTTGCAACGGACTCTACCTTTTCCATAGGTGTTGTGATAATGTCCCTGAATGATTAATCCAATTATAAATTGCATGACCTATATATGTCTAGGAAAAAAAAATGGGAGTACAGCCAACCAGAATAGTATGAGAATGGATTCTTCTAAAAGATATCATGATCTTGTAAAAGGCAGGGTTGGTGGATGAAAACATTCTCCTTATTTTGTCCTCCCTCTCTGGAATTTTTGAGGCTTCCTTATATTTGCAGTACTCTGAGACCTTGTAGAGAGCAGTTTTATGCCCTCAATGTGTTTTCTTTTCCTTTCCTTTGTTCCTGGCACAGTAATAAAGGATCCTGAAGAAGACAGCTTCTCTCTTCCCAGTCCAGAGCCTACACTACAGAGAATAGCTCAAGAACTGGGATCTTTGCCATGGACTGATTTGGATTTGCTTTGTTACCCATTTTAAGGCATTGCCTTTGTTGACCTCTGTTACAACAGACCTCACTATTTCCCTCCTCCTGAATCATCCCTGTTCGCTGTCAATCTATTTCAATTCTATTATATCTGTCTTAACCTCGGGAATGTGTTTAGGTTACTGCTAAAACTTCTAGTCTATTTTCAGGGACATAAAGGTAAAATATTTGTTATCTTGTATAAATATAAAATTATAAATAGAAAAATATAAAATATTTTGTCTTGTACAAGCAAAAAAATATGAAAAATTAATTTTTGAAGACTGACTCCATAGGGCAGGAAAATCTTCACAAAAATAGTAACTTTGGGCTTTCAATCAATATGTGTGCCTCAATAACTATGACTTTTATCTCAATAGGCATAGATTTTAAAATAGTGAATTTTGAGTTTTGATAGTTCCATATAATTTTGGCCAAGGTGAGCACAAAGAACTCTGAAGCTATCTTTCAAGCTAACAAGTTAGTTTACCATAGTTTCATGAATACAGGTAGAAGATACTTGGCTCCTGAGTCAGAGGTGAATAGCAACTTACTATTCAAAGCGATATCAATAGCAGAAGATAATCATTTTCACATTAGGTCCCTGAAGCCCAGTTTCAACAGAACTGCCTTAAAGAAGAGGAACTTGGGTTTTAGGGAACTGAATCTTTTATAACAAGTAGTAAGTATGTTTTTTCTTTATTCTGAATTATACTGGAGCATGTTTGCCCTTTACTCAGGAGAAAAATACTAATTTTGTTTTCTAAAAATTTTTGCTATACAAACATATTTGACAGATAGTCTGGAACATAAGAGAGTAAGTACCTCATTTGCAAGATGTACAGAAATGCAAAAGAACGAACAGGGATATCATTAAATCTTAGAATATTAGAGTAAAACTATTTTATTTTTTTAAAGATTTTATTTTTAAGTAATTTCTACACCCAATGTGGGGCTCAAACTCACAACCCTGAGATCAAGAGTCACATGCTCTACCAACAGAGCCAGCCAGGCTCCCTTAGAGTAAAGTTACTTTAAAAGTATTTTAACTAACCCTAAAACAAGATTTCTACATGCATTAATCCTGTCAAATTATCATAGTCTCCTCCTGAACTCTTCGGGGGAAGGTGACTCGTTATTTCATGAGATAGGTTATTGCATTTTTGGACAGTAAATCTTTATCTAAATCTGCTTTGCAAAGATTCAATCTCCTGTCTGTAATAATACTTAACATTTTAATTTTTCAATTTTTTAAATTTGAGACTAGTTGACACACTGTGCTACGTTAGTTTCAGGTAGACAACATAGTGATTTAACAAGTTTATACGTTATACAATATTTAAAGCATTTTTAAAGCAGCCATACTATAGTTTTGGCTCATAAGAAGCTTGTAGTCATCTATTTTCTTAAGTGTTTTTTGTTAAGATCCACTGTAGTTAAAGAGCATCTTCTCCATTCTTTTTATATGAAGTTTCTTTTTTGAAGCCACATATAGGATTTAATATTAATCCTGTTATTTCATCTCAGAAGGTCAATTTGCTGATCATTATTCTAATCCTATGAAGAAAAATAGTATCCACTTGGAGTCATCAAGAGACCTTGCTAGTTACTATGAGAATTTCACCAAGTGTTAATGGAAGCCACACATAGAAATTTCCAGTTCATTTGATTGTCAAAGAGGATTGTTGGCTACAAAAATGAAAATAAAAGTAAGGAGTCCTTTCTTGATTGTGGGTGTTATTTTACTTGATAAAAATGAACACTTGACTTGATCTGCTTTCTTCTAAACTCTGTTGGCAAATAATTGCATTTAAAATGTGTCATGAATATCAGCCATGTTCTGTTTACACTTACTAACACTTTTCTCATAGAAAAAAATATCATGCCCTTAACTAAAATGCAAGTTGAGCAAGGCAATCTTTGCTTAAATTAAAAAAAAAATCAAAGAGAACATTTATAACTTTCCTACCAGATTTACAGTTAAATTATTTCACTCCACAACTTTTGTTATATGTTTTTTCAAAATATTTCACTGCAAATAGTTCACTTAATTTTTTAAATCTGAGTGATGACTTTTAAATCCTTATTAATGACTTCAAACTATTTTTTAATCCTCTCTTCCTACTTTGTTGGTTAGCAAATGGAAAGGACAGTGAGATGAAAGACAATGACTGGCTTTAATTTTCAGAATAGCTTTAGAATTCAAAATAATGCTATATTATACTCCTAATGTAAATCAACTGTAATATAGTATTATAATACTAATAGTATGTAAGTAGTTTATAATATAAAGCATTATAGTATCAATAGATTATAATAATTTCTGTAAATCCCTAAAGTATGTTTAAGCATTTCCCAAAATGAATTTTCTTTTCTTCCTGAGCACACAACCAGACTACATTTCCTAGTCTCCCTTGGAGTTATATGTAGCTATGTGATTGAGTTCGGATCAAGGAATTGCAAATGGAAATAGTATGTGCCACTTTCGGGCCAGGTTCATACAAACTTCCCACTTGAGCTCCTCATTCCCTCTCTCCTTCCAGGAGACTAAGCTGGAGTCTACCATTAAGATAAGCATGTGAAAAGTGACAAATAAATGCTTCGATGTATCCACTGAGCAGAACTACTCCTTATCCTCTACTGCCCACTGCCCTGGCCCTCTGCTCCTGCTGACCAGGGATATCTAATTTGGAGTGTTACACATGAGTGCAGAATGAACTTCAATGGAGTTTGAACTAGAATATATGTTGAGTTTGCTGTTGTTGTTGCTGCCATAACCTACCATAACTAGTCTCCTGGCTAGGAGTAGATTAAAATTAGCCTTTCACAGAAGAACTAGTAGAATTCATCATACAGTATTACTTTGCAAGGTTTAACATTCAGATTTCAATATAGAATATAGAATGAAAAGGAAAAATCGTTGTTTTTAGTTTACATATTTGCTGTTAAATATGTACAAAGTTTTGTGCTAAATACTGTATCTGTCATAAAGCCCAATTACTGCCCTCAACATACCACCCTCAAGAACAAGAGCACAGTCCATACATGTTTCATTTATATATTTCAAGAACCTGTTACCTATGGGAGTTAACTTATTATTAGTAGTTTGAGACCATTGAATGAAGGCCTCTAGGCAGGAAGCAATAGAAAACCAACAATAAATGCTATGGTAGTTCAGAGAGTAGAGATTGCCTTTGAATGGGCAGTTAAAAAAAGACCCAAAAGAAGATAAGATTTGGTTGAGTATGAAGATTGATAGATACATGCATGCATACATACACACATACATAGGTACACATGTACATAGAAATAGTTACATGGATGTAGCAAGGCCCATACAACTAGAGAGGTACAGAAGGATACCAGTTTGAATAGTAGTAGTAAAGAAATACAAATAAGAGTGAACATAATAACACTGAAACAACATCCTGATCAAACTTACAGGCTCATATAGATGAGTCACTAGAAACTGGGATGAACCTATGCTTAGCGCTAGTCAGATGCTAGTGGAGTTGCTTATGCTATTTGCTAAGGATTTTAACATTTATTATACAGGTGATAAGTAAGCTATTGAGATAATCTAGATATATAAAATTTTGAGATAATTATTCCAAAATGTCTATTTTGAATAAAAAGTTTAAGGAAAAAATGAAATTTTCTTCCTTGAATCTTCTGAAGTTGGCGGGGGGAAGGTTATTTCATTTTGACAAATCACCATCAAGGAGTATTCCATAGACAAGTTTGAAATTCAGTGGAATAAAAATCTCAGAATCAAATGTTCAAGTACTTTCATAAAGAAGTAGAATAGGGCCCTGATCATTTCCAAACATTTAGAAGCACACTCTACTGACTCTTTTTATGCTTTCAGAACACTACAAAACAACTTTACTTTCTTTTAAAAGAGGCCTTGAGAAGAGCATTATGTTTCTTTTAACCTGTCAGATATATCTTTTTGTTTAGGTCACTGCTTCCAGACTGTCCAGCAGAAAACTGTTCATACCAGTGGGAAATTGATAAGAGCATTGTTGTAGGTTTCTACCTTGTTACATTTCTCCTGTATGAATTCATCCGTCAGAATGTCTGATCTCATTCAAAAACTACCAGCTTCACTATCCCATAGTAATTAGTGCTATTATCCCTATAATAATAACAATGACATAACGAATAATAATAATGTGTTAATAATGGCAGCTTAATTTTTTTTCCTAAGTATTTTCAAGCTAATATTGTTTTACAAAGATACATTTCAGCCTGATTCCTGGGGGGAAAAATCACCAACCTATGAAAAATAGAGTAAAAATACTTCTGGACTGCTAACTGAAACCACACTGAATTCATGTACAGTGGGTATCATTGCTGTGGTCGAGAATGTACATCACTGACAGTTGAGAGGTCTGAGATTTCTGATTATAGTAAAAAAAAAAAAAAATCCCTCTCTCTTTCTCTCCAAATCTTTCATAAAAAGAATTAAGGTACTACAGAAATATTCTTACTTTCAAACAGAGTTATGAGAACAAACCCAAAACGACTTTGTAATGATATCAAGCAAAAGTGAACTATACAAGAGAAGTGGGAAGTCTCAGACAGGTTTAAAAGTTCAAGCCCGAGCCCACTTACAAAGTGAGCAGGCACTTTAAAAAAATACTCACAATTTTTGTGGACAGGATTTTTGTGCCACTGTCAAAAGAAAAAAAAAAAAGAAAAAGAAAATCAACCAGGCTCTCCTCTTTAAAAAGATATGTAGCCGTCTATTGATGTGAACTTTGTGGGGGTTTTTCAACTGTGTTCCACTTGTCATTCTAAGGGAGAGTTTGTACAACAGCCACATTAATATGGCCCATTAAGAATGGTGTAAGAAAAGTACTTACCTTCAGTTAATAAAACGTTAGGCTGTTTGGCTCCTAGGAAATTGGGAAGCTCAGACTCTATGCGAAGTAAAAGATTCAGATGGATTGTAGCAAGTAGTAGCTGAGATTCAATAGATGGCACTCTTGCCCCTGCTTTGAGCTCATTCCTCAAGATGGCTCCGATTTCCAGATCTTCAACAGTTTGCTGGGTACTCTTCCTAACTCTTCAGCCTGTATCTCCAGTCACTCAACTATATTTAACTAAGTGATTCAGCCACAGAAAACTAACAACTTACCAAAATCTTAGTATGTCATTCTCTCTTAGGTCCTTAGTCCTTTTTAAAATATGTTCTCTCAGACTGGGAATGCCCTCCTTTCTCTGTCTAACCATTTCTCATCACTTTGAGCAGGATTTCTACTGCTGAGCCTTCTTCTAGAATTCCCCCACATCCTGCCTATATTTTTTTCTTGCTCCTCCCATAATATTATGCATGCATCAGAGGTCTCACCTGTGACTATTATACATACTATTAATTGTGTATTTCTCCTCCATGAGAAGATGAACTTCTTAAGGAGGGACCATTGTCTTTCTAATATCTGCCATATAATCAACACTGTATAGATATTTGTTGAATGATTGAATGAATCTAAGTATCAGCATCTTTTCCAACCTCATTTAAATATTAATCACACCATATGAGGAAACAGACCCTGTTGTTTTTTCTACATGTTCAGTCCTGGCTCCATTGTGTTTGCTGGTTTACCTTTAAGGTCTATTTAGTTTTGTGTTTTTTTTACCTTTTGTTTGTTATATTGCTGTCATTTTAATTTGAAATTCTTGGTAAGAGTGATTAAGTATTTAGTTTGTTGAGAATTAGTTTCTTAACCATTTTTTTAAAGATTTTATTTATTTATTCGTAAGAAAGAGAGAGAGAGTGCGCACAAGAGCATAAGGGGGGGTGGGCAGAGGGTGGATAGAGGGAGGGGGAGAGAATCTCAAGCAGACTCCACACTGGACACTCTGACCCTCCTTTGTCCTCCTGAAGGCGGGAAATAAATCTCCCATGTGAATGGTGCCTTCCTTTACCAGGAGGTAAAGTAACATCCTTATCACCAGAGATAGAGAACTTAGGGCCGAGAAGGCCTTATAAACAAACCTTGTTATTTATTCACTAATTGACTACCCCAAGCCCAAACTTCTTTGCTGTCAATCCTCACAAATTTGTTTGTCTAAAAGATATAAAAGCTGCCTGCTCTGGTCACTTTGAGTCTCATATTTCTATGAGCCCCCATACATACAAAATTAAAATTTAATTTTTCTCCTATTAACCTGCCTTGTGTCAATTTAATTATCAGATCATCCAAAGAACCTAGAAGGGAAGTAAGGAAAGGTTTTCCTCCTTATAATTATTATGAGTGAAACTTTTTGTTAAGTAATTAGGAAAGAGCTTGAATAAGATACACCCAGGCCTTGTCCTCATGGTAATGACAGTCTTATAGGAAACATTCTTTAACCTCACACTTCAGGGAGTCTAGTTGCTCATCTCAAAGAATGGGGACCACAAAGCTGATCTTACTGGGAAAAATAAATAGGATGATGTGTATGAAATCTCCCAGCATAATGCATGACAAATTCAAGGTGCTTAATGAATGATTGTTTCTCCGATTTCAACTAAAGATAATATAAGGTAACAGGATAATCCTCCTCTGTGGAGTTGTGCCAAAATGCTCCTGGTTCTTCAGTGATGCGTCATAATAAATATACACATAAATCAATTATAATTTAAGTGAAAGTACTCTGAGCAAGTGATCCAAAGGCTGGTTGCAAAATCTAATTTTATTATTTAATTTCTGGTAACTTTAGATAGCTTAGCTGTCTTCTCTATTATTATTCATGTTTTTCATACTAGCATTTGCCTACAAGTCAGATAATTGGTTTTAAGCAGTGACATTTAAGTGAGAGACTTGAATAGATTGCATGATTCTGCCAGGGACTCTTGAATGACTTTGCTAAAATGCTTCCTCATCTCTGGCTTTCTTGTCTGTAGAACAGGGATAAAATTATTTGCCTAACAGGGTAGATGAAACAAATATGCACAATATATGTGTAGTGTTCACATACGCAGTACTCAAGAATATTATGTGCTCTTATTATTACTACTCTTATTCAGTACTGTCTTTATGGAAATAAGTGTGAAATTTACTTTGAAAAATCTAAAGTAAAAAATATATAAGACAGTTTGGTTATTGTGGACATTGCTGCTATAAACATCGGGGTGCATGTACCCCTTTGGATCCAAAGAGCCAATATGTCCATTGACAGATCAATGGATAAAGAAGGTGTGGTATATACATACAATGGAATATTATGCAGCCATCAAAAGGAATGAGTTCTTGCCATTTACAATGACGTGGATGGAACTGGAGGGTATTATGCTGAGCGAAATAAGTCAATCAGAGAAAGACATGTATCATATGACCTCACTGATATGAGGAATTCTTAATCTCAGGAAACAAACTGAGGGTTGCTGGAGTGGTGGGGGGTGGGACGGATGGGGTGGCTGGGTGATAGACATTGGGGAGGGTATGTGCTATGGTGAGCGCTGTGAATTGTGTAAGACTGTTGAATCACAGACCTGTGCCTCTGAAACAAATAATACATTATATGTTTTTAAAAAAAGAAGAAGAAGAATATAGCAGGAAGGGAAGAATGAAGGGGGGGAATCGGAGGGAGAGACGAACCATGAGAGACGATAGACTCTGAGAAAAAAACTGAGGGTTCTAGAGGGGAGGGGGTTGGGGGAATGGGTTAGCCTGGTGATCGGTATCAAAGAGGGCACATACTGAATGGAGCACTGGGTGTTACACGCAAACAGTGAATCATGGAACACTACATCAAAAACTGATGATGTAATGTATGGTGATTAATAACATAATAATAAATATATATATATATATATAAGACAAGCATTGGGAGCACAAGAAGCTCCTTGGACCTCTCTCAAGGAAAATTGAAAATTTATATGTATATGCAAAAGATGAATAGATGCACTGGAGATACAGTTTAAATGTAGGCTGGCTAGTTTGCCTGACAGAAATGGGAAAGGTAACCGGTGGAAGAAGCCTCCTGGGGTCAGAACAAATCTCAATGTCCTTGGGAAAAATCACAAATTTGATTGAATTAGTCTGTGAAGCAATTTATGGCCCAGGATCCTGTAGGAAACAATAGAGCAGCACTCCAACAATTAGTAGAGTTTAACAACTGGAATGCCCTAACCACTGTAACCCCAGCGTGACTATGAGCATACCAAAGAATGTGACTGCCAATGAGCAACGTCAGAGGCTTCACACTGTGTTGGTAGAGATGAAGGGAGGGTAGACTGCACTAAAATAGTCCATCCAGTCAACAAACATTTAACGAGCAAATACTATTAAGTACTTGGGAGGAGAACCAGAGTTGCTAAAATATATTTTCTAAAATGCCCAGTTTCCAGTAATCAAATGGGTCAAAGAAGAAATCAAAAGGGATGTTAGAAAACAGTTTGAAATGACTGGAAATGAAAACACAGCATACCAAATTTATGGGATGCTGCTAAGGCAGTGCTCCGAGAAAAATTTATGATCAACACCTATATTGATAAAGAAGAAAGATCTCAACCTAACCCTCCACCTTAAGGGGAAAAAAAGAGCAAACTAAAATGAATTAATCAGATATAAGGAAATAATAAAGATTAGAGCAGAAATTAATTAACTCAAAATTATAAAAACAATAAATAAAATAAGTGAAGCCAAAGGCTGGTTCTTTGAAGGGTTCAGTACAACTGAAAAAGCCTTAGTGAAAAAAAGCCACGAGAAAAGAAAGATGACGCAGATGACCAGAATCAGAAACAAAAAAGGGGACCTACTATCAACTTCGCAGAAATAAATCAAAATGAATCAAAAACTATCCAAAAAGTAGGGCCCAGGCTCCAAGGGCTTCACAGATGAATTTTACCAAACATTTTGAAAACAATTAATGTCATTTCTTCTCAATAGAATAAGAGGGAACACTGGCCAAATCATCATGTGAGGTCAGTATTATCCTGATAAAAATCCAGATAAAAATTCACAAGAAAAGAAAACTACAGACTAACACTTATTAATATGGACACAAACATCCTAAACAAAATTCTAGCACACTGAAGCTAGCAATATATTTTTAAAAGTTATACACTATAACCAAGTGGGATCCCAGGATTGGAAGGTTTGCCTAATATATGAAAATGAGTTAATAATACCTTATTAACAGAAAACACACACACACAAACACACACAAACATAATCTCAGTAGATGGAGAAAAAAACTGTAAATATCAAGACAGTTCTTGATAAAAACACTCACCAAAATATCTGTACAAAGAAACTTCAATTTGATAAAGGGCATCTCTGAAAAACCCACAGTTAACATCAAACATTATGATGAAAGACTGGATAATTTCCCTCTGAGATCAGGAGAAAGGTAAGAGTATTCACTGTTGCCAATTCTATTCTTCCTTGTACTAGAGGCTTTATGCAGGGCAGTTAGGCAAGAAAAAGAAATAGAAGGCATCCAGAGTAGAAAGAATATTACTATGCTTGAATATAGAGTCTTTAAAGAGGTGATTAAGTAAAAGTGAGGCCTTTGGGGTGAGCCCTAATTCAATCTGACCCTTGTCCTTAGAAGAGAAAATTTGGACACACAGGGAGACACTGGAGACCCATTTAGAATTATCACCGGGACATAAACAACCAGAAAAGTCCCCTGTCCCCCCAGCTTATAAACTTAGATGGTCTTGATAAAATCAGGGTGGAGAACAGGCAGGTTTTTGTAAAATAATAATTTCTCTCTCTCCTTTTTTTTTAGTTATCAAGTATGATTGGCAGATCTTGCTTTGAATAGGGCATTGTGCAATGTGAATTCAACTGCTGCTCAGAATTGATTTCATCTCTATTTTTCCAGTGGAGTGCAGCTCTTTTTGAAAAAGAGGGTTGCTTTTTATTTTGCTCTCTCTTTATTATGATTTCTGTCTGTCCCTGTTCCTCTTTTAAAGAAAGAGTGTAGCTGGCCAAAGCTTTAGAGCCAAACGCCCTCTTGTTTCTTCCTTTGCTGTCCCCATTCTGTGCTTGCTGCCGTGGAGCTTCTTATAAGAGGAAAGAGCAATGGGAAGCAGATTCAGTGCCATCCTGTGCCTCCCATGCTTAAATAGCTGTTTTATATTCCTTTGAAAACAAATATTACTTTATGCATCATTTCTCAGAAGCGCAGATGAATCCTCATTTTTCCCCTTTTCCTAGACAGTCCACGTCTTGGTTGGACCTAAACCTTAAAGATGATATTTATGTAGCTGAACATGTACGTTTACCTCTTTGAAAAGCTTCAGGCAAATGTGTCCTGACCTATTTGGTTTTCAGAAGCTCTTGAGGAAATGAACAAATAGAGTAGATGAGTTATATACTAATTTCTAAACTAACCTCAAAGAGCCAAAAGAGCCTTCAGTAGTAAGTTTTAATGGTTTTTATAGTGCAGTCATTACAACATTTACATACAAATTAGAAGATATATGTAACACATCTATAGATCTAGGCTATTTATAGACTTGTATAGTGTTCACCTAATTCACAATATTCTCCAGACAATTCTCTTAACCCCCACTTCTTGGAAGCCACTCCTCTGGGCAGTTTGATAACAAGACATTACTAAGATGTATTCAGTGCCATCTAATGGATATTCTTCCCCCTGCCATTTTGGATTGATGTATCTAAATAGTCTCTGCTGTGCTGAGTTGCTGAGCACTTCCATTTGCCTGGAGTATAAAGAATCTGTGGAATTTGGACTGACTCCTTTTACTCCTCCTGTGGTCCACACAGTGTATGGGAGCACAGAAGGACAGCGGTTTTGTGGTGTCAAGTAAGTGTTGAGCTTCATATATATTAGTGTTGGCTGCCCCATGATGCCAAGTCCCATCGGGTTAGGGTTGTCAGATTAAACCAATAAAAAGAGAGGACATCAGCTTAAATTTGAATTTCATGATAAGTAAAAACTACTTTTTTAAAAAAATATAGGTATGTGTCATACAATATTTGAGATATATTTGCATCTGGTTTGAGATTCCTTCTTAGAATTGGCAACAAGGGTTGCTAAGAACTTGGAGACATAAGTCACAGTCTGGAAAAAGAGATAATTCCAATATCAAGTAGTTCCCAAAACGTCATGTTCTAAGACCAGAGACAGGTACAAAGTCAGAGGTGTGTGTGTGTGTGTAATCCTTTTAATGTGCTGTTGAATTTGGTAGTAGTCTTTTATTTTTGAGTATAGTTGACACACAATATTACATTAGTTTCAGGTGTACAACATAGTGAAGTTTATACCTTATGCTATGCTCATCACAACTGCAGCTACACTGGTTGTATTCTATTCTCTAGAAGCGTGTCACTAGTCCCAGTCTATACTCAAGGTGAGGGATTACATAAGGGCATGACTTTAAAGAGATGGAGATAATTGGGAATTATCTTAGAGACTGCCAACCACCATAAGGTACTGCCCACTAGCTTTCCAAAATGTTTGAATTCTTTTATGTTCTAACCAACAATGTACGAGGGTTCTAGTTGCTCTGCAAATTTGCCCATACACATCTTTGCTAATATTTGGTATCATTTTTTAAAATTTTAGCCATTACCATAACTGTGAAATGTCATTTTATGGTTTTATTTTCATTTCTGTAATGACTAATGATTTGAGCACCTTTTTCTGTACTTAAGGACAATTGATATCTCTTGTCTTAGGAATCTCTCTCTTTTTTTTTTTTCTCATAGGGTTATCTATTTTTTACATTGATGTCTAAGAGTATTAGAGTATTTATATATTCTGGAACAAGTCCTTTGTCAGAATATATACCACGATTAATTTCTCTCTAGCTATGGCCTGCTTTTCATATTCTTAATGGTCTTTTTTTGAATGAATAAAATATTTATTTTGATAAAATTTATTTTTAAATTTCTTTTATTATTAATTTAGTGATTCTTGTATCTTAAGTATTATTTGCAAATGCAAATTTGCAAAATCCCCTTTATTTATTCTAGAAGCTTTGTAATTTTAGCTTTTATATATACATTTCATCTGCTTCATATAAAGTTCTGTGGATGATATGAGTAGTGGATCAAATTTTATTTTATGAATAAACTTATTCAGTTGATTCAGCACCATTTGTTGAAAAGATTTTCTTTTCCTTTTGTACCTTTGTCAAGAGTCATTTGTCTTTATAAGTGTGGTTTTATTTCTGGACTCTCCATTCTGTTCTACAGATCTTTATGTCTCTATTTATGCCAATACTACACTCTTCTAATTACTGAAATTTGTTATCAGGTAACTGAAATCCTCAACTTTGATCTTCTCTTTAAAAATTGTATTGACTATTTTAGGTCCTTTAATTTTTCAATACAGATTTTAGAATCAACTTGACAATTTCTACCAGAAAAACAAACAAACAAACAAACCAAAAACCCTTGAAATATTAAGATTGTATTGTTTCTGTTTATCAGGTTAATAATGTCTGGAAAATATTGAATCTTCCAATTCATAAACATGATATATCTCTCCATTTACTTAGTTCTTCTTTAATTCCTATCATCATTATTTTGTTATTTCCAATGTGCTGATCTTGCACAATTTTTTGTTAAAAGTTTTGATATTTTACCTGCCATTTTCATTTTAGAAATCTTATTTTTTAATTGTTCATTGATAGTATGTAAGAACACAATAGAACTTTGTATATAGAATGAATTCTGATATTTTGCTGAATTTATTTATTAGTTCTAATAATTCTTCAAGAGGGTTATTTTTATATATATTGTTTAGTTTTGTTTTCACCAGCACAATTATGTCAATACAAGATAAGATAATTTTGCTTCTTCTTTTCCAAACTTTATGATTATCTCTTGCCTTATGGAAATGGGTAGGACACACTGTGTAATGTTTAATAAAAACTGCTCAGAACTTTCATGCTTGCTTTGTTCTAAATCTTAACAGGAAATAGTTTATTTTGCCATTAACCTGATGCTACCTGAAGATGTTTTTGTAGATGCCCTTTATCAAATAGTTAATATCCCCTTTCATTTTTATTTCAAGACTTTTTATCATTAATATTGAATTTTGACAAATGCTTTTTCTGTGTCTATTGACATGATTATATGGATTGTTTTATTTCTGTGAATGTGGTTAATTTCATTAGTTGGTTTTCAAATGTTAAACAAACATTGCATTCTTGAGACAAACTCTGCTTGTTTATGATTATCATTTATAATTTTTTGCATATTATGGGATTTAACTTACCAATGTTTTATTATAAATTTTTGTGTCTTTGTTCTTGAAGGATATTGGTTTCTAATATCCCCTCTTTCTACGGTTGCTTTGTAAGATATACTTTTAGGATTAATTATCTGAGTTATTCTGTCCTAATAGAATGAGTTTTGAAGGGTCCTGTCTTATTTATTTCCTGAAAAATATTTGTCTAAGACTGATATTATTTATCATAATAAGTGATAGAATTCACTAGTGAAATCATGTGGACCTATAATTTTCTTTAGGGGAGTGTTTTCAATTATAAATTCAATTTCTTCAACCAATATGAAATATACTTAGCTTTCCTATGTTTCATTGTTTAATTTTTAATACATATTGTTTTTTAGAAATTTCCAATTTTACATAACTTGTTGAATTTATTGGCATAAACTATTTATGTTATTTGTTATTGTCTTTGTGATATCTACAGGGCTTGTAGGGATACACATTTTTACTACCATTATGTTTAGGGCCCAACTATAGATCTAAGTAAACCTAACCTAGGGGTGCCTGGGTGGCTCAGTCAGTTAAGCATCCAACTCTTGATTTTAACTCAGGTCAAGATCTCAGGGTCGTGAGATCAAGCCCCACATCAGGCTCCACACTCAGCGTGGAGTCTGCTTGTCCCTCTCCCTCTGATCCTCGCCCTGCTCATGTTCTTTCTCCCTGTCTCCCTTACTTTCTCTGTCTAAAATAAATAAATAAATCTTTAAAAAAAATAAACCTAACCTCAGTTCAAATACTGATTTTATTGATTGTTGATGCTTTAGATACAACATTGAGGCTTAGTAGCTTCATCTGTAAAATGGGATAATAATACTTAGATATTAGGGTAATTAAAAATTTTAAATAAAGTATCTATGAAGCTATATTTTAATGCCCTGCTTGCCTTTATGAACTTCTATTGGATTTATACTCCATGGTGGACAGAGTCTAAAATGGCCTTCTGTTTTTCATGTGTCCTGGTATTTCCACCTGAAATAATCCTAAGTGTGGGCAAGATTCATGAGTTGTGTCTATTCAATGGAAAATGGCAAATGTGGTAGGTGTCACTTCTGTGATTAGGCTATATAAAATTGTGACTTTTGTCTTCCCAGAAGTATCTTTCTTTCACTGAAATAAGCTGCTATATTGTGAGTTTCCTTATGGAGAGACCTGTATAGCAATGAACTTTGCACAGACCCTGCCAATGGCCAATAAGAAGCTGAAGCCCTCAGTCTTATAGCTTGTGAGAAACTGAATTCATCCAAAAGCCACATCATCTTGGAAGTGGATCCTTTCCCACTGAAGCTTTGAGGAGACACTGCAACCACACTTTGGCACCAGCTTTCAGATGAGACCCTGAAACAAAGCACCAAGAAAAACTTTGCCCAGACTCCTTACCCAACAGATGGATTTGAGTAACTTAAAAATGTTGAGTCCATGGGTCAACTGATATGTGAAAGGATATGTCAGAATTTTTCTCTTCTATTTAAAAAGAAAATTGTTAACAAGTGAATAGCAGTGGCATAAAGGAGAGGATAACATGCTGTCATTGGGAGTTAGCATTTTGTGGTAATAAGAGCAAAGTCTTTTGGAAGCTTGCACTCCAGTGCTTCACAAAGCTGATATATGTTAATTTCAGAAAAAGCTGAAAATGGCATTAGGGAATTATGATGACCAGGGGAGGTCAGAACTTTATCATTTCTTACACCTTGAGCAGTGAGAAATTTAAGAAATGAGAGAAATTTAAGTCTCAAAATTAAACTTGATATAGGCATATGGGTAATTAGCACTCAGCCAGAGGGCAAGAAAAGAGAAAAAAGGTGGAAATTAAAATCAGCCCTATGGTAACTTATTAATAGTTTCTTTATGGAAAGAGATTTAAAATCATTTTCTTTGGATTCCAATGACAATATTATCTATACCTAGAACTACCATTCATTGAGTCCCAATCCTGGGACAACTCTTTACACATTTCACTAATCCTCACAAGTGTCTGAGGTAGATTTTATGTTCCTAATTTTTTTAAGATTTTATGTATTTATTTGACAGAGAGAGGACACAAGCAGGGGGGAGCAGCAGGCAGAGGGAGAGGGAGAAGCAGGTTCCCTGCTCATCAAGGAGCCTGCTGGACCTTGGGATCATGACCTGAGCCAAAGGCAGACACTTAATTGACTGAGCCACCCAGGTGCCCCATTTTATATTCTTATTTTTAAAATGAGAAAACTGAGACTAAAAAAATTTTAATGGTTTGCCAAAGGCTGCAGAGTGGCTATTTGGCTCACTCACTCCAAACATACTCCCTGTTTCTTTATTTTGTGCCCTATAGAAATTAAAAATTTATTGAATTTTAGTTTGCACAGAATGTCAGTGGATACCATCCTATTATCTTGACTATACCTAGTCTTTAGAAACACATATGTTTCCAATTTTGGCAAATATTTGTGTTCAAGCTGTTATTGCTTTCTACCATGACAACTATCATTCCATAACTTTCTGAATAGACTAGATGAGAGAAAGCAAACAATTTACGTCTATTCCTGATATACTGGATGTTTCCAAGAAGAATTATGAAAAAAATAAGGGAAACTTTTCACTGAGTCACAATCAGGAATGTTTCACTGATTAGAATATTGATGTACCAAAGAATGCACTGATTATATGTTTCCTCTTTTATAGAGGGGTTTACTAACATTCTCTGTAATGTTTAAGTGCTGATGCACCTGTTCAAAGAAGCTTAAAATACTCTGATTCTATTCAAAGTAATCTATTCTTATTTCTTAACTTCCTTTGCATGCAAGCAACTTTAGATTTTAATGATTTAAAACAAATCATCTAGAATATTTATAGTTTTCCACTTTATATTTAAGGCTATGATACATTTTTAATTGAATCTGTATTAGGTGTGAAGTTTAGATCAAGGTTCGTCCTTTCTTTCTTTCTTTCTTTCTTTCTTTCTTTCTTTCTTTCTTTCTTCTTTCTTCTTTTTTCTTGTCAATGGATGTCCAGTCAATACAGTATTTATTGAAAAAGCTATTCCAAGAAGAGGAAAAAATAAAGAAAAAGCTATTCCTCATTCATTGAAATGCTTTTGCTCCTTTGTCAAAAATTAATTGGGCATATTTGTGTAGATCCATTTTTGTATTTTCTAATCTGTTCTATTAATCTAAGTGTCTATATGTTTACCTGTACCACAGTATCTTAATTACTATTGCTATATAGTAAATGTTAATATTGGAAGCAATTACTACTAATTGTTGACTTCTTTTTTTCAAAATCATTTTGGTTATTCTTAGATCTTTTATTTCCCATAAACATTTTAGAATAAAATTTCCTAAGTTTTTCTGTGTTGACAATCATATCAGCTGCAAATAGAGGTAATTTTATTTCATTTTTAAAAATTTGTATTCATTTCATTTCTTTTTCTTGATTTATTGCAGTGGCTAGGACTTCCAGTACTATGTTAAATAAGAGTTGTATGAAAAGAATCTTTGCCTTTTCCCTGATCTTGAAGGTCTTTCACCATTAAGTATGATTTTATCTGTAGGTATCCTATGGATACTCTTTATAAGTTTGAGGAACATAGGAAAAAAACTCCCAGGGTCTTTCCCTTGGCTTGACATCAAAGCATAATCCATAAAAATAAAAATTTATAAATTTGACTTCATCAAAAATAAAAACTTTTCATTTGTGAAACACAGTATGTTGAAAGGATGCATCTGTCTTTATACAGATTTGTATAAATATATTACAAAATACATATTCAACAAAGGGCTTGTCTCTAGAATATATATAGCACTCTGAAAACTCACCAGTAAAAGAACAACAATCCAATTTTAATATGGGCAAAAGACATGCACAGATATGTCATCAAAGAGGATAAACAGATGGGAAATAAACATAGGAAAAGATGTTTAACATCATTATTCGCTAGACAAATACAAATTAAAACCACAATTAGATATTACTACACACATATCAGAATGGGTAGAGTAAAAAAAAATTGATAACACTGAACCTAGCAAAAATGTGGAAGTATTAGCTCACCATCCATCGCTGGTAAGAATGTAAAATGGTACAGCCACTTCAGAAAATAGTTTGGAAGTTAATTTTAAAGCTAAAAATGATCTTACAACATGACACAAAATTGCACTCTTGGGCATTTATTCCAGAGAAATTCTTTTCATGCAAGATTTATTTTCATCCAAGAACTTACAATGAATGTATATAGCAACTTTATATAATCATTATAGCCCTAAACTAGAAAATACTCAGATGTCCTTCAATGGGTGAATGAGTAAACAAACTTTGTTACATCCATACTATGAGCATACCACTCAGCAATATTTAGTGCCAAACTATTTATACATGCAACAATTTAGACTAATTTTAAAGAAATTATGCTGAATTTAAAAAGCCTATTTAAAAAGATATATTCAGCATGATTCCATGCTTATAACACTCATTAAATAACAATTAAAATGATGGAGAAGATATTATTGTTTGCTAAGGTTAAGGATAGGAGTTGGGGATGGGTGTATCTGAAAGGGGTAATAGAATTCTGTGGTGATATGTATGTACAGTTGAAAATCTTCATTTTGGTGGTAGTTATACAAGAATACACTCATGTTAAAATTTCATAGAGCTTTAAAAATACATAAACAAACACAAATGAGTGTATGTATAATTAACAGATCTTGAATAAATTCCATGGATTTTACCAGTACCAATTTTTTTGTTTTTGCTATTGTACTAAGTTGTGTGAGATGTTAACATGGGAGGAGGCTGGGAGAAGTTGTACATAGGATTTTCTATACATTTCTTCGCAACCTCCTATGAAACTATAATTATTTTTAAATAAAAAGTTGAAAAAAATCTCCCTTTTCTCTTTCAGCAAAAAACTTGAAGGGAATTTTCAAAAACCCTGAAATGCAGAGTTTATTTTTTTCTTTTTCAAGGAAATATTAATTGTAAAGTATAAATTAATGGATAACTTATCTCTGTTTCTTCTTAGAGTAGCTGCTCTCCTGTCCAATGGAGGCTGAAATATGATCTTCAACCCCTTGATCAGACTGGTAAGAATGGAAGGAGCTTTTTGCCTTAAAACATCAGTTTAATACTCTTGAAAATTTGAAATTGTGTCACAGAAATTCTAGTTGGCCCATGTCAGGCAAATCTGTGATCATGGAGCTCTGGGCCACCAGTGATTATAGTGCACCAAAGTAGGGACAGCAAGTTTTCAGAGAGGGTGGATAAGGTGAGATAACGCACTGCAGAAGACACAAGATAAAAAAGTAATTAGTATTTTTGGTTCTTTATAAATCTTAGATGTCTTGCCATTGGGTTCTGTGAGATCCCTCTCGATCAGAAGTATCTCACCCCTTCCTTTTTTTTTTTTTTTTTTTAGAACATAGTGAATTTCTGCAGTTTCTATTTCTCTTTCCTAAACTATTTTTTTTTCTTAAACTATTTCTTATTAATACATGATGGGTTCAATTTTTGGTACAGGGTGTGCTGATAATTTGAAGGTTCTTTATTTTTTTCATTAATTGATTCTATTTTCCTCTTCACTTTCCCTCTTTTTAATTGTATTCCAGCAGTAAGAGACAGGAACAAATAAGGAGGAAAAGTGTTAGAAAAACCTGTTGAGAACTATTCAGATTTCTTATGGGCGTAGAGGTTAGAATTTTTATTCTGATAGGATTTTCACTTTGTCTACAAATTTCCTTTCTGCTTATAGTAACATTCCAACAATGACCAATGGTCATTAACTAACTGGAACATTTTACTCTGGGATTGGCATATGCCCATTATAGGATAAGGTCATATGTTTTTGGTTTTCCACTATGTGCCATGGAAAGCTCTTAAAACACTTTTGGTGTAGACTTATTCATAATTATATTTTTCTGAATTTCATAAAATTATTTTGCAGATTTTATAAATTTTGATATAATATG
The DNA here is from genome assembly GCF_003265705.2 of Callorhinus ursinus. Classification (NCBI taxonomy): domain Eukaryota; kingdom Metazoa; phylum Chordata; class Mammalia; order Carnivora; family Otariidae; genus Callorhinus; species Callorhinus ursinus. The sequence goes on from NW_027397083.1 coordinate 10,936,211, forward strand.
TATTTTAGTACCTGATATAGTCTAGAGAGGAAATTAACTCCTTACTCATGTGGATCCCAGGGGGGTTGTTGGTTATATCAACATTAGGAATATGATAAATGTTTTTAAAATGGACATGCTTTTTAATTTGGTCTTTCTACTGTGAAGTATTGGATCCTACAAAATTTGCTAAGGAGATACAAGAAAAGGTTTAGTCTGAAATATATATTTTGTAGCATTGCTTCCAAATACAAAACATGCTAAATATCCAACATAGGCTCTTGGCTCACTCTATAAACATACACCTAAGCAGTGGAATAAAACTGAGGAAATAATATTTATGTGGTAATTTAAGAAATACATATTATACCTGTTTAAATGAAAGCTTGTCCTAGAGCTATTAAGCATATCTGTTTTGATATTAGAATTGGATTCAAGGATTTGTTCTGTATCTTATTCATATTGAGCTACTTAATTAGACTTTCATTCTCATGTATTTTTTTAGACTGTTAGTATGCTATGCACCATAAACTTAATGGCTTACAACAACACACACTTATTATCTCAGAGTTTCTGTAGGTCAGGAGTTCATAGAGTTTAGCTGAATATTTCGTTCAGTGTCTTACAGGGTTGTATTCTCAACTGAGGCTTGAGGTCTTCTTTTAAGCTCATCAGTAGTTGGCAGAATTGAGTTTCTTGTGGTTGGAGGACTGAGGCCCTCTGCATCAGAGGCTGTCCATCATTCCCTGCCAGGTCATTCTCTCTACAAATGGCATTTTATTTCTCCAAGCCCAACATGTTGAGTGTCTTAACTATACAGGTTAGGCCCACCTAGGAATAATCTACCTTGTGATTAACTCAAAATCAATTGATTTGGAACATCGGTTATATGTGCAAAATTCCTTCACCTTTACCGTATCAAGTAACCACAACAGTGAAATCCCATCATATTCCTACCCACAGTCAATGAGAAAGGGTTATAAAGAGAATGCGAGTCATTGGGAATCACTTTAAAATTGTGCCTATCAAACACACACTAATGCTTAATGTGTTTATTTGTAAGACTGAGCTAATAATTTACCAAGTTAATTGAAATTACATAACAATTAAATGAAAAAGAACTTGAACTCCAAACATGGTGTAAAACAATTATGATGTGTGTGTTATGGTTACTATTATAGTATTAGTACTAGCAACATTGAAGAAAAGGACTTAACAAAATACGTAAAGCAGCAAACTACAAGTAAGACAACATACCAGAATTTTACAGTGGCTATCTCTAGTTGGAATGGGATTGTGGATATATTTTTTTACATATCTCTATTATTGTGTTAATATTATTAGAATCTTTTGTATTTTGTGCGATAATTACTGATACTTACAAAGCAGTTAATAAATGCCAGGGCACTGTTATAAATTATTTTCACAAATTAACTCATATAGTCCTCATGCAATCCTATAAATTAGGTACTATTAATAGCTTTGGTTTACAGCTGAAGAAAATGAGACGAAGAGAGTTTTAATGTTATGCTCAAGGTCACCTAGGTATTAAGTAATACAATCAAAGCAGTAATTTAGGCTGACTAGCTTTTGGCACTACTCTATTTTGCATTTCTATGAATAGTCATTGTTTTAGTAGTAATAAAAACAATACAAGTTTTACTATTTAAATAAAAGATAAAGCTATGGCAAAACAAGGCCAACTAGAGTTTATTAAAAATTAGAGCAAGAAACTGAGCTTGGAGTTTCCTGAATCTTCCCCCAACCCCACCCTTCTAATGTAGTCTTTTATAGTAGACCTTCAAACATTTGGTAAGCCACTGCAGTAGACTGGGAACCTGCTGGAGACTGAATACACTGCAGAGGGTTGGCGGGGAGGGCTATTCCTGGGAGAAAATCTGCACTCTCCCGGCAGCTCACGCTTGAAACGGCCTCATCTTTGTTCTGAATTGGTTTGCCTTCTCTCCAAAGGCTGTCCTTTTCTTTTCTATTTTTTTCCCCTTTGCAAGATCGTTTTGCACAGAACTCCCACATAGATGTGTTTCAGCTAAAAAACCTGTCCCCCTAACAAATGATTCCCACCCAATCAGACACTGGAATCATCCAACTTCTTTGACTTCCTACAGCATTTTCTAGGTGGTTTTTGGAGTAGGTCTGACTCAGGCAGCACCTGCTGGCACAGATTAGGACTCCTACAATGAGGAATGATTTACTCTCATCCCTTTCTGTGCATATTAAATATGTTAAGCAACAAAACAACTCCTCTCTTCCAAATTGTGGTTCAGATGAATCCCCTTAACAACAGCTGCTCAACATTTGTTCATCCTTAGTCACTACTCTCAAAGAGAACCCTGCTTTCCCCTACAATTATTATTTTTTTCAAGTGCTTCCTGCATTGTTTGCTGTCTGACCTTTCTTTTGTCCTTTGCAAGTACATATGTTAAAATAAAAATACCAAGGCCAAATGCCTCATTCTTATTCCTGCACATCTTGCTCTGATTTAGAATATTTTTTTGGATTAGGTTTGAACTGCGTGTGGGTGTTGGAGTGGGTGAAGGCAGAGAAAGAGGAGATGAGGGGGCAGGAAAGGAAGGGAGATGGCTCTCTCCTTTTTCCTTTTTTATCTTCTTGTCTTTCTTCTTCTTTTTGTACCATGGCATAGTCACAAAAGCAGAGTGATATATTCATTAATTTGTTTATTCATTTATCAGATATTTGCTGTTCTAGGCAGTGGAATTAAAACAATGTGCAAATGATGGAAAAAAAAAAAACACACCAGAATTATATTCAGAAGACCTTGGTTCTTCCTGGCATCTAAGATTAGTATTGTGAAAATTGGCAAGTTGTTGAACATTCATCAAATATTTAATACTCTACTACCTGCCAAACCCTGTGCTAATTGTGGGGGCATATTAATGAACACTAGAGAAATAGTTCTCAGTCTTTGGGAAGATCTTAGTCCAGGGAGCTATTTCATTTCTTTGATCCTTACTCAAAGCAGTACACTTGGAGGTATACCTTACTTTTCTCCTAAAACCTTACATTCCTGCTCCTACCCTTCATTACAGTTCTTTCTACTTAGGGGGCTATATTTAAATGCACACCTGCTCATCCCAAACCCTCCCCTGCAAAGAGCTCCACCCACTGATACCCCTCACTTCTCCTTGTTATCTCTTTTTATCTTACAACACCAAAGCTCACAGAGTAAGTGGGGTTCAGAATAAAGCAGTCTAATGACCACAACACTAAAATATTTAACCCCTATCCACTTCCCCATAACCTCAATTTTCAATCAAGAGCACAACAAAACTCAAATTGTTAGAATTCACGGCACTGTGAAAATTTAAGTAGAAGATGTATAAGCAGCCAGAGGGAAGGTGATTTGGTGTAGACTGCTAACATATACATTATTTATATCTGCCTTGGGTCAAAGAATGTTTGATTTGAGAGGACACATTAGAAGCCATCTGTTTCCATCTTTCAATCAGTAAATGGAAGTACAGACTGTTTAATGACTGTGTTGATGATAATGAGAACAAAAATGGCTTCAATTTATTGAGCACTTACTATATGGGTAGCTTAAAATATTCTGTGCATAATTATATCATTGGATTATCATAAACTTCTGTGAGATCAGTAATAACACAGTCTTCATTTTACAGATAAGAAAATTGAGAATCAGAATGGTTATGGGCATGTCTAAGAAAGAAAGTGACTAAGAGGTCCAGGGGGCTTTCAAACATAGGTGTCTTCAATTTTCCCTCTAAAAAAATTTAAAGAGCAATCCCAATTATGACCTATGTTTCTGCATTCCTTCTTTATCAGTATGTCTATCCACTCTCCCATATACTTCATATGCTATTCCTCATTTGTCCAGGATTTTTTATTCCTCTCGTGTGAGCCCATTAATTTTCTAAGAGCCATTAAAAAAAAAAAAAAGCCTAAGTCTCTTTTGGTAGTGGTGTAAGGTATTTCACATTTTAAAAAAAAGATAGAAGTAGTGATTGAAATCCTATACTGCTGTCTATTTGGTCTAGAAAATGTTACTATCAGGATTAAGTTAGGCTGGGTCTTAATATCAGTGGCTTAAATAATGTTTTATTTATTTTTCAAATAAAAGAAGTCTAAAAGTAGGCAGTGTGGCTGGTGTGAGCTTTGTCTGCTTCACCTTCAGTAGACCCTATTCCCTCCACCTGTTCTCCCTTTGGTAGTTCATGACTTCCATCTTTAAGGTCACACCATGTTTTCAAGGTAGCTACTAGACCTCTTGCTATGGCTTCCACTTTGTATCAGCACTGACAAGACTTTGAGTTGACTTAGGACTCTTTAAGAACTTTCTCGGGATCGGTCATGAGTTCTCTTTCCATCTTAATGCTAGCTGTATCTACAAGGCTATGAAGGAAACGTGCATTGAGCTGAACTTAGTCCATATGCCTCCCCCTCCCAACGTAGAGGTTTTGCAAATAAGGAAGAAATACTGTATGTGTCCGTGTGTGTGGAATAAGATCATATATGATTTGGGAGCACAGGGTGGCTCAGTCAGTTAAGCGTCTGACTCTTCATTTCAGCTCAGGTAATGATATCAGGGTCCTGGAATCATCCCCGTGTCTAACTCCATGCTCAGCAGGGAGTCTGCTTGAGATTCTCTCCCTCTTACCCTCCCCCCAGCTCTCTCTCTCTAAAATAAATAAATAAATCTTTAAAAAAAGATAAAATATGTTTTTATGAATCCAGAATATGGTATATAAATAAACTTAACTAGATAGAATATCAAATGTTTTAGTTTAAATGATCAAAAATCATCAAGGTTGATGTGAACAATGTTTTAGCTATTAACAGTGATTCTCAAAGAATATTTAATGCTTAGAAACCCATGGATTTACCTCAGATGTTTCTTTAGTTTGGCTGGTGAGGTTTTATGGAAGAATGGAATGGTAGTCAAAGGCAAGTAAGCAGGCAGCCCCTCCTTGGATCTTACATGAATAAAGGAGGGGTCCTAAATTTTCTGATTCATACAGCTGAGATGTGTTTGATTTCCTTTGGAAAGAAAAGAAAGGATACTGTTGCATAAAAGTTAATGGAAACTGTTTGTATATAACTGCTTTTTCATATTTTACTTGAAAGCGACTTGCCAAAGAAATCCATAACAGGTGTTAGGCTAAAGAACCCAATTCTCTTGATTCCCAATTTAGTACTCTTTCTACTACATTTCATTAGAATTAACCAGAAGGATTCATATACACGTCCCTAAGCTTTGGAATTTGTGCTCTTTTGCTAGCTCATGCTCTATGGTCCTAATTGATTTATTGATTTATTCAATATAGCAGATGCTGCACATAATGAGCAGGAACTATAAACTCAAATGAAATCAGCACGGCTAAAGGAAAAAACTTGCTCTAATTTAATACATTATACATATGCTCATGTATTTAAAATTATTCTTGTATTAATAAACTCTGTGAAGCATATTGAAGAAAAACAGTATTATTCTGTTACCTTTGAGATTTTTTTGTATAAGACTATTTTTATACAAAACTTTTTAGGAAAATTTCATTTTGGTCATACTTCCAGTGTTTAGACACCCGGTTAAATTGTTTCTCATTTATTATTACCTTCATTTTTACAGTAAGGAAAATTATGCTTAAAACAATTTGCTAATGATCACACAGTTCATTGCTAGAAAGCAATGGATTCAGGATAAGATGACCACCAATATCTATAAACTCATCTTCACTCTGGAAACACACAGGCTTCAAAAAAAGTGGTAGTGTTTTTTGGTGTCACACATGGTCCTCTCTGCTGGTATAGTCTGCTCTGCCATTCCATTTTCAGAAATACAAACACACATTTGTGCTCACACCAAAAAATATTGGTGATTTCAATTTCTGCTTTCTTCCTTGGGATAATGAACTGGTCTTGGAGCTCTTGGTTATTCTTCCAAGGTTAGCTTCTGCAGTGGGTTAGTCCCTTGGCCCCAGGGCTCTAATATACTCATATCTGCCCAACTGGAGTTCTTGTGTTCTTTCAGACACGCTCATAGTTCAGAAATTTTCATGGCTGAGCTCATTCTAGTCCAAATAGAGAGGCATCATGGTGAACCATTTGCCACATGGTTTTTCTTGAAGGAAATTAAAGCTATCTTAAGTGTTTTAGTGGTGTTTTAAACACAGTGAAACAGACAAACCAACCAACAAACAACCTAGCCATCAGAGATTAAGCTTGTTACCCTGGATAAGATTTACCTGATAAGACCTCTTAATTCTAGAAAAAATTTCCACCCCACTCAACTATTTTTTCCAGATTGAGCCTACTCATTTGGTTTTGTTTTTGCTTGTTTTTGCTTTTGACATTAAGGTGTGGTCCCCTGACTATCTGCAGTGAAACCCCATATCCTGAATCTGGAGACCCAGGAATCTGCATATCCCACATGATTATTGTACACATTCAAGTTAGAGAGCCACTGTCTTGCTGTACTTGAAAGATCTTTTTATTTTGCACAAGAATGTTTTAGTTGGGTCACTGAGTAAGGCAAACCTGTTGTTATTGTGTGTGACACATTCTGCCTGCATAGCAGGCAGGTATGAAGGTGACTCACAGCAATGTAGGTTGGCTTTATATCTTGGGAATAAAAGTAGTGTATGAATGCAATTCACTGAAGTAATACTGTATTTGAGGTTTTAAGGAAAATTCTGGTCCCCAAGCAGGCGGTTTCTACTTTAGCTACCATGAGAAATTAGTCAACAATATATTGAGTGCTTATTGTGCAGGGGAACAAAGCAGAGATAAAATGCTCTGTTCTGTTAAGGATGAGTTTACCATTAGATGGAGGCCTCAAGAAAGGAAAACATATTCCAGTGACATAAAACAAGTTTATGTAATAGCAGAAGCAGGCAAACCAAGTACATAGAGATGTGGACAGGTGGGGCACACAAATTCCAGTGTGACTATTTGGGTATGTCTTGCAATCATGTACACTATTCCTTTTAAAGCTTCCAATTCCTATAAAGGCCAGAAACTTTCTGATCTCCAGGAAGCTCAGTTCAGACTTTTAAGCATCTTTCACTAAGTCATCCTTGATTCAAAAGTAAGCTAGCTAATCTGTCAATACTTGGTCATTATCCCTCTCACAAAAGAATCAACTATTTTAATAATGTTTAAGTGTCCTCAATACTTTATGGCTCCCCCCAAACACAAAGACTGTAAAAACAATTAGAATATTTTACAAACGGTTGTTTTCTTTCACTATGTAAAGATACTTAAACAAATGAAAAAATGAGAAGACCATAGACTAGGGTTTTTATTTTTTAATTTATGTTTTTCCTTTGAAATTATTTATTCAAAGATAAAGAACCAATGAAAATGGATTAACCTCTGTTCCTTCAAGAATTTGCTTTGTTTTGCTTTCAAAAATAGGCTATTTATCTGAAGTCAAATAACTCCATCATCTACCTTAGATATGTAGGTTCCATCCATTTCTAGACATTATACTAGATTATAGTATGTGAGAGTGGAGGAGTGTGTGTGTTGCATTTGTGAAGGCTATGAGATTAGTAGTATTCTATTGCTGTCATAACAGATCACCACAAATGAGGTAGACTTAACAAGATAATTATCTTACAGTCTGGAGGTCAGAATTCTGACCACTGGGTACAATGTGAGACTTTAGGTAGAGCAAGTTTTGTTTTAGGAAGAAAAAGAGGGGCACCTGAGTGGCTCAGTTTGTTAACCATCTGCCTTCAGCTCAGGTCATAATCTCAAGGTCCTGGGATGGAGCCCTGCATTGGGCTCCCTGTTCAGCAGGATTTATCTACTTGGGGCTATTTATTACAGAGGAACTGAAGATATTTGGGATTATTAGCAAACATATCTTGTGCCACACTGAAAATTTTACCATGAGGAAGAATATGCTTCTAGATATGAAATGTATTGATAAAGTTGCTAATCTAGAAATCCTGGTGTAACATTCTTAATTTTCACTACAAATTAAAATTTTTAAGGATAAGAATTCTAATCAATATATGTAATTAAAGGTGCTAGAAATAATAAGAAAAACAATTCTGTATGCAAAGTAGGAAGGATGTATTTTTGATAAGAGGAAGGACAGGGTATGGAAATGCATTTTAAGGGAAAGGAGAATAATTTTGTCCTAAAGATAAGCTTTCATATCAATAGTGTGCCTATGTAAAACTAAACTTTAATTTTCTTTCATCTGTTAAAAACGATAAAGATTTCTTGGACGATTGGTCTGTTCTTTTTTTTTTTTCTTTTAATTTTTTATTGTTATGTTAATCACCATATATTACATCATTAGTTTTTGATGTAGTGTTCCATTAGTTTTGATGTAGCTCATAATATGTTCAGTGTTTGTTCATAACACCCAGTGCTCCATGCAGAATGTGCCCTCTTTAATACCCATCACCAGGCTAACCCATCCCCCTACTCTCGTCCCCTCTAGAACCCTCAGTTTGTTTTTCAGAGTCCATCATCTCTCATGGTTTGTCTCCCCCTCTGACTTACTCCCCTTCATTCTTTCTCTCCTGCTATCTTCTTCTTTTTCTTTTTTCTTAAGATATGTTGCATTATTTGTTTCAGAAGTACAGATCTGTGATTCAACAGTCTTGCACAATTCACAGCACTCACCGTAGCACATACCCTCCCCAATGTCTATCACCCAGCCACCCCATCCCTCCCACCCCCAAACACTCCAGTAACACTTGGTTTGTTTCCTAAGATTAAGAATTCCTCATATCAGTGAGGTCATATGATACATGTCTTTCTCTGATTGACTTATTTCACTAAGATTAACACCCTCCAGTTCCATCCACGTCGTTACAAATGCCAAGATCTCATTCCTTTTGATGGCTGCATAATATTCCATTGTGTATATATACCACCTCTTCTTTATCCATTCATCTGTCGATGGACATCTTCACTCTTTCCACAGTTTGGCTATTGTGGACATTGCTGCTATAAACATTGGGGTGCATGTACCCCTTCGGGTCCCTACATTTGTATCTTTGTGGTAAATACTCAGTAGTGCAATTGCTGGATTGAATGGTAGCTCTAATTTCAACTGTTTGAGGAACCTCCGTACTGTTTTCCAGAGTGGTTGCACCAGCTTGCATTCCCACCAACAGTTTAGGAGGGTTCCCGTTTCTCCGCATCCCCGCCAACATCTGTCGTTCCCTGACTTGTTAATTTTAGCCATTCTGACGGGTGTGAGGTGGTATCTCCTTGAGGTTTTGATTTGGATTTCCCTGATGCCGAGCGATGTTGAGCACTTTTTCATGTGCCTGCTGGCCATTTGGATGTCTTCTTTGGAAAAATGTCTGTTCATGTCTTCTGCCCATTTCTTGATTGGATTATTTGTTCTTTGGGTGTTGAGTTTGATAAGTTCTTTATAGATTTTGGATACTAGCCCTTTATCTGATATGTCATTTGCAAATATTTTCTCCCATTCTGTCAGTTGTCTTTTGGTTTTCCAGACTGTTTCATTTCTGTGCAAAAGCTTTTTATCTTGATGGAATCCCAAGAGTTCATTTTTGCCCATGCTTCCCTTGCCTTTGGCGATGTTTCTAGGAAGAAGTTGCTGCGGCTGAGGTCAAAGAGGTTGCTGCCTGTGTTCTCCTTTAGGATTTTGATGGACTCCTGTCTCACGTTTAGGTCTTTCAACCATTTGGAGCCTATTTTTGTGTGTGGTGTAAGGAAATGGTCCAGTTTCATTCTTCTGCATGTGGCTGTCCAATTTTCCCAACACCATTTGTTGAAGAGACTGTCTTTTTTCCATTGGACATTCTTTCCTGCTTTGTCAAAGATGAGTTGACCATAGAGTTGAGGGTCCATTTCTGGGCTCTGGATTCTGTTCCATTGATCTATCTGTCTGTTTTTGTGCCAGTACCATACTGTCTTGATGATGACAGCTTTGTAATAGAGCTGGAAGTCCGGAATTGTGATGCCGCCAGCTTTGCTTTTCTTTTTCAATATTCCTCTGGCTATTCGGGGTCTCTTCTGGTTCCATACAAATTTTAGGATTATTTGTTCCATTTCTTTGAAAAAAGTGGATGGTATTTTGATGGGGATAGCATTGAATGTGTAAAAGGCTCTAGGTAGCATTGACATCTTCACAATGTTGGTTCTCCCAATCCATGAGCATGGAACGTTTTTCCATTTCTTTGTGTCTTCTTCAATTTCTTTCATGAGTATTTTATAGTTTTCTGAGTACAGATCCTTTGCCTCTTTGGTTAAATTTATTCCTAGGTATCTTATGGTTTTGGGTGCAATTGTAAATGGGATCGACTCCTTGATTTGTGTCTCTTCTGTCTTGTTGTTGGTGTATAGGAATGCCACTGAGTTCTGTGCATTGATTTTATAGCCTGCTACTTGACTGAATACCTGTATGAGTTCTAGCAGTTTTGGGGTGGAGTCTTTTGGGTTTTCCACATACAGTATCATATCATCTGCAAAGAGTGAGAGTTTGACTTCCTCTTTGCCGATTTGGAGGCCTTTGATTTCTTTTTGTTGTCTGATTGATGTGGCTAGGACTTCTAATACTATGTTGAATAGCAGTGGTGAGAGTGGACATCCCTGCCGCGTTCCTGACCTTAGGGGAAAAGCTCTCAGCTTTTCCCCATTGAGAATGATATTCGCTGTAGGTTTTTCATAGATGGCTTTTATGATATTGAGGTATGTACCCTCTATCCCTATACTCTGAAGAGTTTTGATCAAGAAAGGATGCTGTACTTTGTCAAATGCTTTTTCTGCATCTATTGAGAGGATCATATGATTCTTGTTCTTTCCTTTGTTAATGTATTGTATCACATTGATTGATTTGCGGATGTTGAACCAGCCTTGCAGCCCAGGGATAAATCCCACTTGGTCGTGCTGAATAATCCTTTTAATGTACTGTTGGATCCTATTGGCTAGTATTTTGGTGAGAATTTTTGCATCCATGTTCATCAAGGATATTGGTCTGTAATTCTCCTTTTTGATGGGGTCTTTGTCTGGTTTTGGGATCAAGGTAATGGTGGCCTCATAAAATGAGTTTGGAAGTTTTCCTTCCATTTCTATTTTT
>NW_027397083.1:10947360-10950321 GCF_003265705.2 Callorhinus ursinus
TTTGATGGGGTCTTTGTCTGGTTTTGGAATCAAGGTAATGGTGGCCTCATAAAATGAGTTTGGAAGTTTTCCTTCCATTTATATTTTTTGGAACAGTTTCAGGAGAATAGGTATTAGTTCTTCTTGAAATGTTTGGTAGAATTCCCCTGGGAAGCCATCTGGCCCTGGGCTTTTGTTTGTTGGGAGATTTTTGATGACTGCTTCAATTTCCTTAGTGGTTATAGGTCTGTTCAGGTTTTTTATTTCTTCCTGGTTCAATTTTGGTAGTTGATACATCTCTAAGAATGCACCCATTTCTTCCTGGTTATCTAATTTGCTGGCATAGAGTTGGTTTTTTTTTTTTTTTTTTTTTTTTTTTTTTTTTTTTTTTTTTTTTTTGATCAGTCTGGCCAGGGGTTTATCAATCTTGTTAATTCTTTCAAAGAACCAGCTCCTAGTTTCGTTGATCTGTTCTACTGTTCTATTGGTTTCTAGTTCATTGATTTCTGCTCTGATCTTTATGATTTCTCTTCTCCTGCTGGGTTTAGGCTTTATTTGCTGTTCTTTCTCCAGCTCCTTTAGGTGTAGGGTTAGGTTGTGTATTTGAGACCTTTCTTGTTTCTTGAGAAAGGCTTGTATTGCTATATACTTTCCTCTCAGGACTGCCTTTGCTGTATCCCAAAGATTTTGAACAGTTGTGTTTTCATTTTCATTGGTTTCCATGAATTTTTTTAATTCTTCTTTAATTTCCTGGTTGACCCATTCATTCTTTAGTAGGATGCTCTTTAGCCTCCATGTATTTGAGTTCTTTCCGACTTTCCTCTTGTGATTGAGTTCTAGTTTCATAGCATTGTAGTCTGAAAATATGGAGGGAATGATCCCAATCTTTTGGTACCGGTTGAGACCTGATTTGTGCCCTAGGATGTGATCAATTCTGGAGAATGTTCCATGGGCACTAGAGAAGAATGTGTATTCTGTTGCTTTGGGATGGAATGTTCTGAATATGTCTGTGAAGTCCATTTGGTCCAGTGTGTCATTTAAAGTCTTTATTTCCTTGTTGATCTTTTGCTTAGATGATCTGTCCATTTCAGTCAGGGGGGTGTTAAAGTCCCCCACTATTATTGTATTGTTGTCAATGTGTTTCTTTGCTTTTGTTATTAATTGCCTTATATAATTGGCTGCTCCCACGTTAGGGGCATAGATATTTACAATTGTTAGATCTTCTTGTTGGATAGACCCTTTAAGTAGGATAGAGTGTCCTTCCTCGTCTCTTATTACAGTCTTTGTTTTAAAATCTGATTTGTCTGATAGAAGGATTGCCACCCCAGCTTTCTTTTGGTGTCCATTAGCATGGTCAATGGTTTTCCACCCCCTCACTTTCAATCTGGGGGTGTCTTTGGGTCTAAAATGAGTCTCTTGCAGACAGCATATTGATGGGTCTTGTTTTTTAATCCAATCTGATAGCCTGTGTCTTTTGATTGGGGCATTGAGCCCATTTACATTCAGGGTAACTATTGAAAGGTATGAATTTAGTGCCATTGTATTGCCTGTAAGGTGACTGTTAACTGTATGTTGTCTGTGTTCCTTTCTGATCTTTGCTGCTTTTAGGCTTTCTCTTTGCTTAGAGGACCCCTTTCAATATTTCTTGGAGGGCTCGTTTTGTGTTTGCAAATTCCTTTAGTTTTTGTTTGTTCTGGAAGCTTTTTATCTCTCCTTCTATTTTCAGTGACAGCCTAGTTGGATATAGTATTCTTGGCTGCATATTTTTCTCGTTTAGTGCTCTGAAGATATCTTGCCAGTCCTTTCTGGCCTGCCAGGTCTCTGTGGATAGGTGTGTTGCCAATCTAATGTTTCTACCATTGTAGGTTACATATCTCTTCTCCCGAGCTGCTTTCAGGACTTTCTCTTTGTCTCTGAGACTCGTAAGTTTTACTATTAGATGTCGGGGTGTTGACCTATTATTATTGATTTTGAGAGGGCTTCTCTGTGCCTCCTGGATTTTGATGCCTGTTTCCTTCCTCACATTAGGGAAGTTCTCTGCTATTATTTGCTCCAATATACCTTCTGCCCCTCTCTCTCTCTTCTTCTTCTGGGATCCCAATTATTCTAATGTTGTTTCATCTTATCGTATCACTTATCTCTCGAATTCTGCCCTCTTGATCCTGTAGTTGTTTCTCTCTCTTTTTCTCAGCCTCTTTATTTTCCATCATTTGGTCTTCTATATCACCGATTCTCTCTTCTGCCTCATTTATCCTAGCAGTTAGTGCCCCCATTTTTGATTGCACCTCATCAATAGCCTTTTTGATTTCGACTTGGTTAGATTTTAGTTCTTTTATTTCTCCAGAAAGGGTTTCTCTAATAACTTCCATGCTTTTTTCAAGCCCAGCTAGTATCCTTAAAGTCATGATTCTGAACTCTAGGTCCGACATCGTACTAATGTCCATATTGAGTAGGTCCCTGGCTGACGGTACTACCTCTTGTTCTTTTTGCTGAGGTGATGTTTTTCGTCTTGTCATTTTGTCCAGAGGAGAATAGATGAATGAGAGAACAAAGTGCTAACAGGTTTACAACGTCCCCAGCAAATATACTGTATACAAATCAGAAAAGACCTGAAGCCAGGGGAAAAGAAAGGGAAAGAAAGAAAAAAGAAAGAGAAGAAAAAAAAGAAAAAAAAAGATAAAAACAAAAACAGAACAATACCAAAAAAGCAGAATATGATCAAATATCATCAGGCTAGTGCATAGATCATTGCCACACACTAGATTTTGGGCGTATTTTGGTCTGTTAGAAAAAAGTGCCTCCTAAAATTTTAAAGGAAGAAAGACATATATGTACAAAATAAGAGTTGATAAAATGAAGGGATGGAAGATGACTGTAAAGATGAAAATTATAAAAGATTTTATAAAAGGACTTGATAAGATAAGAAGTTGTTTGAAAAAAGAAAGAAGATTTAAGAAAAAAAAAAGAAAAAAGGGAGAGAAT
>NW_027397083.1:10955321-10982687 GCF_003265705.2 Callorhinus ursinus
TTGGTTTCTAGTTCATTGATTTCTGCTCTGATCTTTATGATTTCTCTTCTCCTGCTGGGTTTAGGCTTTATTTGCTGTTCTTTCTCCAGCTCCTTTAGGTGTAGGGTTAGGTTGTGTATTTGAGACCTTTCTTGTTTCTTGAGAAAGGCTTGTATTGCTATATACTTTCCTCTCAGGACTGCCTGTGCTGTATCCCAAAGATATTGAACAGTTGTGTTTTCATTTTCATTGGTTTCCATGAATTTTTTTAATTCTTCTTTAATTTCCTGGTTGACCCATTCATTCTTTAGTAGGATGCTCTTTAGCCTCCATGTATTTGAGTTCTTTCCGACTTTCCTCTTGTGATTGAGTTCTAGTTTCATAGCATTGTAGTCTGAAAATATGGAGGGAATGATCCCAATCTTTTGGTACCGGTTGAGACCTGATTTGTGCCCTAGGATGTGATCAATTCTGGAGAATGTTCCATGGGCACTAGAGAAGAATGTGTATTCTGTTGCTTTGGGATGGAATGTTCTGAATATGTCTGTGAAGTCCATTTGGTCCAGTGTGTCATTTAAAGTCTTTATTTCCTTGTTGATCTTTTGCTTAGATGATCTGTCCATTTCAGTCAGGGGGGTGTTAAAGTCCCCCACTATTATTGTATTGTTGTCAATGTGTTTCTTTGCTTTTGTTATTAATTGCCTTATATAATTGGCTGCTCCCACGTTAGGGGCATAGATATTTACAATTGTTAGATCTTCTTGTTGGATAGACCCTTTAAGTAGGATAGAGTGTCCTTCCTCGTCTCTTATTACAGTCTTTGTTTTAAAATCTGATTTGTCTGATAGAAGGATTGCCACCCCAGCTTTCTTTTGGTGTCCATTAGCATGGTCAATGGTTTTCCACCCCCTCACTTTCAATCTGGGGGTGTCTTTGGGTCTAAAATGAGTCTCTTGCAGACAGCATATTGATGGGTCTTGTTTTTTAATCCAATCTGATAGCCTGTGTCTTTTGATTGGGGCATTTAGCCCATTTACATTCAGGGTAACTATTGAAAGGTATGAATTTAGTGCCATTGTATTGCCTGTAAGGTGACTGTTAACTGTATGTTGTCTGTGTTCCTTTCTGATCTTTGCTGCTTTTAGGCTTTCTCTTTGCTTAGAGGACCCCTTTCAATATTTCTTGGAGGGCTCGTTTTGTGTTTGCAAATTCCTTTAGTTTTTGTTTGTTCTGGAAGCTTTTTATCTCTCCTTCTATTTTCAGTGACAGCCTAGTTGGATATAGTATTCTTGGCTGCATATTTTTCTCGTTTAGTGCTCTGAAGATATCTTGCCAGTCCTTTCTGGCCTGCCAGGTCTCTGTGGATAGGTGTGTTGCCAATCTAATGTTTCTACCATTGTAGGTTACATATCTCTTCTCCCGAGCTGCTTTCAGGACTTTCTCTTTGTCTCTGAGACTCGTAAGTTTTACTATTAGATGTCGGGGTGTTGACCTATTATTATTGATTTTGAGAGGGCTTCTCTGTGCCTCCTGGATTTTGATGCCTGTTTCCTTCCTCACATTAGGGAAGTTCTCTGCTATTATTTGCTCCAATATACCTTCTGCCCCTCTCTCTCTCTTCTTCTTCTGGGATCCCAATTATTCTAATGTTGTTTCATCTTATCGTATCACTTATCTCTCGAATTCTGCCCTCTTGATCCTGTAGTTGTTTCTCTCTCTTTTTCTCAGCCTCTTTATTTTCCATCATTTGGTCTTCTATATCACCGATTCTCTCTTCTGCCTCATTTATCCTAGCAGTTAGTGCCCCCATTTTTGATTGCACCTCATCAATAGCCTTTTTGATTTCGACTTGGTTAGATTTTAGTTCTTTTATTTCTCCAGAAAGGGTTTCTCTAATAACTTCCATGCTTTTTTCAAGCCCAGCTAGTATCCTTAAAGTCATGATTCTGAACTCTAGGTCCGACATCGTACTAATGTCCATATTGAGTAGGTCCCTGGCTGACGGTACTACCTCTTGTTCTTTTTGCTGAGGTGATGTTTTTCGTCTTGTCATTTTGTCCAGAGGAGAATAGATGAATGAGAGAACAAAGTGCTAACAGGTTTACAACGTCCCCAGCAAATATACTGTATACAAATCAGAAAAGACCTGAAGCCAGGGGAAAAGAAAGGGAAAGAAAGAAAAAAGAAAGAGAAGAAAAAAAAGAAAAAAAAAGATAAAAACAAAAACAGAACAATACCAAAAAAGCAGAATATGATCAAATATCATCAGGCTAGTGCATAGATCATTGCCACACACTAGATTTTGGGCGTATTTTGGTCTGTTAGAAAAAAGTGCCTCCTAAAATTTTAAAGGAAGAAAGACATATATGTACAAAATAAGAGTTGATAAAATGAAGGGATGGAAGATGACTGTAAAGATGAAAATTATAAAAGATTTTATAAAAGGACTTGATAAGATAAGAAGTTGTTTGAAAAAAGAAAGAAGATTTAAGAAAAAAAAAAGAAAAAAGGGAGAGAATGTGATCAGGCAGGGGACTAGAACAAAGCCATACACTAGTGATTTAGGGTATATTTTGATCTGTTAGAAGAAACTGTATCTTAAAATTTTAAAGAGAGAACCACTTATATATATATATATGCCAAAAATAAGGGTAACTACTATGAAGGGATAAAATATGACTCTAAAAATGAAAAATACAAAATGTTTTTTTTTTTAAAGGGATTGATAAGATGTTGGTTGAAAAAGGGAAAAAGAAAAATAAAAAAAAAAACAGTTAACCAAAATTAACTTTGATGAACTAATGAATCATGGTAAAAAAAAGCCATGAATTCTATGTGCAGTATTCCCCTAGCGCTGGAGTTCTCCCGTTCTCCTTGATCGGTAAACTTGATCTTGGCTTGCTGGCTGTTCATGCTGATCTTCTGGGGGAGGGGCCTGTTGCCGTGGTTTCCAAATGTCTTTGCCGGAGGCGGAATTGCCCCGCCTTTGTCGTTCCGGGCTAAGGAAGCTGCTCGGGTTTGCTTTCAGGAGCTTTTGTTCCCTGCAAGCTCTCCGTACAGCTTTGGAGGACCAGGGCGAAAATGGTGGCCTCACAATCTCCACCCAGAGGAGCTGAGAACTCGGGGCCCCGCTCCTCAGTGCGCCCCCAGAGAAAAGCAGTCACTCTCGTCTCCCTGGTCTCCGGCCGCACTCCGTGCTCACCCGGCCTGTGACTGAGATTTTCTATCTCTGGCACCCGACCCCGTGTGGAGTCTCCAAACCCAGCAGATCCCTGTGGTGCGTTCCCGCGCCGCTCCTCCCCGGGAATGAAGAGAAGTCTCCCCAGCTCTGTCGCTTGTTGGGTCCCTGTTGGAGGAGCAGTGGCCCGACTGGACCGCAGATCACAGTTTATGGCAACCCCGAGCTGAGAGTCCGCGCCTCGGCTCCGTCTCTGCAGCCGGCTTCCCCGCTCCAATACCTGGGAGCTCTGGTGCACTCAGGCACCCCCGGTCTTTCTGTGACCCCAAGGGTCCTGAGACCACACTGTCCCGGGAGGATTCCACCCCCTCCTTAGCTACTGGAGTGACATCCCTCAGCGGAGCCGACTTCTAAAAGGTCCGATTTTGTGCTCCGCGGCTCCATCACTTGCCAGAAGCGGCCGGCGGAGGCCCCTCCCCCGCCGTCTATCCTCCCGAATATCACCTCGGATTCACTTCTCCGCACGTCCTACCTTCCAGTAAGTGGTCGCTTCTCTGTTCAGAGAGTTGTTGCTACTCTCCTGTTCGATCTCCTGTTGAGTTCGTAGGTGTTCAGAATGGTTTGATCCCTATTCAGCTGAATTCCTGAGACCAGACGAAATCTAGGTCTCCTACTTCTCCGCCATCTTGCTCCGCCCCTTGGTCTGCTCTTGATAGGAGATCGTGAACAATTTTTCTTTACCTTTTGGGTAATCTGCCTGGAGAGCAAAGATTTTGTGTCTTACCAAAATAGATTCCTGTGTTCAATATTGTTTTTATCAGGTTTTTGATTGCTGGGGAGAAATGAGTCTTTTCTATTAAAAGAGATAAGGTTTTTGTTTTGTTTTGTTTTGTTTTAAAAAACTAAGGTGTTTGTTTTGTTTTGTGTTTTACAACTATGTTTGTGTTTTACAACTTTCTCTGTTTGTCTTTGAAGTCTTTAATTGCTACTTTGGTTAAAGGGTAACTGAGTATTGTTTCACAATGATCTGTGATCCTATTTAATCAAGTATTTTAAACATTCTGATATCTTTGACAACCTCCCCCAAAGAAAATTCTAAATGAGGTCTTTTTGACCTTTCACTAACTTTAAGATATTTCCATGTGTACCTGAAAAATTTTAAAAGAATTTATTCTCTCCATGTAAAAAGAGAGATGTTGAATAAATGAGACTTATTTGATATATTAAATTATGTGGGAATCATTGTTAAATACAAAGTGATGTTAAGTCTCCTTTAGGTTATATTTGTTTGGATATGTGTTATTAATAAAAGTATTTCAGAAATTGTATGAAACTCCCAAAAATCTGATATATCCTGGTATAATGTTATTGGTCATAATTCTAATTACTATCTTTAAATGTATGCCACAGAAATAACCAAATTTTCTTGTCAATTGCATTATAATGAACTCTCATCAACTCTTTAACCATGGCCATTTTTAAATCCTTTTGTCATTTACAGATAGGTTTTTACTCTGATGTTTTTATAAAATTACTTTGTCTTCAAAGAAATTTATGGAAAGGACTCTGAAAAGTACAACTTTCTGGTAACTTTAATAATCATACCACTGAATGTGTAAGAATTTCAAGAACTCTAATGGAAAAATGGAATTCATAAAACTGCTAACCCAAGATCAAGCAGAACAAGAATTAATTATGTGGGACTGAATGAACTGATGGGGTAATTATAGTTTTTTGTGATTTTTTTTTGTTTTGTTTGAAACATTGATAGCTCTTCAGCGTTTTGTTTTTCAGATCTAAGAAAAACTTTTTTTTTATTATCTTTAACTTACAGCAATTTGGTAAGTTATATCTTTGTTAACAGAATGGAAACATTTATTTCTTTCTTCCTACCTGATCTTTTTAGAATTTAGAAAATTCTTAGTGGTTTATTTTCATGGCAATACAGTTATTTGCATAATTTTAATAAGAATTCATTCCCCTTTTAACAGGACACAATTGGAAACATTTATTATATTACCAAAGCTTTAACTAGCATGTAATATTTGAAAATGATGTGCATAGAATCAGATATGACCAGACAATTTTAAGGAACTAAGGTTGACTTTATGGAGTCAATAAAATCCCTTGGAAAAACCATCTGGTAACTTGCCTATAGGGTTTTTGACAGCCTTGCCAGGTAAATAAGGCAGGCCCAGGAATCTCAGGATATTTGGTCGAACCCAAGAAGAGAATAATTCAGCCAAATCTACAGGTATTGCAGGCAAAGTCTGATAGTGAGTACTTCACTTGACTTTAGCCTCAAGAAGCTTTTAAAAAGTCCAATCTGACAAAAGTTCTAGCAAAGCAGGCTTAAAAAGAATGCATATGATTAATCATTATCCTTGCTGCATGTATGTAAAATATCAGCCAAGTTTAATCCAATAGACTTATTCTGCAAATAAATTAGTCTTACTGTGATTCTCTTTGCTAGAAATAAGGGTGATTGTAGGAGAAAAATTATTTTTTCAGTAGAAAACTATAACATACACTTGTGGATATCAGATTTTAGTCCTGTTTACTGTTTTTGAGTTTTGATATCTACCTGTACACTGGGCCATATCCTGAATTTTTCTAATTTCCCCAAATATTGAGCCATGAGTCTCCAAACTAAGGTTTCCAATTTCCCCCTGCTCTTCTGACTTAGAACCACTAAGAACAAAGATTGACTTTGAACCTCATTGGAAAGGCCAATACCTGGTCCTTTGCACTACTCAGATGACAGCCAAACCTCAGGTCCCTGAAACTTGGGTTCACATCTCCCAACTGAAAATCCTTCCTCCAGAATCTTGACACTGCACACCAGCTGGAGATCTAAAATCAAAACTGACTAGGGAGTTTCCTCATGGCAGCATCTCTAAGAGCAAGTATCAAGATCTTAATCTCCAATATGAAACTTCTGTATCATTTGCATTTTTTGCTACTTGCCTTTTCTCTCTGTAAATGCCTGGAAAGACAATGTTATAATTAGGATTTTACAAGCAACAGCTACTGCAGTAACTAACTGCTGGGTTTGTCATACTACACCAAAATCAATATGAATTGCCCACTCAATGTTTCAAAACCTTACTATGTAAGAAGTTCAGAAGGCAGATGAATTTTGGTAGCTTGGCCTCCTGTAATCCTTCCACCATAGACCCTTGGCTATTAACCACAGATGATAGCATCACAAAAAATGAAGCAATGAATACTACCACTTTAAGAAGGGTAATGGTTGCTCCTCAGGATATGTTTTTGTCTGTGTGGCAATGGTAATAAATATGCATAGAGTGTCACCTGTCTCAGTGGTAGGCAAGTACAGGGCTAGTATGGATGAGAAATTTGAGCAGCACCACTATCACTTCAAAACAAACCAGAATTGCGGCCTTGGTCCACTCTTTTAAATGTGCATCACCAATCCAAAAGAAGCTTTCCAGCAGATGTTAAGCCCCTCTGGGTGGGCATCATTTGAAGAGGCCCACTTTCTTGGCTTGGAGTAAGTGCAAATGAAAACATGGATTAGAATCTTGTCCTTAAATCTGTTAACTATTGCTGAAATTAACCTTAAGGACAAAACTGTACAACCAAAGTCCCTATGTTCAGAAAAACTGAGAGCTTTTCCCCTAAGGTCAGGAACATGGCGAGGATGTCCACTGTCACCGCTGCTGTTCAGCATAGTACTAGAAGTCCTAGCCTCAGCAATCAGACAACAACAACAACAAAAAATAAAAAGCATCCAAATCGGCAAAGAAGTGAAACTCTCACTGTTTGCAGATGATTTGATACTTTATGTGGAAAACCCAAAAGACTCCACCCCAAAACTGCTAGAATTCATGAAAGAATTCAGTAAAGTGGGAGGATATAAAATCAGTGCACAGAATTCAGTTGCATTCCTATACACCACCAACAAGATGGAAGAAAGAGAACTTAAGGGGTCAATCCCATTTACAATTGACCCAAAACCATAAGATACCTAGGAATAAATCTAACCATAGACTCAGAAAACTATAGAATACTCATGAAAGAAATTGAGGAAGACACAAAGAAATGGAAAAACGTTCCATACACATGGACTGGAAGAACAAATATTGTGAAGATGTCAATGCTATGTAGAGCAATCTACACATTTAATGCAATCCCTATAAATATACCATCAACTTTTTTCAAAGAAATGGAACAAATAATCCTAAAATTAGGAATCAGAAAAGACCTGAATATCCAGAGGAATGTTGAAAAAGAAAAGCAAATCTGGTGGCATCACAATTCCGGACTTCCAGTTCTATTACAAAGCTGTCATCATCAAGACAGTATGGTACTGGCACAAAAACAGACACATAGATCATGGGACAGAATAGAAAGCCCAGAAATGGACCCTCAACTCTATGGTCAACTCATCTTCGACAAAGCAGGAAAGAATGCCCAATGGAAAAAAGACAGTCTCTTCAACAAATTGTGTTAAGAAAATTGGACAGCCACATGCAGAAGAATGAAACTAGACCATTTCCTTACACCACACACAAAAATAGACTCAAAATGGATGACAGACCTAAATGTGAGACAGGAGTCCATCAAAATCCTTGGGGAGAATACAGGCAGCAACCTCTTCGACCTCAGCTGGAGCAACTTCTTCCTAGAAACATCACCAAAGGCAAGGGAAGCAAGGGCAAAAATGAACTATTGGGACTTCATCAAGATAAAAAGCTTTTGCACAGCAAAAGAAACAGTCCACAAAACCAAAAAGCAACCGACAGAATGGGAGAAGATATTTGCAAATGACTTATCAGATAAAGGGCTAGTATCCAAAATCTACAAAGAACTTATTAGACTCAGCACCCAAAGAACAAATGATCCAATCAAGAAATGGGCAAAAGACATGAACAGACATTTTTCCAAAGAAGACATCCAAATGGCCAACAGACACATGAAAAAATGTTCAACATCACTTGGCATCAGGGAAATCCAAGTCAAAACCTCAATGAGATACCACCTCACACCAATCAGAATGGCTAAAATTAACAAGCCAGGACACGACAGATGTTGGCGAGGATACGGAGAAAGGGGAACCCTCCTACACTGTTAGTGGGAATGCAAGCTGGTGCAGCCACTCTGGAAAACAGTATGGAGGTTCCTCAAAAAGTTGAAAATAAAGCTACCCTACAACCCAGCAATTGCACCACTGGGTATTTACCACAAAGATACAAATGTAGGGATCCAAAGGGGTATATGCACCCCAATGTTTATAGCAGCAAAGTCCACAATAGCCAAACAATGGAAAGAGCCAAGATGTCCATCGACAGATGAATGGATAAAGAAGAAGTGGTATGTATACACACACACACACACACACACACACACACACACACACACACACACACAATGGAATATTATGCAGCCACCAAAAGGAATGAAATCTTGCCATTTGCAATGAGTGAAATAAGTCAATCAGAAAAAGACATGTATCATGTGACCTCACTGATATGAGGAATTCTTAATCTCAGGAAACAAACTGAGGATTGCTGGAGTGGTGGGAGGTGGGAGGGATGGGGTGGCTGGGTGATAGACATTGGGGAGGGTATGTACTATGGTGAGCACTGTGAATTGTGTAAGACTGTTGAATCACAGACCTGTACCTCTGAAACAAATAATACATTATATGTTAAAAAAAAAAAAAAGAAGAAGATAGCAGGAAGGAAAGATGAAGGGAGGAAATTGGAGTGGGAGATGAACCATGAGAGACAATGGACTCTGAGAAACAAACTGAGGGTTCTAGAGGGGAAGGGGTTGGGGGGATGGGTTAGCCTGGTGTTGGGTATTAAAGAGGGCACGTACTGTATGGAGCACCGGGTGTTATATGCAAACAATGAATCATGAAACACTACATCAAAAACTAATGATGTAATGTATGGTGATTAACATAACATAAAAAAAAAAAAAAGACTTTCAGCCTCCAGAAAAAAAAAAATTGAAATCTTGCCATTTACAATGACATGGGTGGAACTAGAGGGTATTATGCTAAGCAAAATAAGTCAATCAGAGAAAGACAAGTGTCATATGATGTCACTGATAAGAGGAATGTGTAAAACAAGAGAGAGTATCATAAGGGAAAGGAGGGAAAAATGAAACAGGAGGAAACAAGAGAGGGAGACAAACCATAAGAGACTCTTAATCTCAGGAATCAAACTGAGGGTTGCTGGAATGGTGGGGGGTGGGAGGGATGGGGTGGCTGGGTGATGGACACTGGGGTGGTTGTGTGCTATTGTGAGCACTGTGAATTGTGTAAGACTGATGAATCACAGACCTGTACCCCTGAAACAAATAATATATTATATGTTAATAAAAATATAAAAAATAAATAAACTGAACCAGGAAAAAAAACAGTCCCTATGCTCTCCTGCTAAGGTGGCTTTAGGTAACAAAACGAGTTGAGATTACTTTGTTGACTGAATAAGGAGGAGTCCGTGCCATAGCAAATATTTCCCAGTGTACCTAGAGCAACACTTCCTGTATTGTAGAAACTCAAATACAAGAAATTGACAAACAAACCACTTGGCTAAAATAAAAGCCTCCCTTTAGGTCGATTCTTTGATTGATTTGATATCAACTCATTTGGTTAATAGGGGCCCTGGCTAAGGAGCATACTTCAATCTCTCGGTATTGTCCTTCTGATGGTCAACTCTATAGACTCCCTAGCACACTGTGTTCTGTCAAATGTCTACAATGTGTGTGCATGGCCATGAGTAGTACATTAGATGTTCTCCATCGCACTTGGAGAAACAGAAACAAGATGGACAAGAGGTAAACAGAAAAGAAAAAAAAAAAACACTTGCCAGGAACCTGTCATTATAACTTGTGAGTTTCACAATGAGATAAGAATAACTTAACCCTGGAGCTTCTGGGTGGCTCAGTCAGTTAAGTGTCCGACTCTTGATTTTGGCTCAGGTCATGATCTCAGGGTCATGAGATCAAGCTCTGCACGGACTTTGCCTTAAGTGGGGAGTCTGCTTCTCTCTCTCTCCCTCTCCCTCTCTCTCTGCCCCTTCTCCTGATCATGCGTACTTTCTCTCTCTTTCTAAAATAAATAAATCTTTTTTTTTAATAAAAGGGAAAAAAAGAATAACTGAACCCTGAGGGTGACTGAGAATGGCACTAATACCAAATCTCTTATGTATGGAAGGATGACCAAAAGGGGGAATTGTGAAAGTCATTAAACAAGGAGGCTGTTAGACTGAGGTGGCTCTAACACATAGGCAGCCTATATGAGCAAACTTGAAACCTAAGCCACAGTCGATTGTAAATGCATTTGTATCCAACAAAATGAAATCTAAGAGCAATCAATCACAACCACCTAGGCTTTTCTGAATAAGGCAGCTGCTCAAGCTATAGCCAATCAAATGATCGCCTTGCTTTGCCTTTGCATCTGCCCTATAAGTTTTTCCCTTACCTTCTGTCTGCAGAGCACTCCTCACAACTTCCACTTTGACAGTGCCCTATTGGAATCAATGTTTGTTTAAATAAACTTAAATTTTTAATGTGCCTCAGTTATATCTGTTAACACCGGTCAGTTTAAAATTCTATTTTTTCTTCCCAAAACATACTTAAAGGCTAAAATGTTCAACTGGAATATTTAGGACATAGTATAGGGAAATATTTTCACCATGAGTCTTCCCACATGCTTGGGTGGTTGGTAATGTTTTAGCCCTAGACTTTAGTATAGAATTGTATTCAAACATGATCTTTAGTACATTCATATTCTTTTTCATTTATGAAGTCAGCTTCCACCTCTTTCCAAATAATGCTTCTTGGAGAATCACAGGGAAGTTTTAAGGAGTTAGGAGGTGCTTGCATCCTCAGCTCCTTTTCATTTAGATTTCATGATAAGTTGTAGAGAGAAATAGAATTTGAATATTTAAATGTTTTTTATGGCAAGTCCTTAAATCTTTTCTTACATTAGAGGCCTTTTGTCCTTTTCTTACTTTCTTTGTTCCAGATCTTTATTTCCAAGAATAGTTTTACATAAACCAAGAAAAAATCTGTTAGAAGATAATTCAGGTTTATGATTTTCTGGGCAATTGGTATAATTTTTCCTAAAGAAAAAAATTCAATATACCAGAATTATACATTGATAGAAAACCTAAAACCAGTCAGATAAAAACAGATTTGGTGGCAATCTACTTTTAGTATTGTTTTCTTTAGAGTATATAAGGTTATTTGAAATTACTTTGGAAATAGCAAGAAGTATTTTCCTGAAATAGTCAAATTTGAAGATGACTACTTACGTCAGCAGAGGGTCCCAATGTTTGAAGAAATGGTTTGCTTTCAGTTAATCTATCCTGGCCAGGCTTTTGGAGTATAGGCTTTATGTAGGTCTCTTGCTCTTTCTAGGTGTTGGAATAATGCACAAGGAACTTGGGACAGCACTAAGACCAAATTGTTTAAAAATCTCGGGTGCTCAAATACCATGGAAATTGTTTGAATTTTTTTTTTTAGAATTTAAATCTTTTTTATATGATTTTATTTATTTATTTGAAAGAGAGAACAAGTGAGCCACTGTTTTGATAAAGCAATTTTTATCTCCTAATTAATCCCACATCTCTTAAACCTGTTCCAAAGTGGCAATTACCAACCCTCCAATTGTAGAAAGTTGTAGAAAGATGATGTTTATAATCTTTCTTCTTGAGATTAATTGCAGTAACCATAAACCAATCCACAATTTAGGTTAGCTGCTCTAAATTTTGAGTGTGTTTCAGAAGCACCTGAAAATGCTTCTTTTTTTTTTTTTAAAGATTTTATTTATTTATTTGAGAGAGAGAGAATGAGAGATAGAAAGCACGAGAGGGAAGAGGGCCAGAGGGAGAAGCAGACTCCCTGTTGAGCAGGAAGCCCGATGTGGGACTCGATCCCGGGACTCCAGAATCATGACCTGAGCTGAAGGCAGTCGCTTAACCAACTGAGCCACCCAGGCACCCCTGAAAATGCTTCTAAATGCAGTGTGCTGCCTTAGATAATAACAAGTGTCCACTACAGTATTCTAACCAAACACTCTAATAGGAATTGGTAAACTAGACCCCCAAGTAAAAACTATTTCAGACAATATACAATAACGCAGCTGTTGGGGAGCAAGAATTTCCTGTCCCCTTTCTAACTGGACTAAGAATCAAATTGACATGAGACAGATTAACAGAAGAAAATCAAATTTAACTTCATACCTACTGGTAATCCACACACACATGTAAAGACAAAAGATCAGCAAAATGAGGTATATTATGTCATTCTGACCTAAGGAGAAGGGGGTGGGGATCTGGGACTTCAAAGGGAAGGAATGCAATTTACAGGAAGAGGAAGAAGAATAAATGTTTGGTAAGCAAGTGTTTGCTGGACCACTGGGAAACAATGGGGCATAGAGGACTTTGATCCAACAGTTCTTGCTAAGTTCCTCCCTATCATACCTAGTTCATTATATAATGTAGTTATCTATGGTGATAGTTCTCTTCCTGGAGTAGGTCTTTTATCTAAATTCTTTTTAGGCAGTTGTAGGGAGGTGAGAGCTTTTCCTGAACCTGCTAGGTTTTGATTGCTTTTTAACTCAAAATAATCTTCTTGCCCAAGTGACCCATTAAGGGGCAGCCTGCCCTTGGTCCCTACACAAGAAATAGAGTCTTTTCTTCTTTAAACCAAACGTGTTCATGGACTCAAAACCATTTTTTTTTTGAAGATTTTATTTATTTATTTGACAGAGAGAGACACAGCGAGAGAGGGAGCACAAGCAGGGGGAGTGGGAGAGGGAAAAGCAGGCTTCCTGGGGAGCAGGGAGCCTGATGCCGGGCTCGATCCCAGCACCCTGGGATCATGACCTGAAAACCGAGGCAGACGCTGCACGACTGAGCCACCCAGGCACCCCTCAAAACTATTTT
Source organism: Callorhinus ursinus (assembly GCF_003265705.2). Lineage (NCBI taxonomy): Eukaryota > Metazoa > Chordata > Mammalia > Carnivora > Otariidae > Callorhinus > Callorhinus ursinus. The sequence goes on from NW_027397083.1 coordinate 10,968,408, forward strand.
TTTTAAAGATTTATTTATTTATTTATTTATTTGAGAGAGAGAGAGAGAGAGAGAGAGAGAGGGAGAAAGCGTGCAGGGAGGAGGGACAGAGGGAAAGGGAGAATCTGTAGCAGACTGCACGCTGAGCACAGAGCCTGACACAAGGCTCGATCTCAAGACCCTGAGATCATGACCTGAGCCAAAACCAAGAGTGAGATGCTTAACTGAATGAGCCGTCCAGGAACCCCTGGACTCAAGACTATTTAAAAAAAATGTCTCAGAGAAGCGTTTCTTTTGAGGGATTTGTAAATTTGGAGAGATATTTAAAGTTTATGTTTATACATCTTTGCTAATATGTTGACTCATATTGTAGATATTTGGTTAAAATCAAATGGTAAAATTTGAAGATTGAAATGATTTTGCCTTGAAAGAATGATTAGAAATAATTAAACATTTTGAAAAGGTGACTTTCTTTATCAGGTATTTTTTTTTAAGATTTTATTTATTTATTTTACTGAGAGAGAGAAAAAGAGAGAGCACAAGCAGGGGGAACAGAAGAGGAAGAAGCAGACTCCCCCCTGAGCAGGGAGTCCAATGAGGACTCAATCCCAGGACCCTGAGATCATGACCTGAGCCGAAAGCAGACGCTTAACCAACTGAGCCACCCAGGAGCCCTGTTTATCAGGTATTCTAAGCTACAAATACTAGAATTTGACCTTTATGGGATGAAAAGATAATTTTCCAATATAAGGTGAGGACAGTAAAGTGGTTTGGTACACGCTGCTGTAATGCATTGCTTAAATTATTAGTAGAATTGAGTGTGTTCACAGTCTCGATTCCTATTAAGGAAGGCATCAAAGTGGTTGGTGTTCATAATATTCAATAGATATTATATACTTCCTTTTAAGATTATAGGGGTAAGAAATGAAAGATTGATATGGACCTTCGTATCACTCTAGAAAATTCCTATCATGCTCCCAAGAGCCCCAGGTGCACAATTACAATTGTCAGATTGCTCAGGGTTTGCTGCTGGAGAAGGAAGGTGGGGAGCATGAAACACGGTAGGAAAGGCCTATTTAGGAGGCAACCTGGCCTCTAAATTTGGATTCAATAAGAATTTTTCTTATACTACATTTTGCTAACAAATTTGGTAGTGAAATTCCATTTGAAAAAAATTGCCTGAAATTGAACATGTTTGTGTGTGTGTGTGTGTGTGTGCGCGCACGCACGCATGTGTGTACATTTAGCTCTTTGCTAAAATGAGAAAAAAACAATTCTGTCATTTGGATGGTAAAACAACATTGTTTCTTTTTATATTTTTCTTGGGAAAATGTATATAATGATTTGCATGTACCAAAACCAAGTACAAGGAGATTCAGAAATTAAAACCCTCCAATAAAGCCTGTGCTAATAGGATTCATATCTATCATGTACTAAACTATTCTAGAAAGTTTTAGGAAATGTTATCTCAAGGTACATTCCTTCAGAAAGTGGAACATATGTATGGAATGAAAGTCTCAGAAAACACAGGTTTGCACATAGATACCATAACTGAGAACAGCTTCCTGCTGATGTCGAAACAAAGAAGCCAAAGAGATCCAATAATCAGTTTCTTAAAAAGTGTGCCTGGCTTTAAATCCACCTGTTCTACCCATAAAAAATGTGATGGGGATGTGCTGGTTTGCACAGCTGTCTCTTTCTTGTCTTTCACGTACTACCCCAAACTTTGCCTTCTCAAAAAAACTTTCTCAGAGTATATTGTCAAAATTGGCTTCTTCCCAGAATTTTATCTCATCACCTTGTGTATTTCCTCCAGGGTCTTGTTGCAATCTGCAACTACCTGGTTGTGGATTGGCTGAGTGGCTTGTTTGTTTATCTACATTGTTAATTATCTCCAGTTTCCATAAAATACAAGCACCATGAGGGCAACTTGGTTAATTGTGTTATTTACCAAACTCATCCACAAAATGCATTTGCATTTGTGCATTTTGAGTGTGTAACAAGCACTCAGTAAATACTTGTTAACAAACTGAAGAAATGAGTATTGTTTTGAGGTGTATTTCATGATCTAATATATAAAGGAAAACAGACTATGTCTTGTTCAAAGTAACAATGTGGCCTTTACTTCGTTGCTTGAAACAGCATCTTCTCTGTCTTGTACTTCTGTGTACGTGTGTGCTCACGCATGTACGATAGAGATGGTTTAATTGAAATAATCAGTGTTGCATTTCCAAAATAAATTAATGACCATCTTCACAGGGCTATATATTGCCTCTCCAGTTCTGAAACAATAGACCTTGTGGCCTGTACTTTGTATCCTGGCATGTGAGTTGGCAGCCCGGGAGGATGCATGCAACCAAATGTTGAACAATACTTTTTTGATCAGATATTGTTTTTTCTCAAAGATGAGCAGGGAAACTAAGCTAAATTATTTAAAACTTAATTTTTAAATTAAATGGTGATACTGCTAAGGAATCGAATGCAAATCCATATGAATCTTTAAGATTTAAAGGAATTTCTTGCTACTTGATTAGATCCCAGAAGGGTTATATATTCTCTTCTTCTCACCAGAATAATGATGGGTAAAACATTTTGAGAAATATTTTTAGAGCATTTGTTCTCTCTGATACATCAATTAAAACATTTTATAAAAAATAAAACTTTATTCCCTTGGAAAACCAATAATCTATTTTCAAGAAGATGTATTCTAATGCCTAAGAATTTCAAATGGCACAAGTTACACTGTTTCTTTTTTAAAAAATAGAAAAATCTAAAAGCCAGCTGATGAATGCAAACCAAGGTGTTATTCATGCAAGCTGTCTTAAAAGGCTAGATTTCCCATTGTTAACCTGCACTTTAAATGGCCTTTGCTAGAAATGCAGGAATTGCCCTCAGAGTGTTATCAATATAAAAGCATCATTGTGTTTACCGCTGCTGGAAATCTTTTTGTTCTTGTCAGTTTCTAGCTCTCCTTTATGCAGCTGCTTGGCCAATTTGAAATGTTTTGCTCAGAGATGACTAGGGTTAGACTTTGAATGCCCTTTTCTCAGGAGAAATCATCCAACAGCACTGAAGACAAATTTTTCTGAATAAGAAATCCTTATTAACTCATTTTCACTCATATTTCAGTCCTGTTTATGAAGGCTGGTAATCACAGAGGAGAGGAAGAGCAAAGACTCTTAAGAGTAAAAAGAGAACAATATATTCATGCCACATAAAGAAGTGAAATGGGAATGTACAGAAAGGGAAGCAGATGAGAAGCAAAGAGAAAGGAAAATCAGGTGATTGAAGTAGAAGCTTTGAATGAAAACAGGCAAATGAATGCTGAAGCCATTTCCTTTAACTTTTTTTTTTAAGGATTGATTATTTTTAATGAGAGACATTTTTAGCACTAATAGTCTGATAAATGCACTTATCACCGAGTGATGAAAGCACAGTTTTAAAATCCTCTTAGAAGCCTTTTGTCATTTCAGACTTTCACAACAAGAACAATATAAATAGTCATAAAGTTATTTTAAAGGAAGGAATAAGAAACAACTGTTGCATTCTGAATTAAAGACCTTACTCTTAATTTGAAGTTTGGCCAAGTTTGAAGTTTGGCTCTTAATTTGAAGTTTGGCTTCTCTTAAAATGAATTCTCTCTCTCATTCATTACGAGTTGGAAAGGGCTCTGCTTTAGGTCTCTTACCAGGACTTCAATGCTGTGTGTAGGCAATATTGGCTCACACAATGTTCCAGTCCATGGGAATGCTCATAAATGCAATCTCTCCAACCGCCCAGCACTAAAACTACTTAAAGCATTGCCCATGTCATACAGAAGGATAAGGATATACCGGAAAATTTCAGTCGTCAGCATCAAGACTACCAAAGTGTCTGTTTCAAGTTCTTACAATAAATAAAACATGAGTGAAGGGGCGCCTGGGTGGCTCAGGTGGTTAAGTGTCTGCCTTCAGCTCAGGTCATGATCTCGGGGTCCTGGAATCCAGCCCCACATGGGGCTCCACGCTCAGTGGGGAGTCTGCTTCTCCCTCTGACCCTCCCCCGCTCATGCTCTCTTTCTCCAAAGAATAAAATCTTTATAAAAAAATAAAATAAAATAAAATAAAATAAAATAAAACATGAAGTGAATGGGTCTTTTCTCCCTGAAGTACATAATCCTCCCAGTGTGCATAGGTAGCACTAACTATTCATGCTGATAGCAGGTGGGTGCCCACTATTGCTGTTGCAATCTGTGTGCCTCTTTCTGGATATTAACTTTGTGTAGGATTAAAATGTCCATTTGTTTCTCTCGGTCATATGGTCATATCTCGGGCAAGTTGGGAAGCTTCAGTGTTAGGTTTGCTCAGGCAGTCCACAGAGGTGCAGTTAGAATTCTCCAAAAGGGAGAATTCTCTGAAGGGAACCACCAAAAATCAATGTAAAAACTGAAGAGGGTCAACATAGGACCCCCTCACCCCCCACCCCCGAATGTGCTACTTTGGCACGTGGATTATTTTGAGCTGAAGGCAATTGAGACCCTGTGGGCATAAGGCAAAGTCTGCCCCTTCTTTAATTACATACAAGAATCTAATTGGGGGGTCTTTCACAGAATAAGGGTGATTAGCAGAGATAAATTTTATCTGAGTGATCCATCTGTATGGCAGGGCAAACATCTAATTACCAAACATCTGCTCTTCTTATGGCCTTGTGAAGTACATGTAATTTCTTCTGAAATCTCAGACCCCTACCCACTCCTCTTTAGTTCAAGATGACATATATACCTCATTTTAGCTAACTGTCTTAGGAATGTCCATGTCTGTGTGGATTCCCTGTACATACGCTATTAAATATTATTTTCTCCTGTTAATCTGTCACCTTTCCAATTTGATCCTTAGTGCAACCAGAAGGACCCTTGAAGGGGACAGGAATTTCTTGTTCCCCAACAAAATTAATATGCCTCAGTATGAAGAAAGGGTAAGCTATTAACCATGAAAATCATGTGGTTTAGAACCAGAGAAACAGAAGTTCAAATTTAGGGTCTGACACATAATAACTGTGTGACTTGGGGCAAATAAATGTATATTAATATGTAAAGCTTTCTTTCCTATTAAATTAATTTGAAAACTTGCAACATTAATGTGAAGAGAAAACAACTGTTTCCATTCTCTAGAAATATTTATTGAGGTTCTGTATGTTCAAGACTCATTTTCATATGCCAATGGATAGCTTTTAATTATCACTAAGTGTTTTTTTATTACTAAATTTTATAATAAAAGTTTTCCTTCACTGTAAGGATTAAAGAAGCATTTCTCTTTTATTTTAGGTACTATCATGCACAGACGGAATTAAGCATATTCACAAATCACAGTAACTTTTTGGTGTCACATGGTGTCCCAGCCCTATAGATGAGAACATACTATTAAAATTCACTTTTGGCAATTAAATCCAAAGGAGAGAGATGTGATGATACCAAATTTTAGCATAGAATCAACTGGGATTTTAGAATTTCCTCAAGATTTTTGTGTGACAGGAAGTTATCTGTATCTAAATATTATATAAAACATAGGTAATTTATATCTTAAAATTGTCAATAAAAATGAGGGATAAAATGTACAGAGGACTTTTTATGGGCCAGGCACTAACTGCTTTATGAATATTAACTCATTTAATCTTTGGAATCCAATTAATTTAATTACATTTATTTCCTTTATTTTCAAATGAGAAAACTATGGTCAATCATTATTCTCAAGGTTGCATGTCTAATACTTAGATACTTTAATTTTTCCTGTTTTATAAATGAGGAAACAGAGGCACCGTGAAGTCAACTTAAATTTCGCAAAGTTACATGGCTAATATCTGCAGAAATGGGATTTGAACCCAGGCTGTAAATCATAAAGAATCTATGCTCAGCCCTTAGGCTATCCTGCCAATGTCAGACGCAAAGGAGCCACTCACAGTTGCAGATATAAATAACAAATAATTAAATAGACAAAATTTCTTTTCCTTAACAGTTTTTAAAATGTTTTGAATTAAAAAGTAATAGATGCTTATTACCAGGAATATGGAAAACACAAACAAGCACATAGAATTAAGAGTTATACATCATTCCAGAGATGCCATTGTTAATACTTTGGTATATTTACTCCCCATTGTTGTTATGTTTTTGGTAATATATATTTCATAATTAGTAGCAAGTATGTAAATCTTTATTTCGTGGTATGTATATGTATATATTTTACTAGAGCTGATATTCTTTAAAACAAGAAACATAATGGCTACACAGGATTCCATTATCATAACTATCTAGCCCTTTATCTTCAGTGACCAGAAGTGTTTGTGATATGGCTAGTGCTAAATGAATGCACTAAACAAATTTATTTTTATTTAACAGAAGTAATCTTCTTTTCCAGCTTCTACTTTTGTGAAAGTCACAGCCAGTCTCTCTGTGTTTCTCCTATATCTACTTCTACTTAATTATTTAAGACCAATTGCAGCATAATTATTGGGTCAAATGGGTCTCCTAATTTTGAGTAGTTTTGTGTGATGCAGCATTTGCACTGGGCTCCTTTTTTTCTTCTGTGCCATGAATCCCTTTTAAAGAGATGCACACTCTCCGAATTTGAACTATTGAGAATCTTTTCAAAGGGGAAAACCAAGGACATCACTTGGTATAGGCTAGACTCAGAGACAGAAGGGTCAGCAGGTTATAGTGCTTTCTCTCCTCTTGGCATCCCATGGAAAGTAAGCTTAGGCCTGGATATAGCTGAATATATTATGTGCTTGGACTTCAGTAGAAAAATGCTTCTCTGCCTCCCACATGTCTCCCTTTTTCACAGGCTGAATGAGAGATGACTTGCGTGGAGTGGGGAACACAGAATAAATTTGAGTTCAGTAGCTAGACAGTCTGATTTTATGCATGGTGGGAGCCTACCCTAGGATCTTTATTGTTGGAAAATGATGGGATCCACTATTTATCTTCAGAGAAGTCAGGCCATCTGGCTTTGCTTGTTTCTGAGCCAACTTGCTTTCTGCCATTTTCCAGAAGATACAACTGTGGACCAAACCTGAGGGGGTTTTAGCATAGAGAATGTTCTGGTAGATGTTCTGATCATTAACTTCTGGCCAAGCAGCATAGCTTTGAAAAGCCAAGCATTTCATTCATTTATGGTCAGCATCTTCAGAAACTATGTGTGTATGTGTGTGTGTGTGTGTGTGTGTGTGTATAAAATCTATCTATGTGTATATATATATATAAAATCAATTCTCATTACTATAAGCTGAATAATGTATTAACATAATTATATCAGAACTTCAGTTCCAACATCATCTTATTTTATCTTATATACCATTAGGTATTTGTATAATGTCAGAAGTGATTTATGATTTCATGCTGAGTCCTATTTATATCCAGAGATTAGGCATTTCATTCTAATTTTGAAGGTGAGAATCCTTTAAGGGGGAAATCCTCTAGTTGTTAAAGGAGCAAAACCACCTACAGCTTTTTCATCCTGTTTTGGAGTACTTTGGGAAAGTAGCCAAAATTCTTATTTTCCCAGTTTTCCCTGTTGTACAAAATATAATAATTATCACCATGACAATACTCTCATGTCTTTTACAAAAAAAAATCCAAATCAATTAAATACATTTACTTGTTTAATTTGAGGCACTAGTTGAATTTAGACACCAGTTGAATCTGAAACATTAGTTGAATTTAGAACCCTACTTGCCCAGTCTGGTTTTTAAATATAATCCCTCATCCATTCAGTAGGATTTGGCATTTTTGCTTCATTTTTCTAAATTTGGATTACTTTTAATGGATTAGAAATGTGGTCATTTTATAAAAGTTATTATATTTCATGTAAAAGTTTGAAATATAGAGAGGCTGGGCTGGTGAAATATGAATAAAAGGAATATGAGAGATGGTGTTAATGAAAGAGACATCATTCACTTAGAAGTTACCATATTAGGAATAATGAATACATAAGTTGTTATAAATTATGCAATCTAACATCTGTTTTCCTTGGCAAAGTTTCTCTTCTTCAATTGTTAAGTGTGCATTGCTCAGATGTGCTAGATGAATAGTTATTATAAGATGTAATTGGTGCTAAGGCTTCAGGAATACTGTTCATGTTGCATGACTCATGCCCCCTAAGTCATGGGTAAATTGAAAGAAGAACACTTTCTTTATAATGCACTTTGCCGTGATCCCTAGGCTCTTCTAGGCCAAGTGGTGAATAAAACTGACCCAATGTAATTTTAACACACCTAGATGTCTGTACTCCCCTGGAGATGCTATGGAATTGGCATTTGTCTAACGGTGCCTAATATTAGCCACAATCCAGAGCTAGTACTAAAGTTCTGAATCCGATTAGTGAGCAAAGGTGGGAAGCTATCGGTTGTAACTCAGCTTGGTCAAGTCATTCATTCCAACGAAGTGACGCCATGTATTGGAAAAATAGACTCATCAGAAAAGGTAAGAAAGGTACCCCAAAACTGCTGTTTTCTTTTTTATTGGTTGTATTTCTTATCTTTTTTCCTTTTCTGTACCAGTCAAAAATATTTTATTCTTTCCACATCATTCTTATGCTTTTGAAAAATATAAAATTGACCAAGAGAAAAGAAATGTTCTCTTTATTCGTGGAGAAAACAATTGTACAGGGAGTAGCAGTTTCTGTTTTGCTTCAACAGCATCCAGGCAATACTGCTTAAGCCTACCCAGAAAAAGCTCGATACGGCATTAGAGGAAAAACCAGGCATGAACTTACTTCATTTCCTATTCACCAAGAAGTCCTAGAACCCCAGAGTAGCAGGGACTTTGGAGACCTTGGATGAATGATTCATGCCACATCAGTGACCTAATGTCCGTTGAGAGGTGGTTCTTTTTGATTGCTATTTACCAAGGCGGTCTCCCACAAAGAGACCTTGAGTAGGGTGACTCCTCTCTCATCAAAAATCTCCCACTAAATCCCCTCTGACATTAAAAATGCTGTGTCCTACCTTTGGTGAGTTTTCAAAACTGCAGACCTGGCACCTCCTAGTGAAAAGCTATTCCCCTATTTGCAGTAAAAAATAATCCAACTGTATTTTATAAAGTGTGAAGTTTAGAATTTTTTCTGGGCCTGATGTATAAATCATATTTTAGAAATACAGTTTACATAGGCTTGCTGATCTCTTCCTTGCCATTGAGTATTTGAACCTACTGTAATATCACTTAAAATGTTTTGCTTCTTAGCAGAAAATGATTTATTCAGTAATGTTACAGCCATCCCCAGTTTAAGTGAGGATGGTATTGAAGTGACTTATGTGAGAGTCTCACTTTTGCAGCACCAGTGTCCTTATTAAAGTTCTTTATGGATGAATCAAAAATCTAAAAATAATTTGCTTTTATCTAACTAAAGATTTTTCTCCCCATATTGACACTTCTGTGATGATGCCAACCCCCCCGCCCGCCACCCCCCCGCCCCCACGGCAACCCAAAGGAGTGGATTTGGATAATATGGCTATCACCTAAGCTACGCAATGTTCATTCAGAAGATGATATAAAGTCTGAAGAGTATTCCAAACACTCAGAGAAAAGCCCAGCTTACTGACTCTCCTCCCTGGTTTCAAGCCACTTCTATACACAACCTTACTGTGATTATCAGCAATCTTTTATTGTAGTTGTTGTTCTTATTCTTTTTTTGCATCTAGGCAACCCATCTCTATTCTTAACTTGCATCCTGGAAGGCTTATCTCAAGTAAATAGGACACAGCAGAATGCCATGAAAAGCAATTTTACTAAAAATCCTAAATCAATCCAAAGTCTTTTTCTCTCCTCACTAGGGTTTTAATTGATGTACACATTTAGAAATTCAAATTATTGATTTTAAGCAGTCTTCACTTGGTAATGACTGCCCACTTAGCCACTCTCAGAATTAAAATTCAAAAGGAAGAGTTACTATTTATTTGAAAAATACAACACATTACATATTATTGGTAATATTAGTTTGTTAAGTATGTGTATAACTGCATATTTTCATTGGGTAAGCTGATGGAAGTGAGATAGTTTCTTGCTAACCACAGAAATTCTGTAAATAGAATCTTTCTGGAACAACTGTTATGTGTAAAATCAGCTTTGTTTAAAATTCACATCCAAATACAATGTGAGTCTATTTATCACATTATTTTCCTTTTCCACATCTAAAAATCACAAAACACTCTAAAGCAGTTATTCTCTTTATCTTCATTTTATAAGCAAATGTTTAATTTGCATTTGCAAGCTAAACAAGCACCATTTCATAGACATGGAAGCATTTACAATGAAAATACCTGCGGGCCAACTATTCACAATTGGAGTATTTATGAAACTAGCTATAGGGTAAAAAAGCAAAAAAATCTATGAGTGATAAAAGTTTTCACTCCAAAATAATCCTTGGTTTTCTACTATGATGACACTGATTCCTCATGATTTCACAGTTCAGCATATAGCCAGCCCAGAAGGCAAAGCCAATCTCCCTTTTTGACAAGTATTTGCCATGAAGAGGGGGAAACAGTTCTCTTCTCTTCAACATGGAGAAGGGGAAACATTTTGACACTCATCTGTTGTGCCTGCAATTCATAACTCAGTCTTTCCTTCTTTATTTATCCCCTCTTTTAAATAGAGTCTGGTAGTATGTAATGGAACTTTTGTCTACAGAGTATTATCTATCATATCTTTATATTATGGAGATGTGTATTACCTACTTTTCTTAATTTGGGGGCTTTAGCAAAATTCTGAGATGGTCTCCTGTTGTATCAGCCTGGAGCTCAGAGGAGGTTGGTCTAAATGTCCAGACTATATCTAGATAAGATTTAAGGCCATAGTAAAGGGCAAAAATCACCTAAAAATGTTATGTACAGAGAAAAAAAAAGAGAGACCTATAAGAGCAAAAAGGGAAGCATTTATAGTTCTAATGGGGTATAAAGGAAGGAGATGTGAAAGGAGACCAAATGTGACTATATTTCTAAGAAAACCATCAGGAGAGCATGGTATCGTGGAAACTCTAATGATTAGGGTTTTCAGGTGGTGATAAATAAATTTTCTCTTGCTTATTTAAGCCAAAAGGATTTATTAAAAATGTTATGTGATTTACAGTATCTTTGGGAAGATAATGGAATTGAGCTTGGATGTGTGAGAGCCTTAAAGAGATTAAACAGAGAAAATGCCCAAACTCATCTTGATACAGTAGAGTTGTCATCTCATTAAATACAGCATCTATTACATGAGAGCAAAAAAACCAAGAACTTCACAGCACTCACCCATAAGAAGAGATGTATCTGCTACTATACCTGTCTGTAGAGACAATAGTCCTGCCTTAAAATCTGGCCTTGTAAACCCAAAGGTCATCGGTAAAATGAAGAGCCTTTTCATTTTATTGTTGGGAACAGAAGCTGCTCTGCAGCTTGTCAAAAGGTGAGTGGGATATGAGAATGTGGATAAAATTTCTATAAAACCTTGAAAGCTTTGACACTGAAGGAGGGTATAAAAATGGGAGAACTAGAAGCAGGCATTAGCCAAATAGTTTCTTTCATTTGTTTTTCTTTTCTTTCTTTTTTTTAAAATTTTATTTTATTATGTTAATCACCATACATTGCATCATTAGTTTTTGATGTAGTGTTCCATGGTTCAATGTTTGTGCATAACACCCAGTGCTCCACGCAGAACGTGCCCTCTTTAATACCCATCACCGGGCTAACCCATCCCCCCACCCCCCCTCCCCTCTAGAACCCTCAGTTTGTTTTTCAGAGTCCATCGTCTCTCGTGGTAAATCTCCCCCTTCGATTTCCCCCCTTCATTTTTCCCTTCCTACTATCTTCTTTTTTTTTTAAACATATAATGTATTTTTCTTTAGAGTGATATTAGCCTGTGTTTATGTACCAATTAAACATATTTAAAAAGATAGTGAGATTAATAAGGTATAGATTAAGATTCAAAATTCTTAAAAATGCAAGAGTGAATGGGAGAAAGATTATAATATTGAGCAACTGGCCTTTGATTGAAAAAGCACTTTGTTGAGGAATTCTTAATCTCAGGAAACAAACTGAGGGTTGCTGGAGTGGTGGGGGGTGGGAGGGATGGGGTGGCTGGGTGATAGACATTGGGGAGGGTATGTGCTATGGTGAGCGCTGTGAATTGTGCAAGACTGTTGAATCACAGACCTGTGCCTCTGAAACAAATAATACATTATATGTTAAAAAAAAAAGAAGAAGAGAGTAGGAAGGGGAAAATGAAGGGAGGGAAATCGGAGGGGGAGACGAACCATGAGAGACTGTGGACTCTGAGAAACAAACTGAGGGTTCTAGAGGGGAGGGGGTGGGGGGATGGGTTAGCCTGGTGATGGGTACTAAGGCGGGTACGTTCTTCATGGAGCACTGGGTGTTACACGCAAACAATGAATCATGGAACACTACATCAAAAACTAATGATGTAATTAATGTATGGTGATTAACATAACATAATAATAAAAAAAGGAAAAGCACTTTGTTGGACATAAAGGTGGGTGAAGGTGGAGATGTGCACAGTTAAATTTTGAGGTGAGGATAGGAAAATAGAGGTATGCCTGATAGATATTTTAATCTCATCAAAATATGAATTTTTATCATCAGCTGATATAGTGATGCGGTATAGAAAGCAGGATAATATGGGACATTTGGGAGGAAATAGAAACTTTCTTAAGAAACAGTACTAAGATTACCAAGCTGTGTTTAGAGTCCATTTCACACACAGAATTATGATTTTAGTGTGAATCCAGTCTGCTAGGTTATGTTATTTGGGTATAATTCAAAAGATGACTCACAGACTAACCCGGATAAAATGGGAAGTGAAGACAGGAGATTGTTGATAGTAAGAAATTGATGACATGAATAAAATAGAGGTCATTATATGTTCAAAAATATTTCAGCAGAAATACTTGAGTAAGTATAGAGGAGAGATAAGGAATTGTGGTGATAGAGTGGAATGCATGCTTTCAGAATTTTGAAATTGGATAGAATTTGGTGATGATAAATTCTAAAATGTGACCTCGGAAATGTAGTGTGTTAGGGAGAGGGAAGGCCACTGATGGTTGATGATAAGGAAGTAAATAAACTGAGACTAGAATACTGGATTATTCACAAAGGAGTTTATGGCTCCAGGAAGAATTCCTGGAATTCACAGGGTAAAGAAAACTATGAACCAGCTTGATAACTAAAATTTTCAATGGATCACTGGGGCCACTCATTAAAATCAAGAAGTGAGAAATCTGTAGCTGAAGAGAAGAGCCTGGTATCTCTAGTTATCTCGGTGAATAACAGATAAGCAGGGTTTTGTTTTGTTTTATTGTTGTTGTTGTTTAAAAGAAGGTAGAAGCTTAGTGTTCTGAAATATAAATAGTGAACAAAGAGTACAATTATCCTACCAATTTGTGTAAAAACAAGAAAAAAAGCATTTGAGGGGTGATGGTCAAGAAGGAAGTGCTCCCTGGCTGCAGCCACATTTTAGTTAAAGAGACAATGGTAATATTTTGAGATTTGGTTGAAATGTGGGAGAGTTGGGATGATCATGTTTTAGGAAGCCAGAGAACACCTTGAAAGGATTTACAAGGAAGTGAATGTATGGATGAATTATTTGCTCACATTAAGAGACAGGAGTGAGAGGCGGAGCAAGATGGCGGAGGAGTAGGAGACCTAGATTTCGTCTGGTCTCAGGAATTCAGCTGAATAGGGATCAAACCATTCTGAACACCTACGAACTCAACAGGAGACCGAAGAAGAGAGTAGCAACAACTCTCTGAACAGAAAAGTGACCACTTTCTGGAAGGTAGGACGTGCGGAGAAGTGAATCCGAGGCGATATTTGGGAGGATAGACGGCAGGGGAGGGGCCTCCGCCGGCCGCTTCTGGCAAGTGCTAGAGCCGCGGAGCACAAAATCGGACCTTTTAGAAGTTGGCTCCGTGGAGGGATGTCGCTGCAGTGGCTAAGCGGGGGGTGGAATCCTCCCGGGACAGTGTGGTCTCAGGACCCTTGGGGTCACAGAGAGACCGGGGGTGCCTGAGTGCGCCAGAGCTCCCAGGTATCAGAGCGGGGAAGCTGGCTGCAGAGACGGAGCAGAGTCGCGGGCTCTCAGCTCGGGGTGGCCATAAACTGTGATCTGCGGCCCAGTCGGGGCACGGCTCCTCCAGCAGGGACCCAGCAGGCGGCAGATCCGGGGAGACTCCCCTTCCTTCCCTGGGAGGAGCGGTGCGGGAACGCACTGCAGGGATCTGCTGGGTTTGGAGACTCCCCACGGGGTCGGGTGCCAGAGATAGCAACGCTCGGTCACAGGCC